>NC_137085.1:80201425-80795425 GCF_951640355.1 Cnephaeus nilssonii | reverse complement strand
AACCCTAACCCTAACCCTAACCCTAACCCTAACCCTAACCCTAACCCTAACCCTAACCCTAACCCTAACCCTAACCCTAACCCTAACCCTAACCCTAACCCTAACCCTAACCCTAACCCTAACCCTAACCCTAACCCTAACCCTAACCCTAACCCTAACCCTAACCCTAACCCTAACCCTAACCCTAACCCTAACCCTAACCCTAACCCTAACCCTAACCCTAACCCTAACCCTAACCCTAACCCTAACCCTAACCCTAACCCTAACCCTAACCCTAACCCTAACCCTAACCCTAACCCTAACCCTAACCCTAACCCTAACCCTAACCCTAACCCTAACCCTAACCCTAACCCTAACCCTAACCCTAACCCTAATCCCTAACCCTAACCCTAACCCTAACCCTAACCCTAACCCTAACCCTAACCCTAACCCTAACCCTAACCCTAACCCTAACCCTAACCCTAACCCTAACCCTAACCCTAACCCTAACCCTAACCCTAACCCTAACCCTAACCCTAACCCTAACCCTAACCCTAACCCTAACCCTAACCCTAACCCTAACCCTAACCCTAACCCTAACCCTAACCCTAACCCTAACCCTAACCCTAACCCTAACCCTAACCCTAACCCTAACCCTAACCCTAACCCTAACCCTAACCCTAACCCTAACCCTAACCCTAACCCTAACCCTAACCCTAACCCTAACCCTAACCCTAACCCTAACCCTAACCCTAACCCTAACCCTAACCCTAACCCTAACCCTAACCCTAACCCTAACCCTAACCCTAACCCTAACCCTAACCCTAACCCTAACCCTAACCCTAACCCTAACCCTAACCCTAACCCTAACCCTAACCCTAACCCTAACCCTAACCCTAACCCTAACCCTAACCCTAACCCTAACCCTAACCCTAACCCTAACCCTAACCCTAACCCTAACCCTAACCCTAACCCTAACCCTAACCCTAACCCTAACCCTAACCCTAACCCTAACCCTAACCCTAACCCTAACCCTAACCCTAACCCTAACCCTAACCCTAACCCTAACCCTAACCCTAACCCTAACCCTAACCCTAACCCTAACCCTAACCCTAACCCTAACCCTAACCCTAACCCTAACCCTAACCCTAACCCTAACCCTAACCCTAACCCTAACCCTAACCCTAACCCTAACCCTAACCCTAACCCTAACCCTAACCCTAACCCTAACCCTAACCCTAACCCATAACCCTAACCCTAACCCTAACCCTAACCCTAACCCTAACCCTAACCCTAACCCTAACCCTAACCCTAACCCTAACCCTAACCCTAACCCTAACCCTAACCCTAACCCTAACCCTAACCCTAACCCTAACCCTAACCCTAACCCTAACCCTAACCCTAACCCTAACCCTAACCCTAACCCTAACCCTAACCCTAACCCTAACCCTAACCCTAACCCTAACCCTAACCCTAACCCTAACCCTAACCCTAACCCTAACCCTAACCCTAACCCTAACCCTAACCCTAACCCTAACCCTAACCCTAACCCTAACCCTAACCCTAACCCTAACCCTAACCCTAACCCTAACCCTAACCCTAACCCTAACCCTAACCCTAACCCTAACCCTAACCCTAACCCTAACCCTAACCCTAACCCTAACCCTAACCCTAACCCTAACCCTAACCCTAACCCTAACCCTAACCCTAACCCTAACCCTAACCCTAACCCTAACCCTAACCCTAACCCTAACCCTAACCCTAACCCTAACCCTAACCCTAACCCTAACCCTAACCCTAACCCTAACCCTAACCCTAACCCTAACCCTAACCCTAACCCTAACCCTAACCCTAACCCTAACCCTAACCCTAACCCTAACCCTAACCCTAACCCTAACCCTAACCCTAACCCTAACCCTAACCCTAACCCTAACCCTAACCCTAACCCTAACCCTAACCCTAACCCTAACCCTAACCCTAACCCTAACCCTAACCCTAACCCTAACCCTAACCCTAACCCTAACCCTAACCCTAACCCTAACCCTAACCCTAACCCTAACCCTAACCCTAACCCTAACCCTAACCCTAACCCTAACCCTAACCCTAACCCTAACCCTAACCCTAACCCTAACCCTAACCCTAACCCTAACCCTAACCCTAACCCTAACCCTAACCCTAACCCTAACCCTAACCCTAACCCTAACCCTAACCCTAACCCTAACCCTAACCCTAACCCTAACCCTAACCCTAACCCTAACCCTAACCCTAACCCTAACCCTAACCCTAACCCTAACCCTAACCCTAACCCTAACCCTAACCCTAACCCTAACCCTAACCCTAACCCTAACCCTAACCCTAACCCTAACCCTAACCCTAACCCTAACCCTAACCCTAACCCTAACCCTAACCCTAACCCTAACCCTAACCCTAACCCTAACCCTAACCCTAACCCTAACCCTAACCCTAACCCTAACCCTAACCCTAACCCTAACCCTAACCCTAACCCTAACCCTAACCCTAACCCTAACCCTAACCCTAACCCTAACCCTAACCCTAACCCTAACCCTAACCCTAACCCTAACCCTAACCCTAACCCTAACCCTAACCCTAACCCTAACCCTAACCCTAACCCTAACCCTAACCCTAACCCTAACCCTAACCCTAACCCTAACCCTAACCCTAACCCTAACCCTAACCCTAACCCTAACCCTAACCCTAACCCTAACCCTAACCCTAACCCTAACCCTAACCCTAACCCTAACCCTAACCCTAACCCTAACCCTAACCCTAACCCTAACCCTAACCCTAACCCTAACCCTAACCCTAACCCTAACCCTAACCCTAACCCTAACCCTAACCCTAACCCTAACCCTAACCCTAACCCTAACCCTAACCCTAACCCTAACCCTAACCCTAACCCTAACCCTAACCCTAACCCTAACCCTAACCCTAACCCTAACCCTAACCCTAACCCTAACCCTAACCCTAACCCTAACCCTAACCCTAACCCTAACCCTAACCCTAACCCTAACCCTAACCCTAACCCTAACCCTAACCCTAACCCTAACCCTAACCCTAACCCTAACCCTAACCCTAACCCTAACCCTAACCCTAACCCTAACCCTAACCCTAACCCTAACCCTAACCCTAACCCTAACCCTAACCCTAACCCTAACCCTAACCCTAACCCTAACCCTAACCCTAACCCTAACCCTAACCCTAACCCTAACCCTAACCCTAACCCTAACCCTAACCCTAACCCTAACCCTAACCCTAACCCTAACCCTAACCCTAACCCTAACCCTAACCCTAACCCTAACCCTAACCCTAACCCTAACCCTAACCCTAACCCTAACCCTAACCCTAACCCTAACCCTAACCCTAACCCTAACCCTAACCCTAACCCTAACCCTAACCCTAACCCTAACCCTAACCCTAACCCTAACCCTAACCCTAACCCTAACCCTAACCCTAACCCTAACCCTAACCCTAACCCTAACCCTAACCCTAACCCTAACCCTAACCCTAACCCTAACCCTAACCCTAACCCTAACCCTAACCCTAACCCTAACCCTAACCCTAACCCTAACCCTAACCCTAACCCTAACCCTAACCCTAACCCTAACCCTAACCCTAACCCTAACCCTAACCCTAACCCTAACCCTAACCCTAACCCTAACCCTAACCCTAACCCTAACCCTAACCCTAACCCTAACCCTAACCCTAACCCTAACCCTAACCCTAACCCTAACCCTAACCCTAACCCTAACCCTAACCCTAACCCTAACCCTAACCCTAACCCTAACCCTAACCCTAACCCTAACCCTAACCCTAACCCTAACCCTAACCCTAACCCTAACCCTAACCCTAACCCTAACCCTAACCCTAACCCTAACCCTAACCCTAACCCTAACCCTAACCCTAACCCTAACCCTAACCCTAACCCTAACCCTAACCCTAACCCTAACCCTAACCCTAACCCTAACCCTAACCCTAACCCTAACCCTAACCCTAACCCTAACCCTAACCCTAACCCTAACCCTAACCCTAACCCTAACCCTAACCCTAACCCTAACCCTAACCCTAACCCTAACCCTAACCCTAACCCTAACCCTAACCCTAACCCTAACCCTAACCCTAACCCTAACCCTAACCCTAACCCTAACCCTAACCCTAACCCTAACCCTAACCCTAACCCTAACCCTAACCCTAACCCTAACCCTAACCCTAACCCTAACCCTAACCCTAACCCTAACCCTAACCCTAACCCTAACCCTAACCCTAACCCTAACCCTAACCCTAACCCTAACCCTAACCCTAACCCTAACCCTAACCCTAACCCTAACCCTAACCCTAACCCTAACCCTAACCCTAACCCTAACCCTAACCCTAACCCTAACCCTAACCCTAACCCTAACCCTAACCCTAACCCTAACCCTAACCCTAACCCTAACCCTAACCCTAACCCTAACCCTAACCCTAACCCTAACCCTAACCCTAACCCTAACCCTAACCCTAACCCTAACCCTAACCCTAACCCTAACCCTAACCCTAACCCTAACCCTAACCCTAACCCTAACCCTAACCCTAACCCTAACCCTAACCCTAACCCTAACCCTAACCCTAACCCTAACCCTAACCCTAACCCTAACCCTAACCCTAACCCTAACCCTAACCCTAACCCTAACCCTAACCCTAACCCTAACCCTAACCCTAACCCTAACCCTAACCCTAACCCTAACCCTAACCCTAACCCTAACCCTAACCCTAACCCTAACCCTAACCCTAACCCTAACCCTAACCCTAACCCTAACCCTAACCCTAACCCTAACCCTAACCCTAACCCTAACCCTAACCCTAACCCTAACCCTAACCCTAACCCTAACCCTAACCCTAACCCTAACCCTAACCCTAACCCTAACCCTAACCCTAACCCTAACCCTAACCCTAACCCTAACCCTAACCCTAACCCTAACCCTAACCCTAACCCTAACCCTAACCCTAACCCTAACCCTAACCCTAACCCTAACCCTAACCCTAACCCTAACCCTAACCCTAACCCTAACCCTAACCCTAACCCTAACCCTAACCCTAACCCTAACCCTAACCCTAACCCTAACCCTAACCCTAACCCTAACCCTAACCCTAACCCTAACCCTAACCCTAACCCTAACCCTAACCCTAACCCTAACCCTAACCCTAACCCTAACCCTAACCCTAACCCTAACCCTAACCCTAACCCTAACCCTAACCCTAACCCTAACCCTAACCCTAACCCTAACCCTAACCCTAACCCTAACCCTAACCCTAACCCTAACCCTAACCCTAACCCTAACCCTAACCCTAACCCTAACCCTAACCCTAACCCTAACCCTAACCCTAACCCTAACCCTAACCCTAACCCTAACCCTAACCCTAACCCTAACCCTAACCCTAACCCTAACCCTAACCCTAACCCTAACCCTAACCCTAACCCTAACCCTAACCCTAACCCTAACCCTAACCCTAACCCTAACCCTAACCCTAACCCTAACCCTAACCCTAACCCTAACCCTAACCCTAACCCTAACCCTAACCCTAACCCTAACCCTAACCCTAACCCTAACCCTAACCCTAACCCTAACCCTAACCCTAACCCTAACCCTAACCCTAACCCTAACCCTAACCCTAACCCTAACCCTAACCCTAACCCTAACCCTAACCCTAACCCTAACCCTAACCCTAACCCTAACCCTAACCCTAACCCTAACCCTAACCCTAACCCTAACCCTAACCCTAACCCTAACCCTAACCCTAACCCTAACCCTAACCCTAACCCTAACCCTAACCCTAACCCTAACCCTAACCCTAACCCTAACCCTAACCCTAACCCTAACCCTAACCCTAACCCTAACCCTAACCCTAACCCTAACCCTAACCCTAACCCTAACCCTAACCCTAACCCTAACCCTAACCCTAACCCTAACCCTAACCCTAACCCTAACCCTAACCCTAACCCTAACCCTAACCCTAACCCTAACCCTAACCCTAACCCTAACCCTAACCCTAACCCTAACCCTAACCCTAACCCTAACCCTAACCCTAACCCTAACCCTAACCCTAACCCTAACCCTAACCCTAACCCTAACCCTAACCCTAACCCTAACCCTAACCCTAACCCTAACCCTAACCCTAACCCTAACCCTAACCCTAACCCTAACCCTAACCCTAACCCTAACCCTAACCCTAACCCTAACCCTAACCCTAACCCTAACCCTAACCCTAACCCTAACCCTAACCCTAACCCTAACCCTAACCCTAACCCTAACCCTAACCCTAACCCTAACCCTAACCCTAACCCTAACCCTAACCCTAACCCTAACCCTAACCCTAACCCTAACCCTAACCCTAACCCTAACCCTAACCCTAACCCTAACCCTAACCCTAACCCTAACCCTAACCCTAACCCTAACCCTAACCCTAACCCTAACCCTAACCCTAACCCTAACCCTAACCCTAACCCTAACCCTAACCCTAACCCTAACCCTAACCCTAACCCTAACCCTAACCCTAACCCTAACCCTAACCCTAACCCTAACCCTAACCCTAACCCTAACCCTAACCCTAACCCTAACCCTAACCCTAACCCTAACCCTAACCCTAACCCTAACCCTAACCCTAACCCTAACCCTAACCCTAACCCTAACCCTAACCCTAACCCTAACCCTAACCCTAACCCTAACCCTAACCCTAACCCTAACCCTAACCCTAACCCTAACCCTAACCCTAACCCTAACCCTAACCCTAACCCTAACCCTAACCCTAACCCTAACCCTAACCCTAACCCTAACCCTAACCCTAACCCTAACCCTAACCCTAACCCTAACCCTAACCCTAACCCTAACCCTAACCCTAACCCTAACCCTAACCCTAACCCTAACCCTAACCCTAACCCTAACCCTAACCCTAACCCTAACCCTAACCCTAACCCTAACCCTAACCCTAACCCTAACCCTAACCCTAACCCTAACCCTAACCCTAACCCTAACCCTAACCCTAACCCTAACCCTAACCCTAACCCTAACCCTAACCCTAACCCTAACCCTAACCCTAACCCTAACCCTAACCCTAACCCTAACCCTAACCCTAACCCTAACCCTAACCCTAACCCTAACCCTAACCCTAACCCTAACCCTAACCCTAACCCTAACCCTAACCCTAACCCTAACCCTAACCCTAACCCTAACCCTAACCCTAACCCTAACCCTAACCCTAACCCTAACCCTAACCCTAACCCTAACCCTAACCCTAACCCTAACCCTAACCCTAACCCTAACCCTAACCCTAACCCTAACCCTAACCCTAACCCTAACCCTAACCCTAACCCTAACCCTAACCCTAACCCTAACCCTAACCCTAACCCTAACCCTAACCCTAACCCTAACCCTAACCCTAACCCTAACCCTAACCCTAACCCTAACCCTAACCCTAACCCTAACCCTAACCCTAACCCTAACCCTAACCCTAACCCTAACCCTAACCCTAACCCTAACCCTAACCCTAACCCTAACCCTAACCCTAACCCTAACCCTAACCCTAACCCTAACCCTAACCCTAACCCTAACCCTAACCCTAACCCTAACCCTAACCCTAACCCTAACCCTAACCCTAACCCTAACCCTAACCCTAACCCTAACCCTAACCCTAACCCTAACCCTAACCCTAACCCTAACCCTAACCCTAACCCTAACCCTAACCCTAACCCTAACCCTAACCCTAACCCTAACCCTAACCCTAACCCTAACCCTAACCCTAACCCTAACCCTAACCCTAACCCTAACCCTAACCCTAACCCTAACCCTAACCCTAACCCTAACCCTAACCCTAACCCTAACCCTAACCCTAACCCTAACCCTAACCCTAACCCTAACCCTAACCCTAACCCTAACCCTAACCCTAACCCTAACCCTAACCCTAACCCTAACCCTAACCCTAACCCTAACCCTAACCCTAACCCTAACCCTAACCCTAACCCTAACCCTAACCCTAACCCTAACCCTAACCCTAACCCTAACCCTAACCCTAACCCTAACCCTAACCCTAACCCTAACCCTAACCCTAACCCTAACCCTAACCCTAACCCTAACCCTAACCCTAACCCTAACCCTAACCCTAACCCTAACCCTAACCCTAACCCTAACCCTAACCCTAACCCTAACCCTAACCCTAACCCTAACCCTAACCCTAACCCTAACCCTAACCCTAACCCTAACCCTAACCCTAACCCTAACCCTAACCCTAACCCTAACCCTAACCCTAACCCTAACCCTAACCCTAACCCTAACCCTAACCCTAACCCTAACCCTAACCCTAACCCTAACCCTAACCCTAACCCTAACCCTAACCCTAACCCTAACCCTAACCCTAACCCTAACCCTAACCCTAACCCTAACCCTAACCCTAACCCTAACCCTAACCCTAACCCTAACCCTAACCCTAACCCTAACCCTAACCCTAACCCTAACCCTAACCCTAACCCTAACCCTAACCCTAACCCTAACCCTAACCCTAACCCTAACCCTAACCCTAACCCTAACCCTAACCCTAACCCTAACCCTAACCCTAACCCTAACCCTAACCCTAACCCTAACCCTAACCCTAACCCTAACCCTAACCCTAACCCTAACCCTAACCCTAACCCTAACCCTAACCCTAACCCTAACCCTAACCCTAACCCTAACCCTAACCCTAACCCTAACCCTAACCCTAACCCTAACCCTAACCCTAACCCTAACCCTAACCCTAACCCTAACCCTAACCCTAACCCTAACCCTAACCCTAACCCTAACCCTAACCCTAACCCTAACCCTAACCCTAACCCTAACCCTAACCCTAACCCTAACCCTAACCCTAACCCTAACCCTAACCCTAACCCTAACCCTAACCCTAACCCTAACCCTAACCCTAACCCTAACCCTAACCCTAACCCTAACCCTAACCCTAACCCTAACCCTAACCCTAACCCTAACCCTAACCCTAACCCTAACCCTAACCCTAACCCTAACCCTAACCCTAACCCTAACCCTAACCCTAACCCTAACCCTAACCCTAACCCTAACCCTAACCCTAACCCTAACCCTAACCCTAACCCTAACCCTAACCCTAACCCTAACCCTAACCCTAACCCTAACCCTAACCCTAACCCTAACCCTAACCCTAACCCTAACCCTAACCCTAACCCTAACCCTAACCCTAACCCTAACCCTAACCCTAACCCTAACCCTAACCCTAACCCTAACCCTAACCCTAACCCTAACCCTAACCCTAACCCTAACCCTAACCCTAACCCTAACCCTAACCCTAACCCTAACCCTAACCCTAACCCTAACCCTAACCCTAACCCTAACCCTAACCCTAACCCTAACCCTAACCCTAACCCTAACCCTAACCCTAACCCTAACCCTAACCCTAACCCTAACCCTAACCCTAACCCTAACCCTAACCCTAACCCTAACCCTAACCCTAACCCTAACCCTAACCCTAACCCTAACCCTAACCCTAACCCTAACCCTAACCCTAACCCTAACCCTAACCCTAACCCTAACCCTAACCCTAACCCTAACCCTAACCCTAACCCTAACCCTAACCCTAACCCTAACCCTAACCCTAACCCTAACCCTAACCCTAACCCTAACCCTAACCCTAACCCTAACCCTAACCCTAACCCTAACCCTAACCCTAACCCTAACCCTAACCCTAACCCTAACCCTAACCCTAACCCTAACCCTAACCCTAACCCTAACCCTAACCCTAACCCTAACCCTAACCCTAACCCTAACCCTAACCCTAACCCTAACCCTAACCCTAACCCTAACCCTAACCCTAACCCTAACCCTAACCCTAACCCTAACCCTAACCCTAACCCTAACCCTAACCCTAACCCTAACCCTAACCCTAACCCTAACCCTAACCCTAACCCTAACCCTAACCCTAACCCTAACCCTAACCCTAACCCTAACCCTAACCCTAACCCTAACCCTAACCCTAACCCTAACCCTAACCCTAACCCTAACCCTAACCCTAACCCTAACCCTAACCCTAACCCTAACCCTAACCCTAACCCTAACCCTAACCCTAACCCTAACCCTAACCCTAACCCTAACCCTAACCCTAACCCTAACCCTAACCCTAACCCTAACCCTAACCCTAACCCTAACCCTAACCCTAACCCTAACCCTAACCCTAACCCTAACCCTAACCCTAACCCTAACCCTAACCCTAACCCTAACCCTAACCCTAACCCTAACCCTAACCCTAACCCTAACCCTAACCCTAACCCTAACCCTAACCCTAACCCTAACCCTAACCCTAACCCTAACCCTAACCCTAACCCTAACCCTAACCCTAACCCTAACCCTAACCCTAACCCTAACCCTAACCCTAACCCTAACCCTAACCCTAACCCTAACCCTAACCCTAACCCTAACCCTAACCCTAACCCTAACCCTAACCCTAACCCTAACCCTAACCCTAACCCTAACCCTAACCCTAACCCTAACCCTAACCCTAACCCTAACCCTAACCCTAACCCTAACCCTAACCCTAACCCTAACCCTAACCCTAACCCTAACCCTAACCCTAACCCTAACCCTAACCCTAACCCTAACCCTAACCCTAACCCTAACCCTAACCCTAACCCTAACCCTAACCCTAACCCTAACCCTAACCCTAACCCTAACCCTAACCCTAACCCTAACCCTAACCCTAACCCTAACCCTAACCCTAACCCTAACCCTAACCCTAACCCTAACCCTAACCCTAACCCTAACCCTAACCCTAACCCTAACCCTAACCCTAACCCTAACCCTAACCCTAACCCTAACCCTAACCCTAACCCTAACCCTAACCCTAACCCTAACCCTAACCCTAACCCTAACCCTAACCCTAACCCTAACCCTAACCCTAACCCTAACCCTAACCCTAACCCTAACCCTAACCCTAACCCTAACCCTAACCCTAACCCTAACCCTAACCCTAACCCTAACCCTAACCCTAACCCTAACCCTAACCCTAACCCTAACCCTAACCCTAACCCTAACCCTAACCCTAACCCTAACCCTAACCCTAACCCTAACCCTAACCCTAACCCTAACCCTAACCCTAACCCTAACCCTAACCCTAACCCTAACCCTAACCCTAACCCTAACCCTAACCCTAACCCTAACCCTAACCCTAACCCTAACCCTAACCCTAACCCTAACCCTAACCCTAACCCTAACCCTAACCCTAACCCTAACCCTAACCCTAACCCTAACCCTAACCCTAACCCTAACCCTAACCCTAACCCTAACCCTAACCCTAACCCTAACCCTAACCCTAACCCTAACCCTAACCCTAACCCTAACCCTAACCCTAACCCTAACCCTAACCCTAACCCTAACCCTAACCCTAACCCTAACCCTAACCCTAACCCTAACCCTAACCCTAACCCTAACCCTAACCCTAACCCTAACCCTAACCCTAACCCTACCCTGACCCTGACCCTGACCCTGACCCTGACCCTGACCCTGACCCTGACCCTGACCCTGACCCTGACCCTGACCCTGACCCTGACCCTGACCCTGACCCTGACCCTGACCCTGACCCTGACCCTGACCCTGACCCTGACCCTGACCCTGACCCTGACCCTGACCCTGACCCTGACCCTGACCCTGACCCTGACCCTGACCCTGACCCTGACCCTGACCCTGACCCTGACCCTGACCCTGACCCTGACCCTGACCCTGACCCTGACCCTGACCCTGACCCTGACCCTGACCCTGACCCTGACCCTGACCCTGACCCTGACCCTGACCCTGACCCTCACCTCACAGATCCTCACCCTCACCTTCTAACCCTCACCCTATAACCCTCACTCTACCCCTCTTACCCTGACCATAACCCCTATACCCTAACCCTAAATCATAACCCTAAACCATAAACTCTAGCCCTGAACCCTAAACCTTAGCCCTACCCCTATCTCTATCCCTTACCCTAAACCCTAGCCCTAGCCCTAGCCCTAGCTCTACAGTTACTTGTAAATCCCTGGTTGGACTCAGGCTGCCTGTCAGTGTGTTCAATAAGGTGGGCTTGAATCATATAAGGCATTTACTGAGAAGGTCAGCCAACCAAGGAGACAGGGTGCTTACAGGCATTCAAATCCCGTCTTCCAGGAGGTTCGGGGACAGGATTAGAAAGGGAAAGGGGCTGGGGTGGGAATGGGGATGGAATGCAGCTATGGGCAGGCCCGGGGGTCAGAGTGGTCAGTTATTGGCCTTCCCTGAGATGATGTGGATGAGGTGATGTTTTGACTCCTGGTGGGTCAGTCTGACCATGCTTATCAGTTGATGGGACACTTGAACCATGATGCTCAAGCCTTGCACCTTGGCCCTTGACTTTTCAACCATGAGCACTGACCTCTAAACCTTAATATTTTGCATTTAAACCTTAAACTCTCACCCATGACTTTTGACACGGACCCTGACCAATGTACCCTCTCCCTCTGAAATTCTAATCTAACCTAAAGGAGGATAAATATCATTAGAAAAAATTAAACACAATAAAATTACGCAATGACGACACACTTTACACACAAGATGAGGCTCATTTTGACAAATTGGAGCAATCTCTTCCAAGCCAAAACAATGACAAATAAACACACAAGTCATTTTTTCTTTAACATTTGCATCTTCTAGGCACCAAAAGAAGCTACCTAAAGAGCAAAAAGAGGGCCTGGGAAATGCAAGAAAACAGTTACAAATACCTCCAATATCACTTGTTAGCCAAAAAGAGGAATTTGTAATAATCATGAACAAAACAACAAACAACTTAATTTTTAGATGATCTGAGATCCCTTCTCCAGAAAGGACACACTAAAGACATATCAAAAAGGTGGCAGGTTCGATGACAGGTTGCATGTACCCAGGTTTTGAATTTGATCACTGATAGGGGCACTTATGGGAAGCAACTGATCAATGTCTCTCTCTCTCTCTCTCTCTCCTCTCTCTCTCTCTCTCTCTTACTTTCTCTCTTTAGATATAATAAGTATGTTATCGTAGGTGTAAAACAAAATAGACAGCATTATTTAAGGTAAATATTGACCTTGGAAGAGAATCACTGATCAGCTGCCTCCTGCACATCCTCCACCAGAGATCAAGCCTTCCCTGCAACTCGGACATGTGCCCTGACCGTGAATCCAACTGTGACCTCCAGGTTCATAGGCTGACACTCAACCACTGAGCCACACCAGCCAGGTGTATAAATATTCTTATCTCTTATATAAAAGCCTAAGTGACCGAACAACCAACGACCGGTCGCTATGATGCACACTGACCACCAGGGGGAAGATGCTCAATGCAGATGCTGCCCCCTGGTGGTCAGTGTGCCCCACAGAGGGAGTGCTGCTCAGCTGACCAACAGGCGCCATACGCTGGGCTCACAGCTGGCAGGGGCAGCTGCGGCGGCACGAGCTTCTCCCGCCTCTGCAGTGGGGCACTACTGAGAGGCAGCAGTGCCAGGAGCAGTGGGGCCGGGATGAGCGCAAGCAGCTCCTGGCCCCAGCTAGGGCTCCTCCCAGCCGCCTGCCACTTCACACACTGCTACATCCCTCAGGGGCTCTCGGACGGACTGCCGCTTTCCCTGATCCCTGCAGGCCAGCACTCCGACATCCTCCAAGGGGTCCCAGACTGCGAGAGGCTGCAGACCAGGCTGAGGGACCCCAACGGCGCATGAATCCATTCAACGGGCCTCTGATTCTTAATAATACCTGTAGGTATACAGGCCTTGTCAGTGCCTCAGGATAGCTGGCTATTTTGGATATCTGTCCTTTTTCTCCTTGAAAAGCTTTTGATTTCCACTGTAGATGGAGGTGTCACAGACAGGGGCAGATGTCCATGAGTGGTTAGGAACCTGAGAAGGTTCATTGCAACAATGTTGGAGAGTCTTGAATTAATATTTCTTTTTTTTAAAATATATTTTATTGATTTTTTACAGAGAGGAAGGGAGAGGGATAGAGAGTTAGAAACGTCGATGAGAGAGAAACATCGACCAGCTGCCTCCTGCACATCCCCCACTGGGGACGTGCCCGCAACCAATGTACATGCCCTTGACCGGAATCGAACCTGGGACCTTTCAGTCCACAGACCGACGCTCTATCCACTGAGCCAAACCGGTTTCGGCGAATTAATATTTCTTTAAATGGAAAAAAAATGTCCTGGTGTTAAGTCATATTTTTATTGATTTCAGAGAGGAAGGGAGAGGGACAGAGAGAAAGAAATACCAATGATGAGAGACAATCATGGATCGGCTGCCTCCTGCATGCCCCCTGCTGGGGATGGAGCCCACAACCCGGGCATGTGCCCTTGACCAGAATCAAACCCGGGACCCTTCAGTTCGCAGGGCAACGCTCTATCCACTGAGCCAAACCGGCTAGGGCTTACTTGGTTTTTAAAGGAGACCATTTTAGGGGAGGTCTCATTGGAATATCTCAATAGAGGATTCATCGACTCCCCAGGTGTGTGCTTTGATATTCTGATGCATTACAAAGAGCATATACAGTGATCAGGGTCATTCTCTGACCAGTTTCACCTTAAAAAATGTCACTGGAAAGGGACTTGAACTAAGGGGGATCTGCCCAGACACTGTCTGGAATGTGTAACCCATTGGCTCCTAAGCATCCTAGGTTAGGGAAGATACGTTCTTGTGACTTACTAGTTGGGCCTATAAATTACTAGGCCCTGTGAGAGTCTCAGATTTCCCATTCCACTTGCCAAGGACTTTTCCTAGCTTTTTAATACCCTGCCTCAACTCTATAAACTTGGGGACTCTTATTAGTGTTGAATTCAACGCAATGACCATCAGTGGACAGACACTAGATGCCAGAGACAATCAGGACCCCAGACACACACCCTGGACTCCAGAACCTGGACCATACAGCAGATCACAAACCCTAACCTGGACCCCAGGCCCTGGGACTCACACTCAAAGCGATTCCCCTGACTCCAGCATACTATGCAGCACAAAAGCCAGAAACCAGATGCCAGAGACTGACAGCTAGTTCTTAAGACCAGATTCCACACACTGGAATCTGAATCTATAGCTGCACTCAGACCCCGCACAGAACCCAGGACACAAAGCCACGCCCAAAGACACCCAAAACCCCAGACATACACCGAATACATATTTGACGTGAAACCACAGACCCTTGACAAATAGCAGGGATCTATAACTAAGATGCCACAGCCACAATGTAGAGTTGCAGACAGACACCAGACCTCAGGTGCCAGATGCCAGATGCATGAACTGAACCAGATCCTCATGTTGTGTAAACACCCTTGATTCCATAGAAAGAGCCCATGTCACTCTAAGTCAGTGATGGCGAACCTATGACACGCGTGTCAGCACTGACATGCGTAGCCATCCTGGGCATGCGGCTGCCTCAGTGGCCGCGTGTCATCAGAAATGAAACATTTGCTGCTCCTGAGGAGGAAACATTTGCGAAATAATGTTTTTTCCTCAAAGTGGCACACTACCCGAGTTATGCTCAGTTTTTTGGCGAAGTTTGACACACCAAGCTCAAAAGGTTGCCCATCACTGCTCTAAGTTCAAGCAGCTAGTTTCACAAATACTTTTTTTTCATGCCAATGTCAATGTATAAGAGAAAAAAATAATTTCAGAAATTCACAATTCTACTAAACCCTGCAGTGTCACACACAAAGGGCCAACAAAATGAAAAAAAAAAAAAACGACAATGCTTACCTTTCCTGTCAGGTGTCCATGATCTCTCGGCTGCATCAGCGTGAGAAGTTAGCCGTGTTCCAGCCAATAATTTCACAAGGCTGGCTCTTCAAAACTGTGGGAGATTTAAAAAGTAATTATTTACCTCATACCTTGTAAATTCTAACAACTGAGCTAATATCCAAATTAACATGATCAAATTAACAAGAGATGGACTACTTTTAATACATGCACAAGGAAAACTCACATACAAATGAATGCCAAAGAAAATCCTATGTAATAAAAGTCTAATATGCAAATTGTCCCCTCCACTGGGAGTTCGACCAGGAGTTCGACCAGGGGGCAGGGCCAGTGGCGGCAGGCGGCTATGGAAGGGAGGCACCCCGGCTGGCAGCCAGCAGCCACTACAGACCCTACCCATGCACTGGGCCTCAGTAAGGTAAGATTAGGAACAGAGAATGTTGGAAAATGGGGAGCCAGGGTTTTAGGTTGTGGAGGTGAAATGGGTGATATTTAGAAAAAGTGCAGGATATGTGTCATGTTAATTTTCGTTAGGTAATCTCAAAAAATTTAGGATGGAGAAAAGGGGTAATAGATGAGTATCAAGAAACTCCTGGTAGCCCTGACCAGTTTGGCTCAGTGGATACAGCATCCGCCTACGGACTGAAGGGTCCCAGGTTCGATTCCAGTCAGGGGCATGTGCCTTGGTTGTGGGCACATCCCCAGTGGGGGTGTGCAGGAGGCAGCTGATCGATGTTTCTCTCTCATCGATGTTTCTGACTCTCGATCCCTCTTCCTTCCTCTCTGTAAAAAATCAATAAAATATATTTTAAAAAAGAAACTCCTGGTAGCCTGGCCAGTGTGAGTCAGTGGTTGAGCATTGACCCATGAACCAGGAAGTCATGTTCAATTCCTGGTCAGGGCACATGCCCAGGTTGTGGGCTCGAGCCCCAGTAGGGGGCATGCAGGAGGCAGCCGACCCATGATTGTCTCTCATCATTGATATTTCTATCTCTCTCTCACTTCCTATCTGAAATCAATAAAAATATATTTGAAAATAATAAAGGAAACATCTGAAAAGCAAATGAATGAATAAAAGCTACCTTGACCGGATAGAAAAATGTATTGTGTTATAAAGCTACAGTAATTTAAAAACTTGGGTAATGTCCTATGAATACAAAAGTTGATGGAACAGAATACAAAGTCCAGTAATAGACTAAAATACATATGGAAGTTTGCTATAATAAAAATATCTCCTTAGACCAGTGGAAAATGGTGTTGGACAACTGAATGAGAAAAAAATATTGAAATAAAATCAACTCATTTCACTCATAACTAGTATAAAAAAATGAAAACTACCTAAAACATAAGGGTACAAAGAGATCAAAAGTGAAAGAATGGAAAAAGATATATTAAGCAAACATAAACCAAATAAAAATCCTATCTAATAAAAGAGAAACATGCAAACTGACTGTACCTCCGCTATGCCCACAAGCCACGCCCACCAGCCAATCAGGAGCCAGTATGCAAATTAACCAAACCAAGATGGCGGTTATTTTGCATATCCAGGCTCAGAGCAAAGACTGAAGATAGCGTAGAAGGAAGCCAAGCACTGCAGAAGGGAGCAAAGCTGCGGAGAAGCAAGCAAGCAGGGTGGTGGAGAAGGGAGGGAAGCAGGCGGGGCCGGAGGAGATGGGAGGGAAGCAGGCGGGGCAGTGGAGATGGGAGGGAAGCAGGCAGGGCAGTGGAGAAGGGAGGGATGCAGGCGGGGCGGCAGAGACTGCCACAGGAAGCCCTATTCTTGCAGGAATCTTCCTGCAACGGGCCTCTAGTTATATTATAACACACAAATCTTGAAGGCAAAAAGCATGTCTATAAATAAAGAAGAGCACTTCAGATCAATAACTTCATTTTATCAGGAAGATCTACATTCGCAAGCACTTCATAACATGAAATCAAAGTACACAGAACAGAGCTACAAGGGAAACTAGACAAATTTATAACCATAATACATTTATCACACCTCTCTCATTCAGAGACAGAGCACACCTCTTTCAGAACCAATAGCCTCCCACAAAGACCTCAGTAAAGATGTAAAAAACTTCAACAACCTGAGCAGCAAACTATTCAATGTTCAGAGAACCCACTGTACCCAACAACCTTTCCTGCTGAAAGACACGAATGTGTTATTCCCAATTTGCACACGAGGTGGCAGCAGAGTAGCACACTTCAATTATAGTTTATGAGGCCACGCAGTACCATGAAGCAAGTTTCAAAAAACATCCAAGAATCAAAACTATATATAGCACGTTTCTTGTTATAAATTACTTTTATTTTTATAAATTACTTGTTATAAATTACTTGTTATAAATTACTTTTATTTTTTGTTATAAATTACTTTTCTTGTTATAAATTACTTTTTTGTTATAAATTACTTTTCTTGTTATAAATTAATTTTTTGTTATAAATTACGTTTCTTGTTATAAATTACTTTTATTTTTTCTATATAATCAAAACTATATATAGCACATTTCTAGTTAATCTAGAAATCAGGAACAGAAGGCACCTAGAAACTCCTAATATTTAAAAGTTATGAAATACAGCTTCTAAATAACCACCAAATACATCACAATTTGAGTTAGAAAATAATTTGAACTGAATGATAATAGTACATACCAAAACTTACGATGAAAAAAGGTGCACTCATATATGCACATATTAGGAATAAAAGCTGAAAATTTACATGCTTTGTATCCGTATCAGGAACCTAGCCTGTCCGGTGTAGCTCAGTGGTTGAGCATTGACCTGTGAACCAGGAGGTCACAGTTTGATCCCAGGGCACATACCCGGTTGTGGGCTCCATCCCCAGTGGGGGGCATGCAGGAGGCAGCCAATCCATCATTCTCTCTCATCATTGATGTTTCTATCTCTCTCTCTTTCTCCCTTCTTCTCTGAAATCAATATATGTATATACCTAAAACAGTAAAATACATGGAGAGAAAACAGAACAAAGGAAATGTGTGTGTGTGTGTAGATGTTTGAAGGGGGATATACTTAAAACCATAGCAGTTTTTTGTTTACTCTTGGGGTAGAATTTTGAATTACTTTTATTTTTTCTGCATTATTTAAGTAAGCTGCAACAAACAAAGCCATTTTCATTTTAGGAAAATATGTTCTAGAGGAAAACATGGGATAATCCTACATAATAAAGAGGTAATATGCAAATTAATCCTCATGCCCTCACAAGATGGCTGCCTATGACCAGGCCGGCAGGGGAGTTAGTGAGGGACAATCAAACCACTGAACAGCAGGCTGCATGGGGCGACCAGGCTGGCGTGGGGGGCTGTGAGGGACGACCAGGCCGGTGGGGTGGGAGGCAGTTAGGGGCGACCAGGCCGGGGGGCTGCAGTTGGGGGTGACCAGGCCGGCAGGAGGGGCAGTAAGAGGCGACCTGGCCAGTGGGGTGGGGGGCAGTTGGGGGAGACCAGGCCGGTAGGGGGGGCAGTAAGGGGTGACCAAGCCAGCAGGGGGGGCAGTTAGAAGCAACCAGGCCTGCAGGGAGGGGGCAGTTGGGGGCGACCAGGCTGGCAGGGGGGGGGCAGTTAGGAACGATCAGGCCAGCAGGGGGGCAGTTAGGGGTGACCAAGCCAGCAGGGGGGGCAGTTAGAAGCAACCAGGCCTGCAGGGAGGGGGCAGTTGGGGGCGACCAGGCTGGCAGGGGGGGGGCAGTTAGGAACGATCAGGCCAGCAGGGGGGCAGTTAGGGGTGAACAGGCTGGCACACAGAGGCAGTGAAGGGTGATCAGGCTGGCAGTTGGGGGAAGTTAGGGACAACCAGGCAGGCAGGCAGGTGAGCGATTAGGAGACTGCAATCCAGGATTGTGAGAGGGATGTCCAAGGGGTCCTGGATTGGAAAGGATGCAGGCTGGGCTGAGGGCCCCCCCACCCCCACATTGTGCACGAATTTCATGCACCAGGCCTCTAGTCTATAATAATAAAAGCATAATATGTAAATCTACCGAACAACAGAAAAGCAGATCAACCGTCCAGGGGACCTTCTAGATAACCACACTATGACACGCACTGGTGCCAGGCCAGCCAATGCAGGTTCAATTTGATTGGTCAGGGGGCCCCATCATCGCCCCATGATCACCACGCAGAGGGAGGCCCAGGCAACAGACCGGCGGGGTGATCGGCGGGGTGATCGATGGGACAGGGGGCGGGGCTCCATAATCGCCCCAAAGAGCCTAGGCTACCCGGTCGGAGGTGGCACTGTGGCAGGTGGGCGGGGACTCCCTCTGCACAGTGATCAATCTGGGGGCCCCCTCCCCGCAATCCATTGCCCCACAGAGGGAAGCCCAGGCCACCGGCCAGCGACGCTGTGGCAGGTGTGCGGGCCAGCCAGTGATAGCCCCTCAGAGGGAAGCCCAGGCCAGCCAAGCCATTGCACCCCATGCCTGTCGCCCACAGAGAGAGGCAACCAGTGGGGGGCGAGGGGTGGGGGCAGCGCCGCACAGATGGTAAGCGGTGGCAGCGGTGGGGGCAGGGCCAGCTAATGGCAACTGGGGGAAGGAAGGTCCCGATAGGCCCTAATCACTGGCCAGGCCTAGGGACCCTACCCAAAGGGCCCCAGATTGCAAGAGGGTGCGAGCCACGCTGAGGGACACCCCCCACCCCCCACCCCCAGGCAAAAATTTTGTGCACCAGGCCTCTAGTTTACAAATAATAAGCTAGAATGTTGTGGTGACAACACAAGTCTTTCCTTTGCTGCCAAGCCTGGTCTCTTAGTCTAAAGAGAATAGAAGCTCTTTCTAATTGTTTAGCCCAAAGTGGCTCCTTTCATAATTTGCACTTTTTCATGTTCAATCCCAGCAGTTCTGAGAGAGGGGACTACTAACCTTTGGGTCCATGGAATTTACCTGAGCCTGATTCTAACATTTACAAGTGATGTTCTTTTGAACACAGAACAGACCTCTCGGGATCTTCATTCTGTAAATTGTAAAAGTCACACACACACAATTTTTTTGTTAATCCTCACCCAAGAATATTTTCCTCATTCATCTTTCAGAGAGGGAGGGAGGGAGGGAGGGAGGAGGAAAGAGAGAGGAACGTCCATGTGAAGGAGAAACATCGATGGCTTGCCTCCCGTACTCGCAGGGGATCAAACCTACAACCCAGACACATGCCCTTGACTGGGAATCAAACCCGAGAACCTTCGGGATGTGGGCCCACGCTCTAACCACTTAGTCACACCAGCCAGGCCGAATCCCTGTTTTATAGTTTTAACATTTGTTGCTGACAAACTGAGCCTCAGCGCCTGGGCTCTGCCTCCAAAGAGACTGCAGGATGGGACCGCGCAGCTCAGTGGACTGACAGGGAGGTGGTGCTCCAGATGCTGGTGTTCAGCCGCAGGACATTCTCGTGAAAAGTGGTCCCACAGGAAAGGCTCACTGACGTCCACTGGCCTCTCAAGTCAGGAAAAATCCTGCTGGTGGTCTTTTATCTTTGACCCACTGTTTGCCTTGTGTCCCAAAAACAGTATTGTACAAGGCATGTTGACACAACTGGACTAAAGAGACATCTGTATCTTACACAATTTATTGATGGTTTGGGGTCATTTACTAACACTTCTGTGCTGCTCCATTAATTTACATACAACTGAGTGCGAAAAACAATGAGGTAATATTTGGAATATACTAGTAAAGGTTTCGGGAAATGGTGAAGCAGGGTGATATTTAGGAAAAGCGCAGCACACTTGGCAGGTTATGTTTGTAAGAAAACCCAAAAGCAATGGGACATGTGCGGGTGGGGTGGCCAGCAGGTTCCTGTTTCCCTTAAGGTCTAAAGCTGAGGCCATTACGCTAACGTTCCCTCCTGAAAACCAGGTATCGCCATGGAAACTTCTTAGGAAAAAATGGGGGGAAACTATAGGTTCTTTCTAAACTTAACTACCAGTTTAACATCAACATGCAGAATGCACTGCTGTGTCCTCTTTAGTCCCACCTTTGGATGGTAAATAAAAGCTTCACATCCAGAAGCTAAACCAGTAGTCTTTGTGAACTTCCAAGCTTAAACTATCTACGTATTTTCCCGTTTAATCTTCACTGATTTCAGAGGATGGGGAGGAGACAGAGAAACCCCGGACACGCCCAGACCTGGGATCAAAGCCGCAATATTGTTTGTGTCCAGGACCAACCGAGTCACAGGGCCATGTTGTTGCAGCTGAAACACATCTTCATTCCTCAGAGAATGTCCATTATAGCTGCGGACAGTGACACACAAGAGGGCTCGGCACAGAAGCCACAGGAGAGCCTGGGCAGGGGCTGTGGCTCCTGAGAAATAAAAGTGACAGCGACAACGGGGAGCCGAGCCTGAGCAGCCTCACCTGTGGGCCCAGCCACTGCGCCACCTCATGCCTCACACCTGGCGGCCTCTCCTCACGTCCTCTGCACCCTCACCTCACGCCTCACACCTGGCGGCCTCTCCTCACGTCCTCTGCACCCTCACCTCACGCCTCACACCTGGCGGCCTCTCCTCACGTCCTCTGCACCCTCACCTCACGCCTCACACCTGGCGGCCTCTCCTCACGTTCTCTGCACCCTCACCTCACGCCTCACACCTGGCGACCTCTCCTCACGTCCTCTGCACCTTCACCTCACGCCTCACACCCCTTGGCCTCTCCTCACGGCCTCCGCGCGGCTCACCTCAGCCTCAGCCTCGCGCCCGCCAGCCTTTCCTTGAGCTGCACCTCAGGACCCGGCCAAGCTGCTCCCAGGCCACCACTCACCTCAGGTCCGCCAGTTCCTGCCTCATACCCTGAACCCCAAGTGGCTCCAGTTGGGCCACCTTCCTCTCCTCAGGTCCACACCTCCACTCCCTCAGGCTCAACACGCCTCTCGCCTCACTTCCCACTCTGCAAGCACATTATGGTGAGCAGGATGCACAGCAAGGCCACGCCCCAAAGTCCCAGACCAGCTCCCGCCTCAAGTCCGCCCCGCCCCTCCATCAGGTAAAAGCTTTATGGTTTAGCCTTTTTAGTTGTTAATCCTCACGGGAGGGTATTAGCATTGATTTTTTAAGAGAGAGTGGGAGGGAAAGGAGAAGACAAACACATCTATGGGTTGCCTCTCACCTGCAGCCCACCAGGTGGGGAATGGTGCCCTTGAACAGAACTGAACCAGTGACCCTTCAGTCCCAGGGCCGACGCTGTAACCACTGAGCAAACACGCTAGGGCTGCAGCTGGACTTTTATCTATGACCTGCTGCTGGCCTCATGTCCCAACACCATTTATTATAGAATGCACATTTTTTCTATTGACCTGAGGAGACATGTTTATCATACAAAATGTATCTTTGTATTTAAGTCTATTACTACACCTCTGTATCCCTCACCTCACACCTCACACCTGGCGACAAATTAATAGACAAATTAATTTCATTAATTGGTCTATTTAGTTCAGCTGGTGTGGCTCAGTGGTTGAGCATCGACTTATGAACCAGGAGGTCACCATTCGATTCCCGGTCAGGGCATGTGCCCAGGTTGTGGGCTCAATCCCCAGTAGGGGTTGTGCAGGAGGCAGCTGATCGATGACTCTCTCTCATTGATGCTTCTGTCTCTCTATCCCTCTCCTTTCCTCTCTCCCTAAAAATCAATAAATCATATAGATTTTGAAATGTGTCTATTGGGAAGCAGTGCACTCCTGAATCCTGTCTGGAGGGGGTGGAACAGGAAGGACTCTCCCCAGGAAACTGGTCCTGTGGAAGCGCTGACTTGAGAACAGTGGGAGAAAGTGCTCACAGACTCCAGCTGGCTGCAGTGGACCCCAACCCAGGCACCCCCTCTGGTTCTCAAACACTCGCTGGAACTCGACCCTTATCTCAGGCACCCTCTCTACCCCCCACACTGCCTGCACCAAGACGAAGACATTGCATCCAGGTCTCTCCTCGCCCTTTCCACAGGTGCCAGCTGCCCATTAGAGCTGGGCTGGAGTTGGGACACATAATTCACCTCAAGGTCTCCACTGGCCCTCATGTCCCCGGCCCCTTTCCTCGTGTCCTCTTTCCCATCACATCCTGGCGAAAGCAGGGATGGAAATTCAGCTACAGGGGGTTCTCCTTTTGCCAGGCAACCGCTGTAACCACACAAGCTGGTTAGAGCCGTGATACAGAGTTCTGCTCAAGGTCTTTCCTGGCCACGTACCCCAACAACCACTGTGCCCTTCACAGCGGCTGGAGCAGGGAGGGAGAATATGCCTGCAGGTCTCTCCTTGCCCACTGACTCATGACCCCCTTAAAGGTGTGTTTAAAGGGGATAAGTAATTTGTCTCCTGTTCTCTCCTCACCGCCTTAGCCAAACACCTGCTCTGCCCCTCACATACTGGTCTCAAGGCAGAATGGAAATGTTGTCCCAGGTCTACTACATTCTTCCCCAGACACCCCTCATCTCCTTCATAGCTGGTTCAAACCAGGATAGAAAACCTGCCTCCAGCTCTCTCCTCGTCCCTTACCCCAGGACTCTCTGTGCAACTAACAGAGCAGATGACAGATATGGATGATAAGAATAAAGATCCCTACTATAAAGGGCTCCTGATGAATAACTGAGCTCAAATTTAGCAACAACAATTAAAAAAAAAAAAAACAGAGCCTCGTGTTCATTTCTACACTGGGACTTCTCATACAAACTCAATTCAGGGAGTGACTGCAAATGTCCTACTACATTACACTCACTAATCAAGTTGTCTGAAGTGAGCAAAGAGGAGATGCCAGGACCAGACCAGAACACACAGACTGGAGCACAGTGGAGCTGAACTGTGTCACCTGAAAGGGAATTCACTCACGGCAGCCTGACCCCAGGGTTCCTCAGGGCATGACAAGGACTCTAGTTGGCGTTGAGCTAAAGGCAAGGACCATCATTAACACACACCAGACAGCAGAGCCAGGCTCTGGACCCCAGAAACAGACCCCGGTCCCCACAGCAGCCCACGAACCAAAAGCTAAACCTCAGACATAAAGCCAGACCTTGGGCCGTGAATGCCAGACACCAGGTGCCAGAGAATGACACAGGACATCTTACATCAGGCCCTGATGTCATAGCTGCACGTGGGCCCCACACAGGAATGCAAAAAACCAGCCACACCCAAACAGAACCCAGAACCCAGACAAAGAGCTAAACACAATTCTCCCCGAGACCACAGACACTGCAGTCGGAACTCAGATCTGTGTTTAGGAACCCAGGCCCCTAAGTAGGCACTGGACACCAGACACCAGTTACCAGATGCTAGACACAGGAGCTGAACCACAGGCCCCAGGCCTCACACTGTCAGCAGGGCTCAAGAGCAGGGGCCCAAGAGTTAGAAAATAATTAGAACTGAATTATAATAAAAATACTACATTACAAGACTTACAGAAAAATGTGCAATCTTAGTGCACATGTTAGGGAAAGAAACAAGCTGCATATTTACAAGTTTTACACCCTTCTTGGAATCTAGAATAGTAAATTAAATCCACAGAAAGCAGAGGAAAGGAACTGTGCATGTAGAATTGTCTGGAAGGGCATGTACTTAAAACAAAAGCAGATTTTACCTCTTGGGGTGAGGTTTTGAATTAAATGTATATTTCTGTTTAGTTTAAGTAGGCTGCAAAAAACAAAGCCATTTTCATTTTAGAAAGAAAAAAAAGGACTAGAGGAAAACATGGGATAGTGAAAAAGTATAAGAACCTGGATTGCTGTGGTGAGAACACCAGAGGCCTTTTCTTTGGGCACCCAGTTTGTCTCCTGGCAGTCAGAGGGGGAAATTATTCCAAACGTTTTAGACCACATTCGCTCCTTTTCTCATTTGCACTTCTTCATGTGTAATTGCAGCAGTTCTGGTAGAGGGAACTCCTCTAAGGCTTTGGTCTCTAAAATTGATCTGAGCCTGGGTCTGCATTTACAAGCCATGTTCTTCTGGACATGGAACAAACCTCTTAGGGTCTTTTTTCATTACTAATAAATTTATCATTTTTATAGTTTTCCACTTCATTGTTGAAAAATTTAGGCTTAAGACTCAGCTCTTGTTTCTGAAAGCCTGTAATGTTGGCCCTCGCAATGCTCAAGTAAACTGGGAACAGAACTGTACACTCCTAAATCCACTGTCCAGTCTACAGGATGAGCTCACGGAAAGGTGGTCCATGGTTGGTCTCACTTAAATTGGCACCTGAGACTTGTACCCAGAAACAGTCCAGGCACCCTTTTCTGGTCCTCACAGGCTGGCTGTACCTGCTCCCACCCCACCCCCACCCCCAGCTCACCTCAAGGCCCCCTCACTAGGCCCCATTGCTCACCTCATGTTTGGCCTCATCCCTTGTCTGCCTCACTACTCACCTGAGGTGTGGACTTCGGACTCTGGGTCGTCCTGGCCCAGCTTCTCATTTCAGGTCCTGGGTTGCCATTGTCAACAATTGCTGGGAAGAAGAATCTCAAGGAATTGACGGAGAATTGCAGTTTTTCACCTTGTTTTATACATTACCATCAAAGGAAGTGACTCACATGAAATCCACTGGTGATAGATTAGGGAGGTGGGAGAAAGCAAAGAGGGGGAACCTTGGGATGAGGTAAAAAGTAAAATGATAGACACATACTTCTTTTACTTAGGTGGGTGCAGGATAGTTAATAGTCCAAAATTAACATGATAAAAATAACAATGAGGGAAATTATGGTCTCCGCCCTGATGCATTGGTTGTGCCCTGAGGGGTCCAGAAAAGAGGAAGTTACAAGTTACCCTGACCTGCCCCAAGATATCTTAGATGCAAAAAGACAATAGGCTCAGTTAGACCAAAGTTGATCTTTGTCAGGGGATATACTGGCCTAGGACATGACTACTCACCATAAACTGCTTTTAGTTAAATTTTAATTTCAGACCATCCTTTGGTGTGACTTTAGGTCTCTGAGTTTGCAAGACTGTCATGCAGGCCTTCCCTGAGCTTGTCAGGTCAGCACATGGCCCCTTTGGTCCACAAGAACCAGGAGAGGCAGCCAAAGAGGAAGTAGTTGTCGGGGTTTACCCTGTGCTGCCAATATTTTGTTTGATGGGTCACGGGATAAAGTGAAAGCCAACAGTTACAGGACACTTACTCTACAGGACAGACAGAGTTATATCCACTCTCATTTAATCCTCCTAAGCACATTCTGAGGTATGTTTGTCCATCAGCCTTCTGTGAGTTTGGTTTCTGGGTAACGGCCTCCAAAAGCCTGATTCGCTCTGGGGACCTGATGATACTGAGGATCTGAACTTGCAAAGTTAAGAGTTGGGACATGGGGACTCCACCAACATGCAGCTGCCCAGGATGCCAGGCTGAGGCAGACGGCTGGGCACAGAAGAGATCATCTGTCCCAGCCCTTGGTCGACCCAGGCAGCTTTTCAAAGTCATTCGTTGCGAGATACGAGACTCCAAATATGCAAACTCAGATCGGAACAGCGACATGCCATGGAGGTCCAATGAGTGATCTCTGGAAACCTGAACTGCTTGCATGATACATGCTTCACTTTCGAGGCTTGTAAATAGAAACAAGAATGCGTTCCACTAAAGCAGGTGATGTGTCTCAAACAGCTTATGGGGGCAAAAGAGGGCATGGGGCAGGGGAGTGCATTGGCAAGGATTCTAACTGCTCAGGAAAGAAGAGCAAAGCCTGCTGCCCCAAAAAAGCATCTTGATGGACGATTTGAAACTTAGATCATTGACATCACAATCTTGCCACAATATATGAATATCTAAAAGGAGAGAATCATTATTATTCTAACTGCACTCTGAGCTGATGAGTCCAGAACGCTATTGCCCTGTGTGTGGCCTGTGGCATGAGGAGCACCCATCCGCTCTCTCAGTCGTCTAAGCCAGCAGGGCGGGCGGGGCTGGCGCGAACAAGGATGACAAGCTGGCTAAGTGACTGGTTTGGTGATTAAACCCTTTATTACAGTCTCAAAAGGAAAGCCAGGCCTAGCAACTTTGATAGTGAAATATTTCTACCTTCCTCCAGACTTGAATACTGATTCAGAGATGTAAGTTTATAGCAACAAAGAAATAAAAATGGGTGTTGAAGATCACAGACAACTTGTCAAATAGTACATACCTAGGATCTGGAAGACAGTGAAGAGAAGGGGAGGGAGACGGGAGACGCAGACACACCGAAGCTGACCTTGGAGGTCGTGGGAGGCGGACGCTGGAGTTGAAGGCACTGGGCCAGCGACGCCAGAGGCCACCACCAGCGGCCCCGCCCAGCGACCCCAGAGACCTCAGATGGAAAGGGGTCCCGCAGGCACCTTGATTTTTGACTTCTGCCATCTGGACTCTCGGGGAATGCCTTTCTCTTCTGGTAAGCCACCTCGTTGGTGGTAGCGGGACAGGGCGAATCTAGGAAATGCATAGGATGCCGTCCTTAAGACGTGCTGCACGACGTCTGTCTCTCAAAACCATTTAATCGAATGAGGTCAGTTTTCCTGTAGATGTGATCACAATCTCGCGTGAGCGCCAAATATCATACGAAGACCCGAGCCACGAGGAAAACAGCCACGGTGAATCTCCCAGACGTGGATCACTCGGCAGAAATCTTGGTAGCCGACCTTGTGCTGCCACGTGTTCGCGTGTTCATCCGCGGTCTCCCTGGCACACTCGTTGATTGAGTGCTCTGAAGGAATCCATGAGCACGCCCCTCCCCCCACCTACCACCAGTCGCCTCGCTCCACACACCCCCCCCCCGCCCCCACAAGTCCCTGCATTCTCATAGACAGCGCTCCTTGCAGGACGTTCCCTGCCCCCCCCGCCTCCCCCCCCCCCCCCCGCCGCCCCCCGCTACCCCCTCGGGTCTCCCCAGACCTGGGGAGGTCCAGGCACCTGGCTCTGCCTTCCCCAGAGGAGGCTGCGGGGCGGACACACACACACACACACACACACACACACACACACACACACACACACACATTGGCGCTCATCGACCAGCAGAGGGCGCAACGGGCCTGCCGAAGCGTTTCCCGGGCTTAGAGAGGACTTGGGAGATTCCGAAGGTGCCCAAGGACCCCCGCAGGACACCTTCTCCACGTCTTGCAGGGCGGCACCACCGTTTGCTGGGTCGGAGAGGCGACCACACATGTTTAGACAGGATCGGGTGGGCCCAGGACAACCCTCTTTGGCAATGGCGGACGGACCCGGGGGCTGGGGGCTGCGGTGCAAAACCTGGAGGACGCTGGAGCAGCTGGTCACACATTTCCCGGCCTCTCCAGGGTGGCAAGAGCAGTGACAGCCCACCAGGGAGGGGTTGGAAATGTTTTGTGGGCTCTCGTGCGCCACACAAGCCTCCCCGGCTGTGCCGGGCTGCTGATCCTGGGATCCTGGGAGGGCGCCGGGGCGTTTGCCTGCAGTCGTGGCCGCCCTGCGGGCATGATCCACCCGGGTTCACATCAGTACAGCTGGGCATGCGCCTCGGGAGGGGGACGTCGAGCCATTCCAGAGATTAGTCCCAGGAGTGGAGACCCAGCTCCTCCACGGGGCAGAACTGGGGCCTGGGAGTGCAGGCAGATTTGGGAAGCGGAGGCCAAGGGCTGATGGGCTGATGGACTTCAGGACGCGGGGCACGTGAACAGAGAGACTAAAATCAATGCGCACAACCACGCCCCTTCCTCCTCCTCCCACCTTCCTCCTGTCGCCCCCTTTCTCTCGCCCCTCACCCCCCTACATGGGTTCAGGAGTATCCAACTTTGCCAAAATTGCGATTTTGTGCCGCCCATCACTGACCCTTGACCCGGCACCCTGGAAAGTAGCACACACACACACACACACACACACACACACACACACTTCCACACACCCTCCCAATCCCCCCCGCACCACGCCCACCACGCCCGCCCTCCCCCCCCCCCCCAACCCCAACCCCTCAGCGCTCAGCTCAAGGCTCTCCCGCAGGCTCCTGGGCCACTCCTGCTGCTGGCATCACTGGCACGCGGGCACGGACCTGTGCCCCTGCTTCTTCTTCTTCTTCTTCCTGTTCGCCTTGGCTCCCCCTCTGGGACCAGGGCCTTGGCCAGTGCCCTTTGCCCCCCCGGGGAGGACGTCCCCGGCTGGATGGTTGAGCAGGCGGTCGGCCGTGCCCCCTCGGTCCCGGGACTGGTGAATGAGGACGGCTTCGGCGGGCACCGCACGCGCGACCTCCCTGAGGTTGGACTGAGGCTTGGGCCGGGATGGCTCCTGGGGCCGTCGCCGCTGCTCTAAGCTGGTGTGCTTGACCGGCGCCTCTCGCGCGGGCTCCTCGGACCCGGGACCCGGGAAGTTGGGGGCACTCTCGGGGCCCCGTTGGGTCGACGCCGCGACCTTGTGCTCGGTCCCGGGGCATGTGGGTTTCCCACTGTCTCCTTCCAGTTCACTGGTCTGGACGTAAAAGAGCACATAGGCGCGTTGGCTCAGGGCCTCAGAAGCGTCGCAGGCGGTCACCTGGGCGTCGTCCATCTTGAACCACCGGCCGCCCGCGGTTCGGACGTAGCAGAAGTAGTGGCCGCTGTGGCAGGTGCGGCCCGAGTGGACCAGCACGGCGTAGAGCCGGTACAGCAGCGGGCCCGCGCGGCGCCCCTGGGACAGGTAGGGCCGCAGGTCCAGGTGCTCCGGGTAGCGCACGTCCCGCTCCACCTTGCTGTCCGCGAGCGCCGAGAACCGCTTCAGCACGAGCGTGAGCACCCTGGAGGCCGCGTGCAGGCGCAGCGTCTTGGTGGCCGGCACCTTCCGGCGGCACTTGCCGCACTGGTAGCCGTCGGCCCCGCCCAGCCGCTCGGGCCTCACCAGCAGCTCCAGGGCCTGGGTCACGCTCTGCGCCGCCTGGATGTCCAGGCCGATGTCCAGGTAAGGGTCCAGGGTGTCGGACACGCCCTGGCAGCGGAGGCACTGGATCCGAGATCTCCAGTGGCCTCCAAAGACCCGACGGATCAGGGTGGCGTCCTCCTGGGAGGGCCGGCCCGGCGGCGACGGCGGCCGCTCCTCAGGCACACAGGCCCGCTGCAGGGCGTCCAGCGTGAACAGGAGGAACTCGTGGGCGTCCTCCTGCCGGTACGCGTGGAAGCCCGTGAGCAGCTCCCCCTCGGGCACGATGACGTCCCCGGGGTGCAGGAGGGCCCGGGTCACGTGAGCCTGCAGGGCGCACAGGGCGCAGGACGCCCGCCGCCCGCAGGCCCCCGAGTGCCGCCCGGACAGCAGGTAGCGGGCCAGGGGCGGGGTGTAGCTGAGGCACTGCAGGGCCGCGTTCGCGTAGCAGGTGTTGCCCAGGTTCTGAAGCCCGGCCCCCACCGCGCGGGGTCTCCCCGGGCTCCAGCTCCCACTCGGAGGAGGGGTGTCGGCGGGAGCCAGTGGGCCCCGCGGCGCACCCGCTCTCCCGGGGCGGTGGTGGTCCCTGAGGCCCGCGGGGGCCCCAGTGGACTTCCGCAGCCCCTTCACCGAATCCAGCGGATTCGACCTTCGGGGGTTGCCTGAGCTGAAGCTCCTCTTCCCGGTGCGCAGAAGCGGCCTCCATGTCCGCGGACAGGGCCTTCGCGAGATCTCTCCCCTGAAAGCTCCCTTGGAGAACGAAGCGTCCAGGGCGGAGGAGGTCTGAGAATGAAGGCCCCGGCCGCCCCACCCGCCCTTTTATAGGCCCAGAGCATGCTGGGAGGAGCCACGAGCTCCACCAATCAGTGGCCCCCAGGCTTGATGGAATCAACTTTAGGGTGTGGGCCCTCCTGCCCCAGGCGGACACAGGCACGCCTTTCAGGTGGGATTAACGCAAGGGTCTGGAGAAAAGGTGCTCCTGAACAGAGGCTGGACTCCGCGCCCCACGCCTGGTGTTCCTCGAAGAGAAGGGGAGGGGGACGGGAGACGCAGACACACCGAAGCTGACCTTGGAGGTCGTGGGAGGCGGACGCTGGAGTTGAAGGCACTGGGCCAGCGACGCCAGAGGCCACCACCAGCGGCCCCGCCCAGCGACCCCAGAGACCTCAGACGGAAAGGGGTCCCGCAGGCACCTTGATTTTTGACTTCTGCCATCTGGACTCTCGGGGAATGCCTTTCTCTTCTGGTAAGCCACCTCGTTGGTGGTAGCGGGACAGGGCGAATCTAGGAAATGCATAGGATGCCGTCCTTAAGACGTGCTGCACGACGTCTGTCTCTCAAAACCATTTAATCGAATGAGGTCAGTTTTCCTGTAGATGTGATCACAATCTCGCGTGAGCGCCAAATATCATACGCAGACCCGAGCCACGAGGAAAACAGCCACGGTGAATCTCCCAGACGTGGATCACTCGGCAGAAATCTTGGTAGCCGACCTTGTGCTGCCACGTGTTCGCGTGTTCGTCCGCGGTCTCCCTGGCACACTCGTTGATTGAGTGCTCTGAAGGAATCCATGAGCACGCCCCTCCCCCCACCTACCACCAGTCGCCTCGCTCCACACACCCCCCCCCCCCCGCCCCCACAAGTCCCTGCATTCTCATAGACAGCGCTCCTTGCAGGACGTTCCCTGCCCCCCCCCGCCTCCCCCCCCCCGCCGCCCCCCCGCTACCCCCTCGGGTCTCCCCAGACCTGGGGAGGTCCAGGCACCTGGCTCTGCCTTCCCCAGAGGAGGCTGCGGGGCGGACACACACACACACACACACACACACACACACACACACACACACACATTTGCGCTCATCGACCAGCAGAGGGCGCAATGGGCCTGCCGAAGCGTTTCCCGGGCTTAGAGAGGACTTGGGAGATTCCGCAGGTGCCCGAGGACCCCCGCAGGACACCTTCTCCACGTCTTGCAGGGCGGCGCCACCGTTTGCTGGGTCGGAGAGGCGACCACACATGTTTAGACAGGATCGGGTGGGCCCAGGACAACCCTCTTTGGCAATGGCGGACGGACCCGGGGGCTGGGGGCTGCAGTGCAAAACCTGGAGGACTCTGGGGCAGCTGGTCACACATTTCCCAGCCTCTCCAGGGTGGCAAGAGCAGTGACAGCCCACCAGGGAGGGGTTGGAAATGTTTTGGGGGCTCTCGTGCGCCACACAAGCCTCCCCGGCTGTGCTGGGCTGCCGATCCTGGGATCCTGGGAAGGCGCCGGGACGTTTGCCTGCAGTCGTGGCCACCCTGCGGGTATGATCCACCCGGGTTCACATCAGCACAGCTGGACATGCGCCTCGGGAGGGGGACATCGAGCCATTCCAGTGATTAGTCACAGGAGTGGAGACCCAGCTCCTCCACGGGGCAGAACTGGGGCCTGGGAGTGCAGGCAGATCTGGGAAGCGGACGCCAAGGGCTGATGGGCTGATGGGCTAATGGGCTTCAGGACGCGGGGCACGTGAACAGAGAGACTAAAATCAATGCGCACAACCACGCCCCTTCCTCCTCCTCCCACCTTCCTCCTGTCGCCCCCTTTCTCTAGCCCCTCACCCCCCTACATGGGTTCAGGAGTATCCAACTTTGCCAAAATTGCGATTTTGTGCCGCCCATCACTGACCCTTGACCTGGCACCCTGGAAAGTAGCACACACACACACACACACACACACACACACTTCCACACACCCTCCCAATCCCCCCCGCACCACGCCCACCACGCCCGCCCCCCCCCCAACCCCAACCCCTCAGCGCTCAGCTCAAGGCTCTCCCACAGGCTCCTGGGCCACTCATGCTGCTGGCATCACTGGCACGCGGGCACGGACCTGTGCCCCTGCTTCTTCTTCTTCTTCTTCCTGTTCACCTTTGCTCCCCCTCTGGGACCAGGGCCTTGGCCAGTGCCCTTGAGCCCCCCGGGGAGGACGTCCCCGGCTGGATGGTTGAGCAGGCGGTCGGCCGTGCCCCCTCGGTCCCGGGACTGGTGAATGAGGACGGCTTCGGCGGGCACCGCACACGCGACCTCCCTGAGGTTGGACTGAGGCTTGGGCCGGGATGGCTCCTGGGGCCGTCGCCGCTGCTCTCGCGCGGGCTCCTCGGACCCGGGACCCGTGAAGTTGGGGGCACTCTCGGGGCCCCGTTGGGTCGACGCCGCGACCTTGTGCTTGGTCCTTGTGCCAACATGTACACTTGTCTCTCCACTGTTGTACAGTTGAATGCTACTTTGCAGTGAATTCTATTGGTTTCAAAGACTGGTTTAATGTGCACTTGCTCTATTTCAAGGATTTCTGCAGTGTACAACATCCTTTCTAGACTATAGACCTACATTTTGGATGTCTTTTCAACTTGTTCTCTCACAATTCTTTTATATTCATTGTTATTTGCTCTGAATTACTACTGGTTTTTTGCAGTGTCCTATAATTGGCCTTCTACTCTACTTATGAGACTTCACCACATGTACAAACAACTGTATACACTCTTCTTTGAACTTGAGAAGCTATATACACTTGTCTCTAAACTGTTTTACAGTTTAATGCTACTTTGAGTGGATTCTAGTTGTTTCCAAAGCTGCTTAAATGTGCTCTTTGTTCTATTCTAGAATATCCCGCATTGTATGAAACACTTTCATTACTGTATGCTAACATGGTGATCTCTTTTCCCCTTGCTCTGTCACTATTCTGTTCAATTTATTGCTATTTTGCTCTTAGTTCCTAGTCTTTCTTAAAATGTCTTACAATTGGCTTTCTGCTGTAATTAGAGGACTTACCTGCATTGTACAAACACCTTTCTATACTCTTCTGTGAAGTTGAGAAGCAATATACACTTGTTTCCCAGGTATGATTTACAGTTTAATGCTACTTTTCAGTGAATTATAGTGGTTTCTAAAGCTGCTTAATTTTGCTAACTGCTCTATTTCAAGGATATCCCACATGTACGAAACACTTTCATTACTATACCCAGAAATTGTGATGTATTTTCCCTTTATAATCTAACTATTTTGTTCAATTTACTGCTATTTTACAGTTAGTTCTTAGTCTTTCTTACAATGTCTTATAATTGGCTTTCTGCTGTACTTACCGGACTTTCATGCATTGTAGAAACAGCTTTCTACACTCTTCTCTGAAGTTGAGAAGCATTATACACTTGTCCCTTAACTATGTTTTACAGATTAATGCTACTTTTCTTTGAATTCTAGTGGTTACAAAGACTGGTTTAATGTGCACTTGCTCTATTTCAAGGATTTCTGCAGTGTACAACATACTTTCTAGACTTTAGACTTACATTTTGATGTCTTTTCCTCTTTTTCTCTCACAATTCTGTTATATTCATTATTATATGCTCTGAATTACTACTGGTTTCTTGTAGTGTCCTACAACTGGCCTTTTTATCTACTTATGGGACTTCCCCACATGTACAAACAGCTTTGTACACTCCTCTGTGAACTGTAGAAGCTATACACACTTGTCTCTCAACTGTTGTACAGTTTAATGCTACCTATCAGTGAATTCTAGTGGTTTCAAAGACTGGTTTAATGTGCACTTTTCTCTATTTAAAGGGTTTTCTGCAGTGTACAAAGACGTTTCTAGACTATAGACTTACATTTTGATATTTTTCTACTTGTATTCTCACAATTCTGTTCAATTCACTATTATTTGCTCTGAATTACTAGTGGTTCCTTGCAGTGTCCTATAATTGGCCTTGTGCTCTAATTATAGGATGTCCCCACATGTACAAACAACTTTGTATGCTCTTCTATGTACTTGAGAAGTTATAAACACTTGTCTCTCAACTGTTTTACATTTTAATGCTACTTCGAGTGAATTCTAGTGTTTTCCAAAGCTGCTTAAATGTGCTCTTTGCTCTATTCTAGGATTTCCCGCATTGTATGAAACACTTTCATTACTGTATCCTAACATGGTGATCTCTTTTCCACTTGCTCTGTCATTATTCTGTTCAATTTATTGCTATTTTGCTCTTAGTTCCTCCTTTCTTACATGTCTTACAATTGGCTTTCTGCTGTAATTAGCGGACTTACCTGCATTGTACAAACACCTTTCTACACTCTTCTCTGAAGTATATAAGCAATATACACTTGTCTCCCAAGTTCGATTTACAGTTTAATGCTACTCTTCAGTGAATTGTAGTAGTTTCTAAAGCTGCTTAAATGTGCTTACTGCTCGATTTCAAAGATATCCCGCATGTACGAAACACTTTCATTACTATACCCAGAAATTGTGATGTATTTTCCCTTTATAATCTAATTATTTTGTTCAATTTACTGCTATTTTACAGTTAGTTCCTAATCTTTCTTACAATGTCTTACAGTTGGCTTTCTGCTGTACTTACCGGACTTTCCTGCATTGTAGAAACAGTTTTCTACACTCTTCTCTGAAGTTGAGAAGCATTATACACTTGTTCCTTAACTATGTTTTACAGATTAATGCTACTTTTCTTTGAATTCTAGTTGTTACAAAGACTGGCTTAATGTGCACTTGCTGTATTTCAAGGATTTCTGCAGTGTACAACATCCTTTCTAGAAATTTGACTTACATTTTGATGTCTTCTCCACTAGTTCTCTCACAATTCTGTTATGTTCATTATTATTTGCTCTGAATTACTACTGGTTTCTTATAGTGTCCTAAAACTGGCCTTTATGGGACTTCCCCACATGTACAAACCACTTTGTACACTCTTCTGTGAACTTGATAAGCTATATACACTTGTCTCCCAATGTTTTACAGTTTAATGCTACTTTAAGTGAATTCTAGTGGTTTCCACATTTGCTTAAATGTGCTCTTTGCTCTATTCTAGGATTTCCCGCATTGTATGAAACACTTTCAATACTGTATCCTAACATGGTGATCTCTTTTCCACTTGCTCTGTCACTATTCTGTTCAATTTATTGCTATTTTACAGTTAGTTCTTAGTCTTTCTTACAATGTCTTACAATTGGCTTTCTGCTGTACTTACCGGATTTACCTGCATTGTACAAACACCTTTGTACACTCTTCTCTGTAGTTGAGAAGCAATATACACATGTCTCCCAAGTATGATTTACAGTTTAATGCTACTTTTCAGTGAATTGTCCTGGTTTCTAGAGCTGCCTAAATGTGCTTGATGCTCGATTTCAAGGATATCCAGCATGTATGAAACACTTTCATTACTATACCCATAAATTGTGATGTATTTTCCCTTTATAATCTAACTATTCTGTTCAATTTACTGCTATTTTGCAGTTAGTTCCTAGTCTTTCTTACAATGTATTACAATTGGCTTTCTGCTACAGTTATAAGAATTACCTGAATTGTACAAACACCTTTCTACACTCTTCTCTGAAGTGGAGAAGCAATATACACTTGTCTCCCAAGTATAATTTACAGTTTAATGCTACTTTTCAGTGAATACTACTGGTTTCAAAGACCGGTTTAATGTGCACTTGCTCTATTTCAAGGATTTCTGCAGTGTACAACATCCTTTCTATACTATAGACTTACATTTTGATGTCTTTTCCACTTGTTCTCCCACAATTCTGTTATATTCATTATTATTTCCTCTGAAATGCTACTGGTTTCTTGCAGTGTCTTATAACTGGCCTTTTGCTCAACTTATGGAACTTCCCCACATGTACAAACCACTTTGTACACTCTTCTGTGAACTTGATAAGCTATATACACTTGTCTCGCAACTGTTTTACAGTTTAATGCTACTTTGAGTGAATTCTAGTGTTTTCCAAAGCTGCTTAAATGTGCTCTTTGCTCTATTCCAGGATTTCCCGCATTGTATGCAACACTTCCATTACTGTATCCTAACGTGGTGATCTGTTTTCCACTTGCTCTGTCATTATTCTGTTCAATTTATTGCTATTTTGCTCTTAGTTCCTCCTCTTTCTTACAATGTCTTACAATTGGCTTTTTGCTGTAATTAGCGGACTTACCTGCATTGTACAAACACCTTTCTACACTCTTCTCTGAAGTGGAGAAGCAATATACACTTGTCTCCCAAGTATGATTTACAGTTTAATGCTACTTTTCAGTGAATTGTCCTGGTTTCTAGAGCTGCCTAAATGTGCTTGATGCTCGATTTCAAGGATATCCCGCATGTATGAAACACTTTCATTACTATACCCATAAATTGTGATGTATTTTCCCTTTATAATCTAACTATTCTGTTCAATTTACTGCTATTTTGCAATTAGTTCATTGTCTTTCTTACAATGTATTACAATTGTCTTTCTGCTATAGTTATCAGACTTACCTGAATTGTACAAACAACTTTCTACACTCTTCTCTGAAGTGGAGAAGCAATATACACTTGTCTCTCAAATATGATTTACAGTTTAATGCCACTTTTCAGTGAATTCTACTGGTTTCAAAGACCAGTTTAATGTGCACTTGCTCTATATCAAGGATTTCTGCAGTGTACAACATCCTTTCTATACTATAGACTTACATTTTGATGTCTTTTCCACTTTTTCTCCCACAATTCTCTTCTATTCATTATTATTTGCTCTGAAATGCTAGTGGTTCCTTGCTGTGTCTTATAATGGGCCTTTTGCTCTACTTGTGGGACTACCCCACATGTACAAACCATTTTGTACATTCTTCTGTGAACTCGATAAGCTATATACACTTGTCTCGCAACTGTTTTACACTTCAATGCTATTTTGAGTGAATTCTAGTGGTTTCCCAAGCTGCTTAAATGTGCTCTTTGCTCTATTCTAGGATTTCCCGCATTGTATGAAACACTTTCATTGCTGTTTGCCAACATGCTGATCTCTTTTCCACTTGCTCTGTCACTATTCTGTTCAATTTATTGTTATTTTGCTCTTAGTTCCTCCTCTTTCTTACATGTCTTACAATTGGCTTTTTGCTGTAATTAGCGGACTTACCTACATTGTACAAACACCTTTCTACACTCTTCTCTGAAGTATATAAGCAATATACACTTGTCGCCGAATATGATTTACAGTTTAATGCTACTCTTCAGTGAATTGCCGTGGTTTCTAAAGCTGCTTAAATGTGCTTACTGCTCGATTTCAAGGATATCCTGCATATACGAAACACTTTCATTACTATACCCATAAATTGTGATGTATTGTACAGTTATAATCAAACCATTCTGTTCAATTTACTGCTATTTTGCACTTAGTTTCTAGTCTTTCTTACAAGGTATTACAATTGGCTTTTTGCTACAGTTATCAGACTTACCTGCATTGTACAAACAGCTTTCTACACTCTTCTCTGAAGTTGAGAAGCATTATACACTTGTCCCTTAACTATGTTTTACAGATTAAGGCTACTTTTCAGTGAATTCTACTGGTTCAAAGACCGGTTTAATGTGCACTTGCTCTATTTCAAGGATTTCTGCAGTGTACAACATCCTTTCTAGACTTTAGACTTACATTTTGATGTCATTTCCACTTGTTCTCCCACAATTCTGTTATATTCATTATTATTTCCTCTGAAATGCTACTGGTTTCTTGTAATGTCCTATAACTGGCCTTTTGCTCTACTTATGGGACTTCCCCACATGTACAAACCACTTTGTACACTCTTCTGTGAACTTGATAAGCTATATACACTTGTCTCGCAACTGTTTTACAGTTTAATGCTACTTTGAGTGAATTCTATTGGTTTCCAAAGCTGCTTAAATGTGCTCTTTGCTCTATTCTAAGATTTCCCGCATTGTATGAAACACTTTCAATACTGTATCCTAACGTGGAGGTCTCTTTTCCACTTGCTCTCTCACTATTCTCTTCAATTTATTGCTATTTTGTTATTAGTTCCTCCTCTTTCTTACATGTCTTACAATTGGCTTTTTGCTGTAATTAGCGGACTTTCCTGCATTGTACAAACACCTTTCTATACGCTTCTCTGAAGTTGAGCAGCAATATATACTTGTTTCCCAGGTATGATTTACAGTTTAATGCTACTTTTCAGTGAATTATAGTGGTTTCTAAAGCTGCTTAATTTTGCTTACTGCTCTATTTCAAGAATATCCCACATGTACGAAACCCTTTCATTACTAGACCCAGAAATTGTGATGTATTTTACCTTTATACTCTAACTATTTTGTTCAATTTACTGCTATTTTATAGTTAATTTCTAGTCTTTCTTACAATGTCTTACAGTTGGCTTTCTGCTGTACTTACCGGACTTACCTGCATTGTACAAACAGCTTTCTACACTCTTCTCTGAAGTGGAGAAGCATTATACACTTGTCCCTTAACTATGTTTTACAGATTAATGCTACTTTTCTTTGAATTCTAGTGGTTACAAAAACTGATTTAATGTGCACTTGCTGTATTTCAAGGATTTCTGCAGTGTACAACATCCATTCTAGACATTAGACTTACATTTGGATGTCTTTTCCACTTGTTCTCTCACAATTCTGTTATGTTCATTATTATTTACTCTGAATTACTATTGGTTTCTTGAAGTGTCCTATAACTGGCCTTTTGCTCTACTTATGGGACTTCCGCACATGTACAAACAACTTTGTACACTCCTCTGTGAACTGCCGAAGCTATATAAACTTGTCTCTCAACTGTTGTACAGTTTAATGCTACCTTTCAGTGAATTCTAGTGGTTTCAAAGACTGGTTTAATGTTCACTTTGCTCTATTTAAAGTGTTTTCTGCAGTGTACAAAGACCTTTCTAGACTATAGACTTACATTTTGATGTCTTTTCCACTTGTATTCTCACAATTCTGTTCTATTCATTATTATTTGCTCTGAATTACTACTGGTTTCTTGTAGTGTCCTATAACTGGCCTTTTGCTCTACTTATGGGACTTCCCCACATGTACAAACCACTTTGTACACTCTTCTGTGAACTTGATAAGCTATATTCAATAGTCTCGCAACTGCTTTACAGTCTAATGCTACTTTAAGTGAATTCTAGTGGTTTCCAAAGTTGCTTAAATGTGCTCTTTGCTCTATTCTAGGATTTCCCGCATTGTATGAAACACTTTCAATAGTGTATCCTCAGAGCAGACACCATCCAGAACCACTGGAGGGCTGGCTGAGCAGATGCTCTACAACTAGAATAAAAGAGAGGGGTACGCGGGATGATGCTGATGCCGGTGACCCAAAGATCACACTTTAAAAACTACGGCTCAGGTGACACAATGGCGGCCTGGAACGTGCTTGGCGCAGTTCCCCCGGCGGTCTCCGGCTGAGGGGACGGCTCAACTCGCTGCCGAGCACGGACAGACGAGCCCCTGGGAGACATGGGGTGGGAGACTCCCCGCTTGCTGACCTCCGAGTCCTTCAAGAATCTCAATGCCCCAGAAGCGGCCAGGTGCGCACGCTCGGCGACCGGCCACCGCTGCAGACCCAAGGGTCGACGCAGCCACCCCGGACCAGCCCGCCGCCACGCACCAGGCACACCGGAGCTTCGCTGAGTCCACCGCCCAACGAGTTCTGCGGCGGGTGCCCTGGAGCTCTGAGAAAATGGCCGAAGGAATTGCTGAGAGGGAATTGACCAACAGGAATTGGGATCAAGAAGATGAAACCCCGCTGAGTCCCGGATCCGGGTGAAGCCGTGCGCCCCTGGATCCGGGTGAGGCCACGAAACCCTGGGTCAGGGAGAGGCCACGTGCCCCTGGGTCCGGGGAAAGCTAGATCCCGCGTCCGGGCGAGACCGTGTGCCCCTGGATACGAGTGAGGCTGGGTCCCGGGCCCGGGAGAGGCCACGCGCCCCTGGGTCCGGGTGAGGCCATGCGCCCCTGGGAACAGGTGAAGCTGAATCCTGGGTCTGGGAGAGGCTGTGTGCCCCTGGATTCGGGTGAGGCTGGGTCCCGGGCCCGGGTGAGGCCGTGCGCCCCTGGATCCGAGTGAGGCTGGGTCCCGGGCCCGGGAGAGGCCACGCGCCCCTGGGTCCGGGGGAAGCTAGTTCCCGGGTCCGGGCGAGGCCGTGTGCCCCTGGATCTGGGTGAGGCTGGGTCCCGGGCCCGGGTGAGGCCACACGCCCCTGGGTCCGGGTAAGGCCACGTGCCCCTGGGTCCGGGTGAAGCTGAATCCTGGGTCTGGGCGAGGTCGTGTGCCCCTGGATCCGGGTGAGGCTGGGTCCCGGGTCCGGGTGAGGCCATGGACCCTGGATCAGGGTGATGCCACGCACCCCTGGGTCTGGGAGAGGCCATGCGCCCCTGGGTCCGGGTGAGGCCGCGCTCCCCTGGGGCCGGGTGAAGCTGGATCCCGGGTCCAGGTGAGGCCGTGTGCCCCTGGATCCGGGTGAGGCTGGGTCCCGGGCCCGGGAGAGGCCACGCGCCCCTGGGTCCGGGGGAAGCTAGATCCCGGGTCCGGGCGAGGCCGTGTGCCCCTGGATCCGGGTGAGGCTGGGTCCCGGGCCCGGGAGAGGCCACGCGCCTCTGGGTCCGGGTGAGGCCACACGCCCCTGGGTCCGGGAGAGGCCACGCGCCCCTGGGTCCGGGTGAGGCCACGCGCCCCTGGGTCCGGGGGAAGCTAGATCCCGGGTCCGGGTGAGGCCGTGTGCCCCTGGATCCGGGTGAGGCTGGGTCCCGGGTCCAGGCGAGGCCGTGTGCCCCTGGATCTGGGTGAGGCCACGCGACCCTTGGTCTGGGAAAGGCCACGCGCCCCTGGGTCCGGGGGAAGCAAGATCCCGGGTCCGGGAGAGGCCGTGTGCCCCTGGATCCGGGTGAGGCTGGGTCCCGGGTCCGGGTGAGGCCATGGACACTGGATCAGGGTGAGGCCACGCTCCCCTGGGTCTGGGAGAGGCCACGCGCCCCTGGGTCCGGGTGAGGCCGCGCTCCCCTGGGTCCAGGTGAGGCCACGCGCCCCTGGGTCTGGGGGAAGCTAGATCCTGGGTCCGGGCGAGGCCGTGTGCCCCTGGATCCGGGTGAGGCTGTGTCCCGGGCCCGGGAGAGGCCATGGGCCCCTGGATCAGGGTTAGGCCACGCGCCCCTGGGTCCGGGTGAGGCCGTGTGACCCTGGATCCGGGTGAGGCCATGCGCCCCTGGGTCCGTGTGAGGCCACGCGCCCCTGGGTCTGGGAGAGGCCACGCGCCCCTGGGTCCCGGTGAGGCCGCGCTCCCCTGGGTCCAGGTGAGGCCATGCGCCCCTGGGGCCGGGTGAAGCTGGATCCCGGGTCCAGGTGAGGCCGTGTGCCCCTGGATCCGGGTGAGGCTGAGTCCCAGGCCCGGGTGAGGCCATGCGCCCCTGGGTCTGGGAGAGGCCATGCGCCCCTGGGTCCGGGTGAGGCCACGCTCTCCTGAGTCCGGGTGAAGCTGGATCCCGGGTCCGGGTGAGGCCGTGTACCCCTGAATCCGGGTGAGGCTGGGTCCCGGGTCCGGGTGAAGCCACGCGCACCTGGGTCCAGGTGAGGCCGCGCTCCCCTGGATCCGGGTGAGGCCACGTGCCCCTGGGTCCGGGTGAAGCCGTGCCCCTGGGTCCAGCCAAGACCAAACCAGAGGGAGTCGGACCTGCATTACCACCATTTGTCCACCATCCAGAGCTGAGGGGTCAGTGCCAACATGTACACATAAGGAACTGGTGGACATTGATATTGGGTCTCAAAAGAACTGTTGGTCCAAAAAGAAACTCACTACAGACTGATTCATTTGCCTGTCAGCATAACTATTATTGCTCTTCTACATTCAGTTCTTATAAGTATATCTCTAGTGACACATCATCTCACTCATCTAGGGGAAATGATGAACAACATAGACTGATGAACAAGAACAGAACCAGAAACAAGGAGGCATCGATTGGACTATCGGGCCTCAGAGGGAGGATAGGGGAGGGTGGGGGGAGGGGGGAGAGATCAACCAAAGGTTTTGTGTGCATGCATATGAGCCTAACCAATGGTTAAGTTCAACAGGGGGTTGGGGCATCCGTGGGGAGGGGTGTGGGATGGGAATGGGGGGATGAGGACAAATATGTGACACCTTAATCAATAAAGAAATTTAAAATAAATAAATAAATAAACAAACAAACAAACAAACAAAAAATACTGTATCCTAACATAGTGATTTCTTTTACACTTGTTCTGTCACTATTCTGTTAAATTTATTCCTATTTTACAGATAGTTCTTAGTCTTTCTTACAATGTCTTACAATTGGCTTTCTACTGTACTTAGCGGACTTACCTGCATTGTACAAACACCTTTCTATACTCTTCTCTGAAGTTGAGCAGCAATATATAGTTGTTTCCCAGGTATGATTTACAGTTTAATGCTACTTTTCAGTGAATTATAGTGGTTTCTAAAGCTGCTTCATTTTGCTTACTGCTCTATTTCAATGATATCCCACATGTATGAAACCCTTTCATTACTAGACCCAGAAATTGTGATGTATTTTACCTTTATACTCTAACTATTTTGTTCAATTTACTGCTATTTTATAGTTAATTCCTAGTCTTTCTTACAATGTCTTACAGTTGGCTTTCTGCTGTACTTACCGGACTTACCTGCATTGTACAAACAGCTTTCTACACTCTTCTCTGAAGTTGAGAAGCATTATACACTTGTCCCTTAACTATGTTTTACAGATTAATTCTACTTTTGTTTGAATTCTAGTGGTTACAAAGACTGGTTTAATGTGCACTTGCTGTATTTCAAGGATTTCTGCAGTGTACAACATCCATTCTAGATATTAGACTTACATTTGGAAGTCTTTTCCACTTGTTCTCTCACAATTCTGTTATGTTCATTATTATTTACTCTGAATTACTACTGGTTTCTTGAAGTGTCCTATAACTGGCCTTTTGCTCTACTTATGGGATTTCCCCACATGTACAAACAACTTTGTACACTCCTCTGTGAACTGCCGAAGCTATATACACTTGTCTCTCAACTGTTGTACAGTTTAATGCTACCTTTCAGTGAATTCTAGTGCTTTCAAAGACTGGTTTAATGTTCACTTTGCTCTATTTAAAGTGTTTTCTGCAGTGTACAAAGACCTTTCTGGACTATAGACTTACATTTTGATGTCTTTTCCACTTGTATTCTCTCAATTCTGTTCTATTCACTATTATTTGCTCTGAATTATTAGTGGTTCCTTGCAGTGCCCTATAATTGGCCTTGTGCTCTAATTATGGGACTTCCCCACATGTACAAAGATCTTTGTACACTCTTCTATGTACTTGAGAAGCTATAAACACTTGTCTCTCAACTGTTTTACATTTTAATACTACTTCGAGTGTATTCTAGTGTTTTCCAAAGCTGCTTAAATGTGCTCTTTGCTCTATTCCAGGATTTCCCGCATTGTATGCAACACTTTCATTACTGTATCCTAACGTGGTGATCTGTTTTCCACCTGCTCTGTCATTATTCTGTTCAATTTATTGCTATTTTGCTCTTAGTTCCTCCTCTTTCTTACATGTCTTACAATTGGCTTTTTGCTGTAATTAGCGGACTTACCTGCATTGTACAAACACCTTTCTACACTCTTCTCTGAAGTGGAGAAGCAATATACACTTGTCTCCCAAGTATGATTTACAGTTTAATGCTACTTTTCAGTGAATTGTCCTGGTTTCTAAAGCTGCTTAAATGTGCTTTCTGCTCAATTTCAAGGATATCCCGCATGTACGAAACACTTTCATTACTATACCCATAAATTGTGATGTATTTTCCGTTTATAATCTATTTTGTTCAATTTACTCCTATTTTACAGTTAGTTCTTAGTCTTTCTTACAATGTTTTACAATTGGCTTTCTGCTGTACTTACCGGATGTACCTGCATTGTACAAACAGCTATCTACACTCTTCTCTGAAGTTGAGAAGCATTATACAATTGTCCCTTAACTATGTTTTACAGATTAATGCTACTTTTCTTTGAATTCTAGTGGTACAAAGACTGGTTTAATGTGCACTTGCCCTATTTCAAGGATTTCTGCAGTGTACAACATCCTTTCTAGACTTTAGACTTACATTTTGATGTCATTTCCACTTTTTCTCCCACAATTCTGTTATATTCATTATTATTTCCTCTGAAATGCTAGTGGTTTCTTGCAGTGTCTTATAACTGGCCTTTTGCTCTACTTATGGGACTTCCCCACATGTACAAACCACTTTGTACACTCTTCTGTGAACTTGATAAGCTATATACACTTGTCTCGCAACTGTTTTACAGTTCAATGCTACTTTGAGTGAATTCTAGTGGTTTCCAAAGTTGCTTGAATGTGCTCTTTGCTCTATTGTAGGATTTCCCGCATTGTATGAAACACTTTCAATACTGTATGCTAACATGGTGATCTCTTTTCCACTTGCTCTGTCACTATTCTGTTCAATTAATTGCTATTTTGCTCTTAGTTCCTAGTCTTTCTTACAATGTCTTACAATTGGCTTTCTGCTGTAATTAGCGGACTTACCTGCATTGTATAAACACCTTTCTACACTCTTCTCTGAAGTATATAAGCAATATACACTTGTTTCCCAAGTATGATTTACTGTTTAATGCTACTTTTCAGTGAATTATAGTGGTTTCTAAAGCTGCTTAATTGTGCTTACTGCTCGATTTTAAGGAAATCCCGCATGCAGGAAACACTTTCATTACTATACCCAGAAATTGTGATGTATTTTCTTTTTATAATCTAACTACTCTGTTCAATTTACTGTTATTTTGCAGTTAGTTCCTAGTCTTTCTTACAGTGTCTTTCAATTGGCTTTCTGCTGTACTACCGGACTTACCTGCATTGTACAAAGAGCTTTCTACACTCTTCTCTGAAGTTGAGAAGCATTATACACTTGTTCCTTAAGTATGTTTTACAGATTAATGCTACTTTTCTTTGAATTCTAGTGGTTACAAAGACTGGTTTAATGTGCACTTGCTCTATTTCAAGGATTTCTGCAGTGTACAACATCCTTTCTAGACTTTAGACTTACATTTTGATGTCTTTTCCACTTGTTCTCCCTCAATTCTGTTATATTCATTATTATTTGCTCTGAATTGCTACTGGTTTCTTGCAGTGTCTTATAACTGGCCTTTTGCTCTACTTATGGGACTTCCCCACATGTACAAACAACTTTGTACACTCTTCTGTGAACTGCAAAAGCCATATACACTTATCTCTCAACTGTTTTACCATTTAATGCTACCTTTCAGTGAATTTTTGTGGTTTCAAAGACTGGTTTAATGTGCACTTTGCTCTATTTAAAGGCTTTTCTGACTTATGAAAAGATGGTGACCAGCAGGAAGGTATGGAGAGAGAGAGTGTGATTTAGGAACCCATAGAGTAGAGTGTAGACATCTGTGGTGTGTGTGTGTGTGTATGAGCTAGGGTCAGTTAGATTCTGCAGGTCTTCCAAGGGGCTGCCTATTTGAGCAGTCCTGGATGGCGGAGCTCCGTGCACAAAGGGGACACATCTTGGTGGCTGGTGAGGACGTGGAGACCATGCCATCTTGAGAAACAGAGCTGCCTGAAACTAGTGGCTTCAGACACAAACCAGGTCCCTGCATCCACTGGGGACAGAGAACTGCTATCACAGCTTCAGACCAACAGACAACAAGAATCCAGACTTCAAGGCAGCTGATTTTCATGAGTCAAAGAGCCTATCCTCCCCACAGGCTCGCAGATAGCGCCATAGTAACTGATAGACCCACCCCTCACCCAAGCTGCAGAGCACCTGCACACTGACACACTCCCCTTTATGGAATTTGGCGCGAGTTACAGATGTAGCTCCCCTTAGGGGAAATCTGACAGCGTGCCCAGAGGGCTCCCCGTCAGGGAATTTGGGGGAATTTTGCTTGTGGGACACAGCTCCCCTTCGGGGAATCTTAGAGCATGCACAGATGGGCTCCCCTTTGGGGAATTTGGTGCACAGGAGTACTCCGCCCCCCTTCAGGGAATCTGGGAGAGTGCACGGAGGCAGCTCCCCTTCAGGAATTTGAGAGTATGCGAAGCCCTAGCTGGTTTGGCTCAGTAGAGAGAGCACACACAGGACGCAGCTCCACTTCAGGGAATTTGGCATGCTGGACATAGCTGCCTGGGATCCCTGACTCACAGCGCATTCACACTAAGAGCCAGTGACTCCAATTGTGGTGCATGCACACACAGAGACCCTGATTCTCAATGAGAAACTGCACAATGCAACAGAGACTCTGACACTTGATTCTTGGTGCAGACACAGGGAAACTCTGACTCCTGGCACATGTTAAGGATCTCATTTTAGGCACATACCAACAGTGTGGTGCAGACAGGGCCCCTGATTCTGAGTGTGCACACGAGACCACATGGAACACCGGGGACACTGACCCTGGGCAAGCCTGGTTCCCACCAACCAACGGCAGCCACACATCCTAGTGTCAGAGCATTTCAGTGAAACTCGGGTGGAGCTAAGTCCCCACAGCACATGGCCCAGGTCCACGCAAACTGAAGCTTGAGCTTTCTGGTGATAGTCAGAATGGGGAGACAAATCAATTCACAGAAGAAGGAAAATGAGGAGTCACCAAGAAAGGAAATTAGTGAAACTGAAGCTTGCAACATGACCGAAAAGAGTTCAGAGTAATGGTCGTGGAATTTATACATCAGATGGATGAGAAAATCAACAACTTATGCAAGAATCAGGAAGAAATGAAAAGTGATATAGCTACAATCAAAAACACCATGGAAAGTTTCAACAGTAGACTAGAAGAAGCAGAGGACCGAATTAGTGAGTTAGAAGATCAGGTACAGAAACAAGCTCAATCTGAATAGCAATTGGAGAAAAAAATTAAAAAGCAGGAGGAAAGCCTAAGGGAGCTTCGGGACAACATGAAACGAAGTAACATGTGTATAATAGGGCTGCCAGAAGGACAAGAAGAGCAACAGGGATTAGAAAATCTATTTGAAGAAATAATGACAGAAAACTTCCCGGATATGGGAAAGATAAAAGTTACACAAGTACAGAGAGTCCCAAGCAGGATCAACCCCAAAAGACCCACACCAAGACATGTCATAATTTCAATGGCAAATATAAATGATAAAGAGAGAATCTTAAAGGCGGCAAGAGAGAGACAGAGAGTTACCTACAAAGGAGCACACATCAGAATATCAAATGATTACTCAACAGAAACACAACAAGCTAGAAGAGAATTGAAGGAGGTATACAAAGTTTTGCAAAGCAAAGGACTGAATACAAGAATACTATATCCAGCAAGGCTATCAAAATCGAAGGGGAAATCAGGTGCTTCGAAGACAAAAGAAGGCTCAGGGAGTTTATCACCACCAAACCAGCAATTCAAGAAATGCTAAAGGGAATACTGTAAAAAGAAGAAATAAACAGGTAAGAAAGGAATACAGACACAAAAATAGATATGACTACAAACAAATACCTTTCAGTAATAACTTTAAATGTAAACGGACTAAATGCTCCAATCAAAAGACATCGAGTGGCTGAATGGATAAAAAAACATGACCCATATAAATGCTGTCTATAAGAGACCCACCTCAGAACAAGAGACTCACACAGATTGAAAGTGAAGGGATGGAAAAATATCTTTCAGGCAAATGGAAATGAAAAAAAGAGCTGGGGTAGCAATACTTATATCTGACAAAATAGACCTCAAAAAAAATGCCATAACAAGAGATAAGGAAGGCCATTTCATAATACTAAAGGGAGAAATCCAACAAGAAGAAATAATTCTGGTAAACATATACGCACCCAAAATAGGAGCACCCAAATACATAAAAAAAACTCCTGTAGGATATCAAGGGAGAGATTAATAGCAATACAATCATAGTAGGAGACTTTAATACCCCACTATCACCAGCAAAGAAACATCAATCCTAAATGACTCACTAGTCCAGATGGAATTAATTGACATCTTCAGAACATTTCACTCCCAAGCCACAGAATATACATTCTTCTCAAGTGCACATGGGTCATTTTCAAAGATAGACCATATGCTGGGTCACAGGCAAAGTCTCTTCAAATTCAAGAAGATAGAAATTATATCAAGCATCTTCTCAGATCACAGTGGCATAAAACTGGAAATCAACTACAATAAATGCAATCCAAAGAAATCAAACACATGGAGACTAAACAGCATGCTATTAAACAAGGACTGGGTCACCAGAGAGATCAAGGAAGAAATAAAAAACATCATGGCAACAAATGACAATGAAAACACAACAATCCAAAATCTATGGGACACAACGAAAGCAGTCTTGAGAGGGAAGTTCATAGCTCTACAAGCCTATTGCAAAAAACAAGAAACAATGGTAATAAATTACCTAACCCTACAACTCAAAGAGCTAGAAAAAGAGCAGCAAGAAAAGCCCAGTGTAACCAGAAGGAAGGAAATAACAAAGATCAGAGCAGAGATAAACGACATAGAGACCAAAGAAACAATGCAGAAGATCAACAAAACCAAGAGCTGGTTCTTTGAAAGGATAAACAAGATTGATGAACCTCTAGCCAGCCTCACCAAGAAGCAAAGAGAGAGGACCCAAATAAACAAAATCAGAAATGAAAGAGGTGAAATAACAACAGACCCCGCTGAGATACAAAGGATTGTTACAAAATACTACGAACAACTCTATTTCAACAAACTGGACAACCTGGAGGAAATGGACATATTCCTAGAAAAATATAACCTTCCAAAAATCAATCAAGAAGAATCTAAACAGCTCAATAGGCCAGTAACTATGGACGAAATTGAAGCAGTCATCAAAAAGCTTCCGGCAAACAAAAGCCCGGGGCCTGATGGCTTCACAGGAGAGTTTTACCAAACATTCAAGGAAGAACTAAAACCTATCCTCCTCAGACTATTCCAAAAAAATTCAAGAGGAAGGAACACTTTCAAGCTCCTTCTATGAAGCCAGCATCACCCTAATACCAAAACCAGATAAAGACAACACAATGAAAGAGAATTACAGACCAATATTCCTCATGAACATAGATGCCAAAATCCTCAACAAAATTCTAGCAAATCGGCTCCAGCAGTACATCAGAAAGATCATACACCATAACCAAGTAGGATTTATCCCATGAATGCAAGGATGGTACAATATTTGCAAATCAATAAACGTGATACATCACATAAACAAATTGAGAGATAAAAATCACATAGTCATATCAATTGATGCAGAAAAAGCATTTGACAAAATACAACACCCTTTCTTGATAAAAATTCTCAACAAGGTGGGAATAGAAGGCTCATACCTCAACATAATAAAAGCTACATATGATAAACCCACAGCAAACATCATACTCAATGGACAAAAACTAAAACCATTTCCCCTAAGAACAGGAACAAGACAGGGATGCCCACTCTCACCACTACTGTTTGACATAGTACTGGAAGTATTAGCCATTGCAATTAGACAAGAAGAAGAAATAAAAGGCATCCAAATTGGAAAAGAACAAATAAAGCTGTCTTTATTTGCAGATGACATGATATTGTACATAAAAAATCTGAAAGACTCCGTCAAAAAACTAATAGACTTAATAAATGAATTCGGCATTGTAGCAGGATACAAAATAAATGCTAAGAAATCTATGGCCTTTCTATACACCAATAGTGAACTTACAGAAAGAGATACTAAAAAGGCAATCCCATTTACCATCACACCGAAAAAATTAATATACCTAGGAATAAACCTAACTAAGGAGGTAAAAGACCTATACGCGGAAAACTACAGGAAACTGACAAAAGAGATAGAGGAAGACGTAAACAGATGGAAGAACATACCATGTTCATGGATTGGTAGAATCAACATCATTAAAATGTCCATACTACCCAAAGCAATCTATAGATTCAATGTACTCCCCATTGAAATACCAACGGCATATTTCATAGACCTTGAAAGAACTCTTCAAAAATTCATCTGGAATAAAAAAAGACCCTGAATAACCACAGCAATCCTGAGAAAGAAGAATAAAGTAGGAGGGATCTCAATACCAGATTTCAAGCTGTATTACAAAGCCACTATTCTCAAAACAGCCTGGTACTGGCACAAAAACAGACATATAGATCAATGCAATAGAATAGAGAATCCAGATATTGACCCAAACCACTACGCTCAATTAATATTTGACAAAGGAGGCATGAACATACAATGGAATCAAGACAGTCTCTTCAATAAATGGTGTTGGGAAAATTGGACAGATACATGCAAAAAAAATGAAGCTAGATCACCGACTTACACCATACACAAAAATAAACTCAAAATGGATACAGGACTTAAACATAAGACGGGAAACCATAAAAATACTAGAGGAATCCACAGGCAGCAAAATCTCAGACATATGCCAAAAGAACTTCCTCACCGATACTGCCCCTAAGGCAATTGAATCTAAAGAGAAAATAAACAAATGGAACTACATCAAAATAAAAAGCTTTTTTTTTTTTACAGCAAAAGAAACTATCAACAAAACAACAAGAATGCCCACTGTATGGGAGAACATATTTGCAAATGGTATCACTGATAAAGGTTTAATCTCCAACATCTACAGGCAGCTTATACAACTTAATAAAAGGAAGATAAATTATCCAATTAAAAAATGGGCAACGGACCTAAATAGAATCTTTTCTTTTTTAAAAATATATTTTATTGATTTTTTTACAGAGAGGAAGGGAGAGGGATAGAGAGCTAGAAACATCGATGAGAGAGAAATATCGACCAGCTGCCTCCTGCACACCCCCCACCGGGGATGTGCCCGCAACCAATGTACATGCCCTTGACCGGAATCGAACCTGGGACCCTTCAGTCCGCAGACCAACGCTCTATCCACTGAGCCAAACCGGTTTCGGCCTAAATAGAATCTTTTCAAAAGAAGACAGAAGGAAGGCCAAGAGACACATGAAAACATCCTCAACGTCACTAATTATCCGAGAGATGCAAATCAAAACAACAATGCGGTGCCATCTCACACCAGTCAAAATGGCTATCATCAACAAATCAACAAACGACAAGTGTTGGTGAGGATGCGGAGAAAAAGGAACCCTCGTGCACTGCTGGTGGGAATGCAGACTGGTGCAGCCACTGTGGAGAAGAGTATGGAGTTTCCTCAAAAAACTGAAAATGGAACTCCCATTTGACCCAGTAATCCCACTCCTAGGAATATATCCTAAGAAACTGGGAACACCAATGAGAAAGGATATATGCACCACTATGTTCATAGCAGCACAATTTACAATAGCTAAGATCTGGAAACAGCCTAGGTGCCCATCAGCTGATGACTGGATCAGAAAACTAGGGTACATCTACACAATGGAATACTATGCTGCCACAAAAAAGAAGGAATTCTTACCATTTGCAGCAACCTGGATGGAATTGGAGAACATTATGCTGAGTGAAATAAGCCAGTTAATGAAAGAAAAATACCACATGATGTCACTCATTTATGGATAATAAAGAACATTATAAACTGTTGAACAAAAAGATAGATACAGAGGCAGTAAAGCATCAAACAGTCTGTCAAATTACAGCAGGAAGGTTAGGAAGAGGTGGGGAAGATAAGAGATCAACCGAAGGACTTGTATGCATGCATATAAGCATAACCAATGGATGCAAATCTCTGGGGGGTGAGGGCAAATATGGGAGTGGGGTGGGGGGCCAATGGTAAGATATGTACACATATAATACCTTAATAAAAATGAATAAATAAATAAAGGGTTTTCTGCAGTGTACAAAGACCTATTTATACTATAGACTTATATTTTCTTGTCTTTTCCACTTGTATTCACACAATTTTGTTCTATGCACTATTATTTGCTCTGAATTACTAGTGGTTCCTTGCAGTGCCTTATAATTGGCCTTCTGCTCTAATTATGGGACTTCCCCACATGTACAAACAACTTTGTACACTCTTATCTTAACTTGAGAAGATATATACACTTGTCTCTCCACTGTTGTACAGTTGAATGCTACTTTGCAGTGAATTCTATTGGTTTCAAAGACTGGTTTAATGTGCACTTGCTCTATTTCAAGGATTTCTGCAGTGTACAACATCCTTTCTAGACTATAGACCTACATTTTGATGTCTTTTCAACTTGTTCTCTCACAATTCTTTTATATTCATTATTATTTGCTCTGAATTACTACTGGTTTTTTGCAGTGTCCTATAATTGGCCTTCTACTCTACTTATGAGACTTCACCACATGTACAAACAACAGTATACACTCTTCTTTGAACTTGAGAAGCTATATACACTTGTCTCTAAACTGTTTTACAGTTTAATGCTACTTTGAGTGGATTCTAGTTGTTTCCAAAGCTGCTTAAATGTGCTCTTTGTTCTATTCTAGAATATCCCGCATTGTATGAAACACTTTCATTACTGTATGCTAACATGGTGATCTCTTTTCCACTTGCTCTGTCACTATTCTGTTCAATCTATTGCTATTTTGCTCTTAGTTCCTCCTCTTTCTTACAATGTCTTACAATTGGCTTTCTAATGTAATTATCAGACTTACCTGCATTGTACAAACACCTTTCCACACTCTTCTCTGAAGTATACAAGCAATATACACTTGTCTCCCAAGTATGATTTACAGTTTAAAGCTACTTTTCAGTGAATTATAGTGGTTTTTAAAGCTGCTTATATGTGCTTATTGCTCTATTTCAAGGATATCCCGCACGTACAAAACACTTTTATTACTATACCGAAAAAATTGTGATTTATTTTCCCTTTATAATCTAACTATTCTGTTCAATTTACTGCTATTTTGCAGTTAGTTGCTAGTCTTTCTTACAAGGTCTTACAATTGGCTTTCTGTTACAGTTACCAGACTTACCTGCATTGTACAAACACCTTTCTACACTCTTCTCTGAAGTGGAGAAGCAATATACACTTTTCTTCCAAGTATGATTTACAGTTTAATGCTAATTTTCACTGAATTCTAGTGGTTTCAATGACTGGTTTAATGTGCACTTGCTCTATTTCAAGGATTTCTGCAGTGTACAACATCCTTTCTAGACTAGAGACTTACATTTTGATGTCTTTTCCACTCTTCTCTCACAATTCTGTGATATTCATTAGTATTTGCTCTGAATTACTACTGCTTTCTTGCAGTGTCCTATAACTTGCCTTTTGCTCTACTTATGGGACTTCCTCACATGTACCAACAACAACTTTGTGCACTCCTCTGTGAACTACAGCAGCTATATAAACTTGTCTCTCAACTGTTTTACATTTTAATGCTACTTTCCAGTGTATTCTAGTGGTTTCAAAGACTGGTTTAATGTGCACTTTGCTCTATTTAAAGGGTTTTCTGCAGTGTACAAACACGTTTCTATAATATAGACTAATATTTTGTTGTCTTTTCCACTTGTATTCTCACAATTCTGTTCCATTCACTATTATTTGCTCTGAATTACTAGTGGTTCCTTGCAGTGTCCTATAATTGGACTTCTGCTCTAATTATGGGACTTCCGCACATATACAAACAACTTTGTATACTCTTCTGTGAACTTCAGAAGCTATATACACTTTTCTCTCAACTGTTGTACAGTTGAATGCTACTTTGCAGTGAATTCTATTGGTTTCCAAGACTGGTTTAATGTGCACTTGCTCTATTTCAATAATTTCTGTAGTGTACAACATTCCTTCCTGACTATAGACTTATGTTTTGATGTCTTTTCCACTTGTTCTCTCACAATTCTTTTATATTCATTATTATTTGCTCTGAATTACTAGTGGTTCCTTGCACTGTCCAATAATTAGCCTCCTGCTCTACTTATGGGACTTCACCACATGTACAAAAAATTTTATACACTCTTCTTTGAACTTGAGAAACTTTATACACTTGTCTCTCAACTGTTTTACAGTTTAATGCTACTTTGAGTGGATTCTAGTGGTTTCCCAAGATGCTTAAATGTGCTCTTGGCTCTATTCTAGGATTTCTCGCATTGTATGAAACACTGTCATTACTGTATCCTAACATCGTGATCTCTTTTCCACTTGCTCTCTCACTATTCTGTTCAATTTACTGCTATTTTGCAGTTAGTTCCTAGTCTTTCTTACAATGTCTTACAATTGGCTTTCAGCTACAATTAGCAGACTTTCCTGAATTGTATAAACACCTTTCTACCCTCTTCTCTGAAGTGGAGAAGCAATATACACTTGTCTCCCAAGTATGATTTACAGTTTAATTCTACTTTTCAGGGAATTATAGTGGTTTCTAAAGCTGCTTAAATGTGCTTACTGCTCTATTTCAAAGATATCCCGCATGTACGAAACACTTTTATTACTATACCCTACAATTGTGATCTATTTTCCCTTCATAATCTAACTATTCTGTTCAATTTACTGCTATTTTACAGTTAGTTCCTAGTCTTTTTATAATGTCTTACAATTGGCTTTCTGCTACAGTTACCAGACTTACCTTCATCGTACAAACACCTTTCTACACTCTTCTCTGAAGGGGAGATGCAATATACACTTTTCTCCCAAGTGTGATTTACAGTTTAATGCTACTTTTCAGTGAATTCTACTGGTTTCAAAGACTGGTTTAATGTGTACTTGCTCTATTTCAAGGATTACTCCAGTGTACAACATCCTTTCTAGACTAGAGACTTACATTTTGATGTCTTTTCCACTTGTTCTCTCACAATTCTGTGATATTCATTAGTATTTGCTCTGAATTACTACTGGTTTCTTGCGATGTCCTATATCTGGCCTTTTGCTCTACTTATGGGACCTCCCCACATGTAAAAACAACTTTGTACACTCATCTGTGAAATTGAGAAGCTATATACACTTGTCTCTCAACTATTTTACAGTTTAATGCTTTCTTTCAGTGAATTCTAGTGGTTTCAAAGACTGTTTTAATGTGCACTTTGCTGTATTTATAGGGTTTTCTGGAGTGTACAAAGACCTTTCTATGCTATAGACTTATATTTTGTTGTCTTTTCCACTTGCATTCTCACAATTCTGTTCCATTCACTATTATTTGCTCTGAATTACTAGTGGTTCCTTGCAGTGTCCTATAATTGGCCTTCTGCTCTAATTATGGGACTTTCCCACATGTACAAATAACTTTGTACACTCTTCTTGAAATATGGTAGCAAACATACTTAGGTAAAAACTGCTTTTTAAATTTTAACCCTGCTATTCTGGCTTATGCACTCACTTGCTTAAACAATAGGGTAGTTACCTCAGCTACAAATTGAGACCTGGAAACTCACAAAGGTTATTTTCCTGTGCCTGTGGACCAGAACCACAGAAGATTGATTCCCACTGACTCAGTGGCTCCAGGAGTTGACTACCTTTAGAGATTATTAACCATGCTCAGTCCTGCTTTTGTACAATTTGCTTTCGCAAGATAAGTCTGCATTCCAATGTCTAGAATTTAGAATTTAGCATTTAGAAAAAGAAAAATTCTTGTGGTTTAGACCTTTAAAAGCACTGCCTACACCTGGGACAGTGCGGTCGTGAGGGTGGCCACCTGCGTGAGGTGCCCTCGGCGACCGTCCTGGCCAGTTTTTAATAAATCCTTGCCTGCTTTTTTAATCAATTAGCAGCCTCCGGTGGTCTTATTTTTACTCCAGGGTTCGACCCCACAACATTTGGAGGCCCCAGCGAGATACCCAAGAGGGAGGTGAGAGGGACCCCCCAGAAGGAGCTGGAGGCTCTCCCGCTCAAGGGAGGTGAGAGGGACTCCCCAGAAGGGACTGGAGGCTCTCCTTCCCGAGAGGGAAGTGAGAGGGACCCCCCAGAAGGGGCCGGAGGCTCTCCCTCCTGCGAGAGGAGAGAGGGACCACCCCAGTAGGGGCTGGAGGCTCTCCTTCCCGAGAGGGAGGTCAGAGGGACCCCCCAGAAGGGGCTGGAGGCTCTCCCTCCTTTCGGGGACCTTAGCCGGAGACAGGAGCTACAAGGATTTATTGAAAACAGGGAGACGGGTCTCACAGGAGGTAAGGCACCTAGGTTGAGATCTCAAGGGTGAGTCTGTTGGAGGGCTGGACGCAGCATAACCTCCAGACTCTGGCCGGAGGACATGACGTGTCCTTGGCCCAAGGTGAGAGGAGAGAGGGACCCCCCAGAAGGGGCTGGAGGCTCTCCCTCTCGACAGGTGTTTGTTTTGTGTTTTTGTCGTGTTGGTGTCAGGACTGTTTGTTTTGTCTTTTTGTCTTGTGTTTGTCTGTCATATTTGGGCCCTATGTGTGTATTATTTGTTGAGTTTTGATTTAGCAAGGTTTTGTCAGTTTGTTGAAATCGTCTTGGAGGACATTGAGTGGTTTTAACTTTTTTTTTTCCTTCAACACACTGATCCCGCCCACTGGCCTGCGGCAGCCAGTAAAAGCGGCGGCTGCGGCGGGGTGGCAGAGTTTGCAAGTCTATTAGTGTTGTTTCCTTTGTCCAACATGAGTGCTATTTCTATTTTGCTGAAACATGGGTCAAGAATCCTGTCCTGGGATGTGGGAAAGGGAGGTCCCCACGTCTGTTCCTGTTATCTACTCAGATCCCAAGACTCTAAGAATACTTGTTTACTAAAAGAGTATAAATGCAGATATTTGTTTGACATTTTGTTTTTCTGCCTGGGTATAATTATTTGTTCATGTCAGTGTGGAAGTCTGTAAGAAGAAAAAAGAAACATTTAATTTGTTTAAGGCTGAGTGCTCTGACGGATAGCAACCCCCCCGAGTGGCACTGGGATTCCTTTTTCCCAGGGGTGCTTGCTCTCTGTCAGAGGGGAATCGGCCTGCCTAACAACATTTATGTCTATGTTTATTAATTTGAAGGTATGAAGTTATAACAATTGTGGTCCAAAGAGGTTAAAAGCAGGGACCACATTCTAAACTTAACTATTTACAAGAAAGAAGCCAGAGCTGGCAAAGTCACCAAGTGTGCCCAGAAAGCTCAAAAACTAACTGAATCTTATTTCTGACACCTGCCGCCACCCAGTCTTAATCAGTGGTGGAGGAACGGTCTCAGAAGTGTTTGTCTCAATTGGCCATTTAAGTTTGATGTGGTTAATGATTACAGTACATTGCAAAATCTTTAGAAGAGAAGGAAAATATTTTGTGGGCCACTTGGTTCTTGTGTGTGTGTGGTAACTCTTAAGTTATAGTTTTAAAATCAGTAATTTTAATGGAAACACACTCAAGCAGAGGGGCTTTTCAGAAAGGTCAGGGAGTCTGATTGCAGTGTAAGGGTCACAAGGTTTCCCCCATGCCACCTTTGTTGGCAGGAGGCAAGCGCTTTTCTCAGTGGACTGCCAGATAAAAACGCCTCGGTGGGAACACCTCCTTCGCCACCTGGGACCCGAGCCACACTCCCTGCCTCCGCCCACCCGGCATCCAGTCCATCCCCTCCAGGGGTTGTTTTGAGTATCTGGAGAAGCGGCTAAGAGGGAAATTCCCTTGTGACCCCCTGCATCCCAATGAGACCCAAGAACCCCCAGCGACTCCTTGGACACTTTTCACCGTGTTCTGTTAGGGGGGCTTAAAGGTGTGTTCTGTTGGGGGGCTTAAAGATGGCAACTAGAAATTCCCTCATTATCTCTTAGGAAAAATGTAGCAGTTTGCATTTCAAGTGGCTGGAGGCCTGGGAACAGGGTGCTGGACCTGCTCCCTCCTCCCTCTGCCTTTTCTAAAGAAAGAAAAGGCCAGCAGCAAATAAAAAGGAATTAGTATACCTATTATGGGAAGCAGGGGCACTGGAGGAGAGAATGTCCTGGCAGGTTAGCTAGAGAAGCAAAAGGGGAGACTCAGACTCCAAAGGTCTTTAACTTAAAGGAAGAGGACTGACAGGACTGGGGCTCCTTTCCATTAAGCCCCCAGGGTAACCTTACAAGTGGGAGACAGACCTGTTAGTTTCATGGTAGACACTGGGGCAGCCTATTCAGTCTTGACAGAGCCGATGGGACCCGTAACCTCTAAGAAGACATCAGTTCAGGAAGCTACCGGAAAAACTGCCTGTTTTCCTTGGACATCAAAGAGGACTGTGGACCGGGGTTCGTGGAGATTGCTGAACCTCTATACTCAAGTACTGGGGGAACGCAGCCACTGAACTGAACTGAAGTGGAACAACGGGCCTTTGAGGAGCTAAAGAAGGCTCTCATCTCAGCACCTGCCCTAGCCTTGCCTGACTTCACGAAGAAAACTGCTGTTTACCACCTCTACGTGAGTGAGCCCCGCATCCGGTTCCATAAGACACTGGCCATCAACCCTGCCAGCCTGCTTCCAGATGATGATCCAGAGGAACCCATTCATGACTGCACAGAGGTAACAGACGCAGTACAAACGGCTCGCCCAGACATGACAGATGTCCCCCTATCATCACCAGACGAGGTGAAAGGGCAGAGCAGGACAGCACAAAATGTACTGTACCCTTCATCCTGTGTAACTATGTATATGACTCCTTTTTCTTAGAAAACCGCGAGAATGTAACAGTTGCATAAACCTTCCAATAGGAATGTAGAGAAGTAGACTCAGTCCAAATTAGGCAATCTCTGTAACCCACGTCACTTCCCTAAGCCTACCCAAAATGACCAACCCTTTATAAACTACCGCTCTCCAGGGGTTCCCTCTCTTTGGTCTCACTGCTGCGTCAGGAGGAGGCCGGGAGCCAAACCCGGGTTTGAATAAAGACTCTTTGCTTTTGCATCGGAGAAAAGGCTCCCTGGTGGTTGATTATTGGGGACCCTGAACTCTGGGCATAACATTTGGGGGCTTTCCCGGAGTTCTCCAATACCCACGAGGGACCCGATCCGAAGAGTCTGACTGCTGACTGACCGCAGTAAGTGTCTGTATTGTCTGTTCTGTGCGAGCTCGCTTCTGAAGCCAAGTCTGAAGTGCCCAAAAACGGTCTAAGTGGACGCACAGGTGGATCTTGGGTAGGAGGGTCAGAGGACGCTCTGATTCTCCATCTGGAGGGGCGTAAAAACCCCCGTCTGGAGGGGAGTGGCTTCCCCTCAAAACTCTGGGACGAAGCGGGTCGCTCCCGCTGGTTGGCACAGGGCCATCGTCCAGTTTTTCAGTGTCTTTGTCTGTTTGGTTTCTGTGTCTTTCTGTGGACTTCTGTGGACTTACTGGATGGACATTATGGGATAGACTCAGTCCACTCCAAGTGAGTGGAAAGGGGAGCTTAACCCCCCCCCTCCCCCGGAGGCCATAGAGTTTCCTCAGGCAAATTAATCAGGTGACTGTTTAAACTCTGGTAAATATCTAATAGGAGTCAAAAACTCAGACTGTTTGGCATATAAATATAAATGTGAAAGTATTTGTTATCTCTTTCTGCTGTTTAATTTATTTAAAGATGGGGCGGACCTGCTATGGCGGAATACAAAGGTCTTTAGCAGCTGCTGAGACACCTTTTTCTCAGAGTCCTTTGTTCTCCGTCAGAGAGGGAATCAGCCCACTTAGATGATAAAAATTCCTCTGTTTGTATAAATGAAGGTTTCAGTTTGCTCTGATTTGTGAATTTACTGTATTAAATTGAATTTTAAAGTCCTAGGGTTGATTTAAAAGTATCCATTTATAACATTTCAAAGAACAAAAGAACTTTTATTTACAGCTTCCTTATCTCTTTTGGTGCTGGGAGACTCCCAGCTAACAGCTTCACAGGGCGGAGAGATTTACAGGCCCTGTCCCTGCCTGTGACATCATAGTCCAACGTGAAATTAAGGCTGAAGTTACTATTAACTCTTTATAGACCCCGTTAACTGTTTGTTTAACTGACTCTTTTCAGTTATTAGGATCCTCATAGAGGACACAACCTGATCTTTCCCTTCCTCTCTCATTCTGATTCTAATAGCATCTGTAACTGGATTAAAAATCTTTTCTTTCAGGAGGCCATCCAGACTTTCAGCTCACAAGAAATCTCCTCCTGCGAGAGGAGAGAGGGACCCCCCCCCCCCCCCCCCAGAAAGGGCTGGAGGCTCTCCCTCTCAACAGGTGTTTGTTTTGTGTTTTGTCATGTTGGTATCAGGACTGTTTGTTTTGTCTTTTTGTCTTATATTTTCTGTCATAATTGGGCCCTATATGTATATATTATTTGTTGAGTTTTGATTTGTCAAGGTTTTGTGAGTTTGTTATCAGTTTGTTAAAATCCTCTCAGAGGACATTGAGTGGTTCTTCCCTTCCTGTTTAACCTTTGACTGTGTGATTGGATTACTGAGCTTTTATCAAGGTTTTGCCTCTCCTGAAATAACGCTCTATGTGTAACCTGTCCCTCCCCGAGCCATACTGCAGGATGACTTTTCCTTCAACACACTGGTCCCGCCCACTGGCCTATGGCAGAAGCCAGAAAAAGCGACGATAGGAAAGGGAGGCCCCCATCAGGGGACTTAGAGGCAGTGTTCCTGTTATCTGCTTAGATCCCAAGAATGTAAGAATACTTATTTATTGAAATGATATAAGGACAGATGTTTGTTTAATATTTTGTTGTCTGCCTAGTTATAATTATTTGTTCATATATAGAAGTCTGTAAAAAGAAATAAGAAACATTTAATTTGTTTAAGGCTGAGTGCTCTGACGGGTAGCAACCCCCCCCCCGAGTGGCCACTGGGATTCTTTTTTCCCAGGGGTGTTTTCTCCCCGTCAGAGGGGGAATCGGCCTGCCTAACAACATTTCTGTCTATATTTATTAATTTAAAGATATAAAATTATAACAATTGTAGTCCAAAGAGATTTAAAGCAGGGACCACATTCTAAAATTAACTATAAGAAGGAAGCTGGAGCTGGCAAAGTCACCAAGTCTGCCCAGCAAGCTCAAAACCTAAATAAATCTTATTTCTGACACCTGCCACCACCCAGTCTTAATCAGTGGTGGAGGAACAGTCTCAGAAGTGTTTGTCTCAATTAGCCATTAAGTTTGATGTGATTAATGTACATTGTAAAACCTTTAAAAGAAAAGGAAAATATTTTATAGGCCACTTAGTCCTTGTGTGTGTGTGGCAACTCTTAAGTTATAATTTTGAAATCAGTAATTTTTAATAGAAACACACTCAAGCAGAGTGGCTTTTCAGAAAGGTCAGGGAGTCTGATTACAGTGTAGAGGTCACCGGTTCCCCCATGCCACCTTCGTTAGCAGGAGGCAAGCGCTTTTCCTAGTGGGAACAGAGAGTGGACTGCCAGATGAAAATGCCTCAGTGGGACCCGCGCCGCGCTCCCTGCCTCTGCCCACCTGGTGTCCATCCTCTCCAGGGGTTGTTTTAAGTGACTAGAGGCAGCAATGAGGAGGGAAATTCCCTTGTGACCCCCTCCACCCCAATGAGACCCAAGAACCCTCGGTGACTCCTTGGACACTTTTCACCATGTTCTGTTAGGGGGCTTAAAGGCGGCAGCTAGAAATTCCCCTTTCCAGGCTTATCAGACTCTGAGATTCTTATCTGTAGGAAAAATATGACAGTTTGAAATTCAAGAGGCTGGGCCTGCTCCCTTCTCCCTCTGCCTTTTCTAAATATTTTAAAATAATAGAAGATTTGAGGCATGGTTATGCATTTTTGAAAGACATAGAAGAAGGTTTGAAGGCTAATTTAAAATTGTGAAATTTGTAAAGGTTTGTATATATAGTAAGAAGGAGAACAGAGAAATGTTAGAAGGAAGAAAAAGCCAGCAGCAAATAGGAAGGAATTAATATGCCTATTGTAAGAACCAGAGGCACTAGAAGAGAAAATGTCCTGGCAGATTAGCTAGAGAAGCAGAAAGGGGAGACTCAGACTCCAAGGGTCTTTAACTTAGAGGAAAAGGACTGATAGGACCGGGTTCCTTTCCATTAAGCCCCCAGGGTAACCTTACAAGTGGGGGGCAGACCTGTTAGTTTCCTGGTGGACACTAGAGCAGCCTATTCAGTCTTGACAGAGCCGATAGGACCCGTAACCTCTAAGAAGACAGCAGTCCAGGAAGCCACCAGACAAATTGCCTGTTTTCCTTAGACATCAAAAAGGACTATGGACCTCGGAGAGAACACGGTAACGCATTCATTTCTGGTCATGCCAGAATGCCCGTACCCCCTGTGTAGATGTGACCTCCTACAGAAACTATTTGGACTGCCACCATATCCTTTGAGGGGGACGGAGCGGGAATTCTTAGAGGCAGTTGGATACTACAACCTGTGGATACCGGGGCTCATAGAGATTGCTAAACCTCTAGACTCAAGTACTGGGGGAACGCAGCCGCTGAACTAGACCGAAGTAGAACAATGGGCCTTTGAGGAGCTAAAGAAGGCTCTCATCTCAGCACCTGCTCTAGCCTTACCAGACGTCACAAAGCCCTTCCACCTCCACGTGAGTGAGGTAAGAGGCATTGCCAAAGGGGTTCTCACTCAGACTCTAGGTCCCTGGAAGAGACCTGTTGCCTATCTGTCTAAGAGGCTAGACCCCGTGGCAGCAGGGTGGCCAGCGTGCCTCCGGGCAGTGGCCACCACAGCATTGCTGGTAAAGGAGGCAGGTAAGCAGATTCTGGGCCAGGAACTAGCCCTGACAACACCCCATGGTGTGAAGGCCCTCCTTCGAGGTGCTCTGGAGAGATAAATATCAAACACCAGGATCACCCAGTGCCAAGCTCTTCTCCTGGACCAGCCCTGCGTCCGGTTCCATAAGACACTGGACATCAACCCTGCCAGCCTGCTCCCAGATGATGACCCAGAGGAACCCATTCATGACTGCATGGAGGTAAAAGACGCAGTACAAATGGCTTGCCCAGACCTGACAGATGCCCCACTATCATCACCAGACAAGGTATTGTTCACGGTTGGGAGCAGTTATGTTCAGGATGGCATCCGATATGCAGGAGCAGCGGTAGTTACCCTGGACTGCACCATTTGGGTGCAGTCCCTGAATAGGGGAACCATGGCACAGAAAGTCCAGCTTTTGGTCTTAATCCAGGCCTTCTGATGGGGACACAGTGCCATCCACCGGAAAAGAGGGTTACCAACTGCAGTGAAAAAGGACATTAAAAATAAGGAAGAAATTTTAGCCTTATTAAAGGTCATCTGGCTCCCAAGGGCAGTAGCAATGGTGCACTGCAAAGGACATCAGAAAGGGGAGACAATTGAAGCCAGAGGAAATGGAGCCGCAAACCAAACTGCCAAGGAAGCCGCCCCAAAACCAGTGGGGCCTTTACAAGTTTTAGTAACCCTGGCGGACCTGGACCTACGCAGACCCCCTCTTACACCAAATAAGAGGAGGAATTGGCAGAACAGAAGCAAGCTATTAAAGGACTGGATGGTTGGTGTACCCTACCAGATGACAGACTGTTGGTCCCAGATGCTATAGGTCAGACGTTAGTTACCCAGTTACACCAGGCTACCCCCTTGGCGTCACCAAGACTTCTGAACTTCTGCAAGGCAGGTACTCTTAGATAAAATAATTAAAAGCATAGTCACTAGAAGTACAGTTTGTGCACAGATAAATACTAAGCAAGGTAAGAAGGTCCCCCTGGGAATTCAGGCCCCAGGGAAATTCCCCAGGAGAGCATTAGGAGGTAGATATCACAGAAATTAAGCCACCAGCATCAGAGTACAAGTACCTGCTAGTTCTCATAGACACCTTCTCGGGTTGGGTTGAAGCATACCCCACTAGGACAGAAACTACCTCTATAGTTGCTAGGAGATTATACCTAGATTCAGGCTGCCAGTAGTCATAGGATCAGATAACAGCCCCGTCTTTGTAGCCAAGATATCTCAAAATATAGCTCAAGCCTTAGGACAGGCATGAGCAAGACTCAAAAAAAGAATTTAACTAAATTTATCCTAGAAACCGGTGAAAACTGGACCAACCTCCTGCCCTTCACCCTCTTATGGGCCAGGTGTACCCCCTACCGGTAGGGGTTTCCCCCTTTTAGAGATCATATATGATAGACCTCCCCCTGCCACTTCCTTTCCAGGGTCAGGAAGAAACTGAAAGCTGGAATTCATAACCATTCCCTTACTCAAGTCCTTACAGGCTCTGCAGTATACCCAGAGAGCCACCCATAAGCTTGTTCGTGATGCTCTACCAGTGCCCACTGCAGACCCTGTACATCCCTTCCAGCCCAGGGACTCGGTGTGGGTAAAGAAGTTAACTGCCCAAGGACTCACCCCAATCTGAAAGGGACTCTACACTGTTATCCTGAGCACGCCCATGGCTATTAAAGTAGACGGCGTCCAGACCTGGCTACACCACTTCCAGCTCCTGCACCAAGAAACGGCCTGGATCCTGGCAACCACCCGTGAGATCCTTAGCCTGGGCTCCATGAAGGCCAGGAGGAAACTCGACACCTGCAGGAGAGGAACTGGAATTCACTGTGGACAGTACTTTTGGGGAATGTAGTACTAGAGGCCTTAGCTAAAAATAAGAGACAAAATAGAAATGCAAACCGTCTCATGATTGAGCCGGGTGTCCCAAGACAAGGGGGGAATGAAAGGGCAGAGCAGGACAGCACAAAATGTACTGTACCCTTCATCCTGTGTAACTATGTATATGACTCCTTTTTCTTAGAAAACCGGGAGAATGTAACAGTTGCATAAACCTTCCAATAGGAATGTAGAGAAGTAGACTCAGTCCAAATTAGGCAATCTCTGTAACCCACGTCACTTCCCTAAGCCCACCCAAAATGACCAACCCTTTATAAACTACCGCTCTCCAGGGGTTCCCTCTCTTTGGTCTCACTGCTGCGTCAGGAGGAGGCCGGGAGCCAAACCCGGGTTTGAATAAAGACTCTTTGCTTTTGCATCGGAGAAAAGGCTCCCTGGTGGTTGATTATTGGGGACCCTGAACTCTGGGCATAACAGAGGTACTGTTCACGGTTGGGAGCAGTTATGTTCAGGATAGCATCTCATATGCAGGGGCAGCAGTAGTCACCCTAGATCGCACCATTTGGGCACAGTCCCTGAATAGGGGAACCACGGCACAAAAAGCTGACAGTGCCATCCCCCAGGAAAGAGGGTTACCAACTTCAGCCAGAAGGGACATTAAAAATAAAAAAGAGATTTTTAGCCTTATTAGAGGTCATCTGGCTCCCAAGGGCAGTAGCAATGGTGCACTGCAAAGGACATCAGAAAGGGGAGATAATTGAAGCCAGAGGAAATAGAGCCGCAGACCAAACTGCCAAGGAAGCCGCCCCAAAACCAGTGGGGCCTTTACAAGTTGTGGGAAACTGTGCTCCCAGAACTGCATTTGGATGACCAAAGATAACATTGTTTGCACAACAGGGGGCTCTTGACAGTTATTACTTAGGCACCCTGGCGGCAGACATTCTGGCGGCTGGGGCACAACAAGACCTCTCTGTTGAGATAACCTATTCTTGATATTTACGGCCTAACTACCCTCCCGCTGACATCATTAGAGGAATTCCTTCACTCTCCCTGACTATATCTATCCCCGTATACCTTGCAATAAACGAGACTTGATCAGAAAGCCTGTCTTGTCTCCGTCTCTTGTGCCTCTTGTCCTTTCATTCCCACTCCCCCTCTAGGGTCCGCGTTGACTTTACCCGCGGGTCGGGGCAAAGTGGCGCCCAAGGTGTGGGTCCGAGCACGGGGGACTCCGTGAGGAACGCTGTTCGGAGAGCCAGCGAAAAAAGAAACTGAAAGGAGGAGGAGATTAAACGGGAACCTGCCGTTTCTTCTGAACCTCGGTAAGTGAACAGCGATTATGGGACAAGAAATAAGTCAACATGAAATGTTCGTAGAGGGACAAAAACAGGCTTTAAAGGCACGAGGGGTAAAGGTTTCTGTAAAACAATTGTTAAAATATTTTGAGTATGTTAAGGATGTTTGTCCGTGGTTTCCACAGGAAGGTACTATTGATGAAAAAAGATGGAAGCGGGTAGGAGACGCTCTTAAAGACTATTATCAGACTTTTGGGCCAGAGAAGGTCCCCATTACTGCTTTTTCCTATTGGAATCTCATAGATGAAATCTTATCTCAGAAACAAAGAGACCCCGTCATAGCAGGAGCGATTGAGGCAGGAGAAGAGCTATTGAGACAAGAAGGGAAAAGAGATAGAGTTTCCCCAAAACTTAAAAATTCTAAACCTAAGGAGGAGGAAGACTTAATGTCATTTGATAGCAAGGACGAAGGTCCTCACCCCAAAAAAGAAAAAGATTCACACAAAAAACCTCAGGAACCCATGCCTCCACTGGGGGGGGGGGGGGGGGGGGGGAAGCCCCTCCTTAACGGAGCGGCCAGAAAAACCCCCTAGCCATAACCTCAGGTCTCTGTCTCCCTCTAGCAGTAAATGGTCTCTGGAGGCTCCACCTAAGGAAAAGAAACTTTATCCCTCCCTTAAACAAGTTCTCCAGGTTTCAGATGGCTTAGGAGATAATGACTGGGCTGATCTTAAAGAGGAAGCAACCAAATACCATAATCCTGACTGGCCAACCCTCACTCAGCACCCTCCGCCTTATGCTCCTGTGCCCAGTGCGCCTGCCTTGGCATGTCCTGCCATAGACCCTCAGAAACTACTTCGAGAAAAAATTCAATTTTTAAAGGAACAAATAAAATTAGAAAAGGAACATCAAGAACTAATCCAGCAACTCGAAGAATTAAAGACAGGTAAAACTGAGGAGAGTAATAATATAGAGCCCAAGACTAAACCAAAGCCCCCCGTTAGAGGGGCAACCCCTAAGATCCAACCTAAACCTGAAGCTTCCATAGAGCATGGGGATTTAGAGGCTTTTCCCGTTACAGAGACCACTGATGCTCAGGGACAGGTTTGGAGGCACCATAATGGTTTTGACTTTAAAGTTATAAAAGAAATTAAGACAGCGGTAGCCCAGTATGGTGCTACTGCACCCTATACTATGGCTATTGTAGAGTCAGTAGCAGAAAATTGGCTTACCCCTGGAGACTGGCGGTCCTTGGCTCGCGCCACCCTATGGGGGGGCGATTACTTATTATGGAAATCAGAGTATGTTGAAAACTGCCGTGACACTGCTAGACGCAATGCGCAAGCTGGCAATAACTGGACATATGACATGTTAGCTGGAGAGGGTAATTATACTACCAGCGACCAACAAATGCAGTTTGATGCAGGTCTTTTTGCTCAGATCCAGGCGGCAGCCACTAAAGCCTGGAGAAAAATCCCCTCAAAGGGGGACGTGAGTGCCTCACTCACTGGTATCAAGCAAGGGCCTGACGAGCCATTTGCTGACTTTGTCCACCGCCTCATTACAGCTGCAGGTAGAATTTTTGGTAGTGCTGAGGAGGGGACTGATTTCGTTAAACAACTTGCTTTTGAGAATGCTAACGCGGCTTGTCAAGCAGCCATTCGCCCTTATAAAAAGAAAACTGATTTATCTGGCTACATTCGCCTTTGCTCAGATATAGGGGCCGCCTATCAGCAAGGTCTTGCTATGGCTGCTATGCAGGGTTACACAGTCAGGCAGTTTTTGTCTCACCAAAATAAAAATAAGTGTTTTAGTTGTGGAGAAATTGGTCACTTTGCAAAGGATTGCAAAGCAGGTAAAACAGCAACTACCTCCAAGTCACCCGCTCCAGGGCTCTGCCCTAGATGTAAGAGGGGAAAACACTGGGCTAATGAATGTAAATCAAAAAGGGATGCCCAGGGCCAACCCCTCCCTCTGCCACAAAGTCAGAGCCAGGGAAACGGGAATGGGGGACAGCCCCAGGCCCCCAAACACAAACAAATTTACGGGGCAGTCAGCTTTGTTCCAGCAACATACAATCCATTTCAAGCCTCCTCAGGGCAACAGCAGGAAGTGCCGGATTGGACCTCAATTCCACCACCCACGCAGTCTTAACTCCAGAGATGGGAGTACAGGCGCTTCTTACGGGAGTGTTTGGGCCTTTGCCTAAAGAAACTTTCGGGCTCATAGTTGGTAGAAGTAGTAACACTATGGATGGGCTTCTAGTGTACCCCGGAGTGATTGATAATGACTATACTGGAGAAATCAAAGTGATGGTCTCTTCCCCCAAAAATATTAATACTGTCCCCTCAGGTCAGAGATTCGCTCAGTTATTACTCCTTCCTCTTATCTCTACTACTAACAAAGCACTCATTGGTGTCCGAGGTGCTCAAGGATTTGGTTCATCTGATGTCTACTGGTCTGAAGTACTTTCAGCCCAAAAACCTCTAATGACTTTATGGTTAGACGGGAAGGAGTTTTCTGGTTTAGTAGACACTGGTGCTGATGTAACCATTATAAAAGAGGAAGATTGGCCCCAAACATGGCCAGTAGAAGATACCCTCACACATCTTAAAGGTATAGGACAAAGTAGAAATCCAAAAAGAAGTTCTAAAATACTAACTTGGAGGGACCAGGAAGGCAACCAAGGTACTATCCAGCCCTATATTATCACTGGGCTCCCCATTAATTTATGGGGAAGGGATTTATTAGCTCAGCTAGGAATGATCATCTGTAGCCCTAATGAAATTGTCACTCTTCAAATGTTTAAACAAGGATATATACCCGGGAGGGGATTAGGGAAAAATTCCACAGGTATTACTCACCCCATTGAGCCAGTTCCGCGACCCCCTCGGGCAGGACTTGGCCATTTTCCATAGGGGTCATTGACACTCCTGCAGGCCATGCTGATAAGATCACCTGGCTCTCAGATGATCCAGTATGGGTTGATCAATGGCCCCTATCCCATGAAAAATTATTAGCAGCCCAGCAGCTGGTGCAGGAACAGCTTCAAGCTGGCCATATTATCCCCAGCAATTCCCCGTGGAATACCCCTATTTTTGTCATTAAAAAGAAATCAGGAAAATGGAGGCTTCTCCAAGACCTTAGAGCAGTTAACAAAACTATGGTTTTAATGGGAACTTTACAGCCAGGCCTTCCCTCCCCTGTGGCCATACCTCTTGGATATTACAAAATTATCATAGACCTGAAAGATTGTTTTTTCACCATCCCTTTACATCCTAACGACCAAAAACGTTTTGCATTTAGCCTCCCCTCAATTAATTTCCGTGCCCCTATGCAGAGATTCCAGTGGCAAGTCCTCCCTCAAGGCATGGCAAATAGTCCTACACTATGTCAGTCTTTTGTAGCCTCGGCTATTCAATCTATTCAAGACCGATGGCCTGATCTATATATCATTCATTATATGGATGACATCTTGGTAGCAGGCAAAATTGGAGAGGAAGTTCTAAGCTGCTATACTGATCTCCAGCAGGCATTAAAATCTCATGGCCTACAAATTGCTCCTGATAAAGTCCAGCTAAAAGACCCTTATACTTACCTTGGATTCCAAATGAGGGGGTCCACTATCTCCTCTCAAAAACTAACCCTCAGACTAGATAGTTTAAAAACTCTGAATGACTTCCAAAAACTATTGGGAGATATAAATTGGCTAATGCCTTACTTAAGACTCACCAAACATGAGCTTAAGCCTCTTTATGACATCCTCCAAGGAGATAGCTGTCCCACCTCACCGAGGGAACTTACTGCTGAGGGACGCAAAGCCATTGCCATAGTAGAGCAAGCTATCCAAAATCAAACCATCACCTTTATGGATTACGATTCTCCGTTACAATACATCATATGTAGGACCACCCTCTCCCCCACTGCAGTTTTCTGGCAGACAGCACCTCTTATGTGGGTTCATCTCCTAGCATCTCCCAAACGAGTCTTAAACCCTTACTATAGAGCAGTCTCTGACTTAATCATGATAGGTAGAGATCATGGCAAGCGTTACTTTGGAAAAGAACCTGATATTATCATTCAACCTTACCCTAAAGAGCAAGTTGACTGGCTAATGCAAGCCACCGAATTTTGGCCAGTCGCTCTTGCCTCTTATACGGGCTCTATAGACAATCACTACCCTCCAAACAAACTTATTGATTTTGCTAACAGACATGAGTTTATCTTTCCAAAGATCACTTCCACTAAACCTCTTCCTAAAGCATTGTCCGTTTTCACGGACGGTTCTTCCACAGGCATAGCTGCCTATTTTTGGGACTCCAGCACTATCCAATTTCAGACTAACAGCTCCTCCGCCCAAATAACCGAGCTACATGCTGTCATAGCAGTTTTTTCAGCCTTCCCCACGAAAGCCTTTAATCTATACACAGACAGTGCTTATATCGCCCAGGCTGTACCTCAATTAGAGACATGTGGACAGATAAAACATAGCTCTCAGACTGGCAAATTATTTAGCCAATTACAGGATTTGATCAGAAAAAGGTCTGACCCTTTCTTTATTGGACACCTCCGTGCCCATTCTGACCTACCTGGGCCACTGACAACAGGTAACCAGCTAGCAAACCTGGCCACTCGTCCCTCCACATCAGCCTACTCACTAATTGTTGATAGTCCCTCCCAAATAACCCGAGCACAAGAAGCTCATCAGTTACATCATCTTAACGCTCGCACCCTCCGGCTTATGTTTAAAATAACCAGAGAACAAGCTAGACAAATTGTTAAAACTTGCTCTATTTGCACTCTACATCTCCCTACCCCTGATCTAGGGGTAAACCCACGAGGCTTAATTCCTAATGCTCTATGGCAAATGGACGTCACACACTTCCCTGAGTTTGGAAATCTCAAATATATACATGTCAGCATTGACACTTATAGTGGATTTATATTTGCAACTCTACAAACCGGAGAAGCTACAAAAAATGTAATAGCTCACCTTTTGACTACCTTTTCAGTTCTCGGCTGCCCTCAACAAATTAAAACTGATAATGGTCCTGGTTACACCAGCTCTGGCTTCTCTAAATTTTGCAAACAAATGAATATTACTCACATAACAGGCATCCCATTAACCCTCAAGGCCAAGGTATTGTAGAAAGAGCTAACCTTTCCCTCAAAATTACTATAGATAAAATAAAAAAGGGGGAATGGTACCCCATCAAGGGGTCCCCCAGAAATCTAATATCACATGCACTCCTTATTCTTAATTTTTTAAACTTGGATGCCAATGGGTCATCAGCAGCTACTCGCTTTTGGCAAACGGAAACAAAGAAACAATTCACCTCAGTAATGTGGAAGGATCCCTTAAACAACTCATGGCACGGGCCAGATCCTGTGCTCATCTGGGGCCGAGGGTCAGTATGCATTTACTCCAAAGAAATGAAATCAGCCAGATGGCTCCCTGAACGCCTAGTAAAACAAGTGGATAAGAGCATTGAGAACGATAACGAGTTAACAGACTCCAGGGAAGAAGACTCTCCCTGAGACAAGCTTTTCTTTATTTATAGGTCATGGAGACAATTACCCAGATCCTACTACAAGGAATAATGTTGATCCTGATACCTATGACTAATGGCGGACTGGGACCCCCAATAAACAAGCAAGAGTTACTTTTGAAGCTGTTTGGAAACCCTTGCGACTGCAGAGGAGGTAAGAGTGGGGTGATTCCCACTTCTTACACCCGGATAGCCGATTGTGGCAGCAGTACAGCCTTTTTAATTTATAAGAGACAAATGGGGGGAGGATACGAACAAAGCTGGAAATGTGTTGAGAAGCCCAAAATCTTACCTATGGTTAATGGCGAACCAGGGCCCTGCCCCAGCGATTGTCAAAAGGCCATAGTGCTACACTCTACCTGTTATAACAGTGTCCAGCAGTGTTCTCACACAGATGGCAAAATATACCTAACGGCCGTCTTACAAAGAACGTATAGTGGTTCCTTTGGAGGCGAGTATGATTATAGCCACCCTCTAGGGCACTCTAAATATGCCCAAGCCTCCTGCCGCGGCACGGTCGGCAAAGATATTTGCTGGCCACCGCAAGCACCGATCCACGTGTCTGATGGCGGTGGGCCAACAGACAGGGTAAGGGAAGCCATGGTTCAGAAACAGATTGAAGAAATTATTAAGCACATGTATCCGCCCCTACAGTACCACCCTTTGGCTCTGCCCAAATCTCGGGGCATAGATCTTGACACCCAAACCTCCAACATCTTGGAGGCTACACTCAGAGCTCTGAATGTTACCAACCCAACCCTTGCGGGGGACTGCTGGTTGTGTATGACCCTTGGTACACCCATGCCCCTTGCCATCCCAGCAAATACTACCAATGTACAACCTAAGGGGAACTGTAGTGTTGGCTTGCCTTTTAGGATCCAACCTATAGGATTTAATACATCCCTGTGCTTACAAAGCCACCCCCAAAATGATAACTATGATTTAGACGTAGGATTCACTACCTTTACAAATTGCTCCTCTATTGTCAACTATACCTCATCTCTCTGTCCCGCTCCCGGGCAAGTGTTTGTGTGTGGAGGAAACATGGCCTTCACGGCCCTACCTACAAACTGGACGGGACTATGCGTACAGGCCATTGTTCTCCCCGATATTGATATTATTCCGGGACGAGCCTATTCCCCTACCCAGCCTTGACTACATTGCTGGACGCAGTAAGCGAGCTATCCAGCTCATCCCCTTACTTGTAGGTCTAGGGGTCTCTGTAGCTATGGCTTCTGGCACAGCAGGTCTAGGGGTAGCAATACATTCCTATACAAAATTATCTAACCAATTGATCGACGATGTCCAAGCTCTCTCTGGTACCATTAATGATCTCCAGGACCAGATTGATTCACTGGCTGAGGTTGTCCTACAAAACAGAAGGGGGTTAGACTTACTCACAGGAGAACAGGGAGGGATATGCTTAGCCCTACAGGAACGCTGTTGCTTCTACGCCAACAAGTCCGGAATCGTCCGAGACAAGATAAAGAAATTACAAGAAGACCTGGTGAAAAGGCAAAAGGAGCTGTTCGAAAACCCTCTTTGGAGTGGGCTGAATGGATTCCTCCCCTATCTCCTTCCCTTATTAGGACCCCTGCTCGGCCTGTTGATCCTACTATCGCTAGGTCCTTTCTTATTCAACAAACTCATGGCATTTCTTAAGCAACAAATAGAAGCCATCCAAATGAAACCCATACAGGTCCATTACCACAAACTTGAAATGGCCGACAGGGACGCGTATATGGGAACTTACTCAGACGCTGTCTGAAGGTAAACGTTCCTCTTTCCTACCCTTGGTGAGCTGGGCTGGATAGCCAAAGACGGACAACTGGAGAGTATACCCAAAATTTGAAACGGGACCTCCACACCACCTAAGACAGGCGCTGGGCCAAAAGCTGCCCAGTCAGCCCATGACGGGTAAGGTGTGTAGGCCGGGTATATGTGATCTCCTGACCTAAGACAGGCACAGCCCCCTCAAGGAGCGTTCCCTGGCCAATATAATATAAAAACGGGTAACCTGTGGGAAACTGTGCTCCCAGAACTGCATTTGGATGACCAAAGATAACATTGTTTGCACAACAGGGGGCTCTTGACAGTTATTACTTAGGCACCCTGGCGGCAGACATTCTGGCGGCTGGGGCACAACAAGACCTCTCTGTTGAGATAACCTATTCTTGATATTTACGGCCTAACTACCCTCCCGCTGACATCATTAGAGGAATTCCTTCATTCTCCCTGAGTGTATCTATCCCCGTATACCTTGCAATAAACGAGACTTGATCAGAAAGCCTGTCTTGTCTCCATCTCTTGTGCCTCTTGTCCTTTCATTCCCACTCTCCCTCTAGGGTCCGCGTTGACTTTACCCGCGGGTCGGGGCAACAAGTTTTAGTAACCCTGCCGGACCTGGACCTACGCAGACCCCCTCTTACACCAAATAAGAGGAGGAATTGGCAGAACAGAAGCAAGCCATCAAAGGACCAGATGGTTGGTGGATCCTACCAGATGACAGACTGTTGGTCCCAGAGGCTCTAGGTCGGACGTGAGTTGCCCAGTTACACCAGGCTACCCACCTAGGCATCACCAAGACTTCTGAACTTCTTCAAAGCAGGTACTACCAAGCTTAGATAAGGTAATTAAAAGCATAGTCACTAGAAGTACTGTCTGTTGTACACAGGTAAATGCTAAGCAAGGTAAGAGGGTCCCCCTGGGAATTTGGGCCCCAGGGAAATTCCCTAGGAGAGCATTAGGAGGTGGATTTCACAGAGATTAAGCCACTAGTGTCAGGGTACAAATACCTGCTAGTTCTCATAGACACCTTCTTGGGTTGGGTTAAAGCATACCCCACTAGGACAGAAACTGCCTCTATAATAGTCAAGATATTACTCCAGGAGATTATACCTAAATTCAGGCTGCCAGTAGTCATAGGATCAGATAACAGCCTGCCTTTATAGCCAAGGTATCTCAAAGTATAGCTCAAGCCTTAGGACAGGCATGAGCAGGACTCTAAAAAGGAGTTTAACTAAATTTGTCCTAGAAACCGGTGAAAACTGGACCAACCTCCTGCCCTTCGCCCTCTTATGGGCCAAGTGTACCCCCTACCGGGAGGGGTTCCCCCCCCCCTTTTTTTTTTGAGATCATGTATAGTAGACCTCCCCTCATCCTTCCCAGGGTCAGGGAGAAAATGAAAGCTGGAATTCATAACCATTCCTTGCTCAAGTCCTTACAGGCTCTGCAGTATACCCAGAGAGCCACCCATAAGCTTGTTCGAGATGCACTGCCAGTGCCCACCGCGGACCCTGTACATCCCTTCCAGCCCGAAGACTCGGTGTGGGTAAAGTTCACTGCCCAAGGACTCACCCTAACCTGAAAGGGACGCTACACTGTTATCCTGAGCACGCCCACGGCTGTTGAAGTAGATAGCATCCAGACCTGGCTACACCAATCCCAGCTCCTGCACCAGGAAACGGCCTGGATCCTGGCAACCAGCGGCCTCACCTGTGAGATCCCTAGCCTGGGCTCCACGCAGGCCAGGAGGAGATTTGACGTCTGCAGGAGGGGAACTGGACTTCAGTGTGGACAGTACTGATGGGGACTGTGGTACTAGGGGCCTTGGTAACTGTAAGAACATTTTTGCTAGCCAGTGAGAAAGTCCAGGGCTAACTAAGTCTAGATGTGCTAGGGGACGGGAGATCAGGAACAGAACAGAGAATGCCCTTAAAGCAAGTAAAATGAGTCCATGATTTGACTCATGCACATAAAACCAGTGGGGAATGAAATATGGTAGCAACCATACTTAGGTAAAAACTGCTGTTTAAATTTTAACCCTGGTATTCTGGCTTCTGCACTCACTTACTTGCTTAAACAATAGGGTAGTTACCTCAGCTCCAGATTGAGACCTGGAAACTCACAAAGGTTATTTTCCTGTGCCTGTGGACCAGAACCACAGAAGATTGATTCCCACTGACTCAGTGGCTCTAGGAGTTGACTACCTTTAGAGATTATTAACCCTGCTCAGTCCTGCTTTTGTACAATTTGCTTTCGCAAGATAAGTCTGCATTCCAATGTCTAGAATTTAGAATTTAGCATTTAGAAAAAGGAAAATTCTTGTGGTTTAGACCTTTAAAAGGACTGCCTACACCTGGGACAGCGCGGTCGTGAGGGTGGCCACCTGCGTGTGGTGCCCTCGCGGCCGTCCTGGCCAGTTTTCAATAAATCCTTGCCTGCTTTTTTAATCAATTAGCAGCCTCCGGTGGTCTTATTTTTGACTCCAGGGTTCGACCCCACAACATTCTCTGATGTCATAAAAATCATTGGGTGACAGGGGTTTGAAGAACGCTGAGGCATCAGGCAAGACCTGCTTCAGCCTGATACTGCATGTCTTCCTCCATAATGTGTGCTGATTCTCCTGCCATCATCGTGTCTGCTGCTCCCATAGGACCGTGGAGTAGGGGTTTGAGGGGTGCTGGGTGATGGAGACTAAGTATCAAGGAGTGGCAGGGAGACTTCCAGGACTGAGAATACAGAGCCGTTATTGATAATGATTTCAGCAGCAATTGGACAAATGGAGAGCATACTCACTCAGCCAGACATGACACACACTAGTGTGGCACCCGCACAACACAAAGGACATGAGTATAGGGAATGTCAGACAGCAGGTTGCTCAAACCAAAGGGGCACTCACATGCTTTCAAAGGAACCCAACAGGACGGGATTGTACACTGTCATGGGAGGCCTTGGGAAAGGTTACAGGAGGGAAGGGAAAGAAAAAAGGATCATACAAAGATCCATAGGCTGTAGGCCAAAGAGCGGGGGAGGGGGGGAGCCTGTGCTAGCACACATGCCTGAGACATCCATACACAAACACAATGGGCAGCCAAGGAATGGGAAAATAAATCACAACAATTGAAAGTGCATACACCACCTTGAGATACTACCCAGCACTCACGGATTTTCTGCTCACACAGAAAATACCCTATCACTGAGCAGGCAGCAGAGGGATGCAGCCAATTAGGACCAAGGGAAGGGTGAGGGGGCAATAAAGGTGGGGGGGAGGAGGAGGTTAGGCTCTGATTCCAAAGATCAGCCACACAGACTGCCAGAAATCCATACGCTTGCTTACTTGCAACACACCAACACTGGGAAACACTGCAAGCTGTATACCTTCATACCAGATATCCAAAAAACCATGACTAGAGCTTCAAACATGGTCTCCAGTGTTCACTAACTCGCTCATGGTTAAGAAAGGATGACAACAAGACACACACTTCCCCAGGGCAGGTGAAGGTGGCTCAGAAGATGCACACATCACCAGAACACACACAAATCCTAGGGAAAATGACATGTCCTGCAAACAACATTTTAGGGACTTATGGTTCACAATGCACAGCGGGCAGGTGGACAGGCGGGCATGCAGGTGCAGCTGAGGAACAAGACACCACAGATGCTGCTGACATACAGCTCGGAGGGAGGAAGAGGCTGCTGCAAGTATGACCACTGCAAAGAGACAGCAATGCACATCTAACTGCACTTTCTGGGCTGCTTCTGATTTCGGTCTGCACACTCCAATAGCAGTAGGTCCCCATGAGAGAAACTGCAGACCGTGGCAGGATACTTCGAGGGATAAAAAGCAGCCCAAATGCGCTTCACTCACAACACGGTGGGGGGAGGGGAGGCGTCAGGAATGGCAGATAAAGACTGAGGAAAATTGGGGGGGGGGGGGCCCTCCTTACTCCAGCTATGTAGAGGATCGGCTACAAAGCAACTAGCAGCCCCTGAAGTCGTAGACCATTAGTGTGCTGGGGAAAGAGCCAGGCATACTTTGCCAATCATCTCAGCGGCAAGGAAAGGAACACAGCAGCCCAGAGAATGCAATGGGGATGCAGAATGACACAACACATCTACAACAGCACAGTGATTGCACCAAGCATATGATGACACCTGGGTCCACCCAAACAAAAGCTATAAACTACTGCCACACACATTGCACATGCTCAACTTGGCTCAATTAGGATAAAGCCAATAGACCAGGAACCGAAAACAACTGAAGACTCCAGAACATAGCTGAGCAACAAAATACTTGCAGCATGCATACAAAGTCTTAGATACAGGGTTTAAGATTATACATAGTGGATGCAAAAATAAATTGGAAATATCCAGGACCTTGAACAAGCAATACTATTTGGAATGGGGTCCTTTCATTGGATGATGGGGACTGGCATCAGAGAAAACGGGGCAGAATCATAATTCAGTACCAGTGATGGTGATGGCAGAAAAGTAGAGGGACTGCAAAGTGATGAAAAAGGAGTCCCATGATACATGGGGTCCAACAACAACATTGCTGAAGGTGTCAGAGATCTGATGATGCAGGCAAGGAAGGATGAGGACACTGCAGATGCTTCTGGTATGCAACTCTTCAGGGAAGGGAGGAAGAGCCTGCTGCCACCATGACATACATACAGCTACAGCAGAGCACGTGCAACACCAGATTCTGCCCTCCTTCCAGCCTGCATAGGACACCAGCAGCAGAAGCTCCCCATCACAGCACAGAACATGGCAGGATACCTGAGAGATAAAAAGCAGTCCAAAGAGCAATCTTGCAGGACTCACAGGGCAGGGGCAGCAGTGATAGGTGAATGGGAGAATGCTGGTGGTGGAGGGGAGGGGGGGTGTGCTCATACACACACCTATGAAGGACACAAGGCGCACTTAATACCAAAGGCTTTCCATGGAGCTGCACAACACTGCACAGCCCATGGTGTGCCACCTGGGTTCTAGGAGAGCAGCCAGGAATGAGGCATACTTTCCAGCCATGCCAAGTGCAGGGAAAGCAGCAGAGCTGTCCAGAGCTTGAAATGGAGTTTAAGGAGGGGGTCAAGCAGGAAATGGAGATACAGCATGCCACTTGCACGACCCAGATTGGATAGCACAGCAAATGAACCATGCACATACTAACAACTGGGGCTGGCCAACAACATCATCATTGACCAGAAAAGAAAACTTCCATGTTCCTACATTCTATGAGAATACAGGATATACAGACAAGCATAATGGGAAAGCAGAAACACACCACCACTATAGAATGTTCAAGGAAAAAAAAAAGTAAATACTAAACAGTGGACATAACTGACAGGTCACCAAATTTCACTGACCTATGTCAGCAGGCACACACAAGTAATGCAGGTATAGGGATGGTTCCCACAGCAGGACCTGTGGGCAGCAGCACTAACTACTAACTACCACTGCCTCTGCACCCCTTTAGGCAAAATGGTGGGGTGCTTGGCACACAAAGCCTCCATGGGTGGGGGAAAATCCAACAAAGCTGTGCCAAGATTTCAGCTGCTATACAGCCATCCATCAGGGCTGGGGAGGTGCAGGGCTTTACTCCCCTACTGTGAAAACAGAATACACTTCTTGACCACAGACTCTGCAGATGCCCAGGAATGAGGTCCATGAGAATAGACATCAGCAAAAGCTGGTTTCTATGGCAAAAAGGGTGCTGTCACAACCTTTGAAGAGAAAGCGGGGAGACGGGTAGGGGTGGGGTCTGCTACACTCATGGTAGCACACAAAAAAAGGAACAGAAAAAACGAGGGAAACCTGCAAAGCAGAAACCTGATACAGTGAAGTTGGGGGGGGGGGGGGGCGCTGAAGCTGTGACCACACATACCTCAGACAGAGATACAAAAGCAATAGGCAAACAAGGAATAGAAACAGGAAAGCAAACCACTTGCAACACCAAGCACCACATTAAGATAGAGATGCGTACTCAAGGGTCCCCAGCTCAAAAAAAGATACCCATGACAAGCACACAGCAGTGCCATAAACTCCATAATGGCTGAGGAAGGGGTGAAAGACTACAGGGAGTGAGGAGAAGGATGTCCACAGGGTGGGTCCTGATTCCACAGCTCAGCAACACAAACTCCCAATAAGAACGTAAACAATAATCAAAAAAAAAACAAAAAATGAAAGTACTGACAGTTGAGAGAATTGCGATGCAAACATGAGAGCTTCGATGACGAGCTCCTGGGTACATCAAGTGGAGGAATAGGGAAGGATGGGGCCCCAGAACATGGAATCCCAAGGGCAGGTAAAGGCGGTTCACAGGATGGACACGTGGCCAGAATGCACACAAAGGAATGGGCTATACTATGCAAGACCCCTTTTAGGTAGCTCTGCTTGCTCACACTGCAAGGAAAGTGGATGGAGATGAGGGACGACAAAGCAAATGCTGCCAGTAGGCAATGATACAGGTGGGAATGATAGGGGCACAATGATCTTCACTGCACATCACGATGCATATTCAGAGTTGATTCTGCTCTGCAAAATGCAGTACCAGCAGGTCCCCCTGGAAACTGCAACAGCACAACACGGGAAGGGTAAAAAGCAGTCGAAACATAAGGCCTGCAGAACTCAGGACAAGAACACCAGTAATACCTCAAGACCATGAAAATAAATAGGGTGGAGGGGAATGCACTTTGCTGCAATGAGGAAGGGGACAAGCTGGATTTAGCATCAAAAGTGTCCCTGGCAGGTGCAAAGCAAAAGGAAGCCCATATGGAAGCACCATATCCATGTACTGGGAAAGCAGGCATTAGGCAAGCATACCTGCCATTCAGCTCAGCAGCATGGAAAGGAGAACAGCAGCCCAGAGGGCTGCGGGGGGGGGGGGGGGGGGGGGCAGAGGGAAACGAGGCTAGGACACGATGGGGGACTGACACCACACATAACAGCACAGCAACTGCACCAAGCATACACTAACACCTACAATAGCCAAAAAAAAAAAATTTGACAGCACAGACACTACATTGTCCAATCCGTTCCATTGGCATACGGAAAGCAACAAACCAGGCGTGACCCATAGAACATGAACAGATGACGACCACTTACAACAAAGTGAAGACTGACGTGGGAGATAAATGAGCAACAAGGGAACACTTGCAGCATGGGGGAAGCATTGCATACAGGATGACACACCACACATGCAGAATCATGGCAGAAACATCCAGGACCATGAACTGCTTTTCAGAACAGCGGCATTTCGGTAGAACATGAGGAGTAGCATTGGAGAGGCAGAGGCACAATCTAAATTCATTACCATGGACGAGCAATGATGGAAAACTGGAGGACAAACTCATGCTCTACAGGCGTCACACAATTGCGTTGGGGTTAAGTGTAGGGAACAACATGATGTGGGTCACATAGAGGAGCCTATGAATGCTGACAGAGTCAGTACTGTTGAAAAACTCATTGGGGGACAGGGGGGTGAACGACACTGAGGCATCAGCCAAGACCTGGTTCAGCCTAATGCTGCATGTCTTCCTCCAGAATGTGTGCCGATTCTCATCCCATCATCCGGTGTCTGCCACTCCCATAAAACCGTGGAGTAGGGGTTTGAGGGGTGCTGGGTGATGGAGCGTGACTGTTGAGGAGTGGCAGGGAGATTTCCAGGACTGAGAATACCGGGCAGGTATTAAGAATGGTTGCAGCAGCAATTGTGGGACAACTGGAGAGCATACTCACTGAGCCAGACATGACACGTACACACTACTGCGGCATCTGCACAACACAAAGGCCATGAGGATAGAGAAGGGCAGAGAGCAGGTTGGTCAAACCACAGGAGTACTCGCACATCCCTTCAAACGAACCCAGGAGGAGGGCATACTACACTGCCGTGGAAGTAATTGGGGAAGGTTACAGAAGGTAAGAGAAGGACAAAAATGATCACAAAAACCACCATAGGCTGTAGGCCAACTGGGGGGGACCTTTGCTAGCACACATGCCTGACATACATATGCAAACACAATAAGCAACCAGGGAATGGAATGGGGGGAAAAATCACCAATTGAAAAGGCATGACCCACCTTGAAAAAATACTCAGCACTCACTGATTTTCAGCTAGCACGGAAAATAAGCTGGCATTGAGCAAGCAGCAGTGTGATGCAGCCAAATGGGTCTAACGGAGGGGTGAGGGGGCAATACAGGTGAGTAGCAGGTGAGGCTACGATTCCACATGTCAGCCACACAGACTGCCACAAATCCATACACTTGCTTAGCTGAAAACACCTGAAAATAATGCAGGTTGCAAAGCTTTATCACAGACATCAATACAAACATGAGGAGTGCTACAAACAGGATCTCCTGTGTTCAAAAGGTAAAGATTAGGAAAATAGGACAGCAAGGCACAGAGATCCAGAGCACAGGTAAAAGTGGCTAAGAAGATGCACAAATAACCAGAATCAACACAAATGCTAGGGAATATGACATGCGCTGCAACCAACATTTTAGGGACTTGTGGTTCACAATGCACAGTGGGCAGGTGCAGCTGAGGGATAGTACACCACAGATGCTGCTGACATACACCTCGGAGGGGAGGAAGAGACCGCTGCAAGTATGGCCAGTGCAGCAAGAGAGCAATACACGTGTAACTGCAGTTTCTGGCCTGCTTCTGATTTCGGTATGCATACCCCAATAGCAGCAGGTGCGCATGAGAGAAACTCCAGATCATGGCAGGACACTTTGAGGGATGAAAAGCAGCCCACATGCGCCTCACTTACAAGATGGGGGTGGGGCGCTTGCGTCACCAATGGCAGCTAACGACTGAGGAAAATTGGGAGGGGGGACTCCTTACTCCAGCTATGAAGGGGACCGGCTACACAGCAAGTGGCAGCCAGTGACAATGTAGACCATTTGTGTACTGGGGCAGTAGCCAGGCATAGTTTGCCAATCATCTCAGAAGCAAGAGAAGGAACACAGCAACCACGAGGCTGCACTGGGTATGGGGAATTACACTGGTACACGGTATGGCTCTGACACACCACAGCTAAAACAGTACAAAAATTGCAACAAGCATATGATGGGACCTGCGTCCAGCCAACAAAAAGCAATGACGTGCAGACTCAGGAACAGAGCTGACAAACAAAGCAATACTTGCTGCACACAAACAAACTCTTCAATACAGACTTTAGGACCATACACTGTGGAAGCAAAAATCAATTGGAAATATCCAACACCAGAAAACGGGAACAAGCAATGCTATTTAGAATGGCGTCCTTTCATTGGATGATGGGGACTGGCATCAGAAAAAGGGGGGCAGAATCGCAATTCAGTACCAGGGACGAGTGATGGCAGAAAAGGGGAGGGACTGCAAAGTGGTTAAAGATAAATCACATGATACAGGCGTCCACCAACAGCATTGCTGAAGGGGGGACAGAATTGATGATGCAGGCAAGGATGAGGACACTACAGATGCTTCTGGTATCCAACTCTTCAGGGAGGGGAAGAAGAGACTGCTGCTACCACAGGATACTGCTACAGCAGAGCACATGCAACACCAGATTCTGCCCTCCTTCCAGCCTGCATAGTACAACAGCAGCAGAAGATCCCCATGACAGCAGAGACCATGGCAGGAAACCTGAGGGATGAAAAGCAGTCCAAAGACCAATCTTGCATGACTCACAGGGCAGGGGCAGCAGTGATAGGTGAATGGAAGAATGCTGGTGGAGGAGAGGAGGGGTGTGCCCTTACACACACACCTATGAAGGGTACAAGGTACACTTAATACCACAGGCTTTCCATGCAGCTGCACAACCCTACACAGACCATGATGTGGCATCTGCATGCAAGGAGGAGAACAGCCAGGAGTCAAGCATACTGTCCAGCCATGCCAGGTGCAGGCAAAGCAGCAGAGCAGTCCAGAGCTTGAGTTGGGATTTAAGGAGGAGGTGAGGCAGAAAATTGGGACACAGCATCCCACTTGCACGCCCCACATTAGATAGCACAGCAAATGCACCACGCACATACAAACAACTGGGGCTGCACAACAACATAAGCATTGACCCAAAAACAAAACCACCGTGCTCCTACATTCAATGCAGATTCATACCGGGAACACCCTGCACCATGCAACTAGAACTAGCAATACTTTTGGGATGGTCTACATCCTTTTGCAAGATCTTACTGAGTGCAGACGCTCTGGATGCTGACGGAGAGGCAGGGACACAATCCGAGGTGAGTCACCCTGGGGGTGAGAGATGATGGAAATTGCAGGGACTGTGAGGCTGCCAAAACTAAGTCACACGGCACAGTTGTCCCGCAACAACGTTGGCTTGGGGGGGGGGGGGCATGATAATGCAGGTGAGGATGAGGACAGCACAAATGCTGCAGGCATACAGCTCTGAGGAAGGAAGGCACTGCTGCCAGCACAACTAATGCAATGAGATGCCAATGCACGTCTAAAAGCAGTTGCTGGGCTGCTTCTGATTTCGGTCTGCATACTCCAATAGCGGCAGGTAACAACAGGATAAACTGCAGACTGTGACAGGATGATTGAGGGATGAAAAGCAGTCCAAGGACGAGATTTAAAAGAGCCACTACACAGCGGTACCAGTGATACCACAACACTAGGAAAATGGTAATGGGGGGAGCACACTTTCACAGACTTATGAAGGAAGAGGACAAGCTGCATCAATATCACCAGCTTCCCTTGCAACGACACAGCAACAATAAGCCCATGGAGATGGAGATATGCCATCTCTTGATGCTTGAGACGCAGCCAGGAGACTATACTTGCCACTCATCTCAGCTGCAGTGAAAGGTAACCCAGAGGTTGCAGTAAAGGTAGTGGACTAGGCTGCAATGCAGCAGCACAGATGATGCAGACAAGGATGACACTGCAGAAGCTTCTGGTATCCAACTCTTCTGGGAGGGGAGGAAGAGGCTGCTGCCACCACACAACACACTTACAGCAGTGCACATGCAATGCCAGATTCTGCCCTCATTCCAGCAGGCATGGCACAACAGCAGCAGAAGCTACCCATGACAGCACACACCACAGCACTTATGAAGGATACATGGCACAATTAATACCACAGGTTGTCCATGCAGCTGCACAGCAATACACAGCCCATGGTGTGGCATCTGGGTGCTAGGAGAGCAGCAGGGACTCAAACATACTGTCCAGCCATGCCAGGTGCAGGGAAAGCAGCAGAGCACGCCACAGCTTGCATTGGGGTTTAAGGAAGAGGTCAGGCAGGAAATTGGAATACAGCATCCCAAATGTACGCCCCAGACTGGATAGCACAGCAAAAACACCACACACATACTAAGATCTGGGGCTGACCAACAACATCAGCATTGACCCAAAAAGAAAACCTCCATGTTCCTACATTCAATGAGGATACAGGAAATACACAAAAACATAATGGGAAAACACAAACACACGACCACTTAGAATATTCAAGGAAAAAAACCAAGTGAATACTCAAGCAGGACATGGATCAGAAAAATAAGAATGCAGCAGTGAATGAGGGGGGGATTCTGCACAGGAATTAGGATAACACACGGGATGCAGAATCATACCGAGAACACCGCACATCATACAACTAGAAGTAGCAATGCTTTCAGGATGGTGTACATACTTTTGCAAAATCATAGTGAGTGCAGACACGCTGGCTGCTGATGGAGACAATCCTAGGTGAGTAACCCTGGGGGTGAGAGATGATGGAAAAGTGGAGGAACTGTGAGGCTGATAAAAACAAGTCACATAGTACAAGTGTCACAGAACAACGTTTGTGGGGAGAGGGACATGATGGTACCAGTGAGGATGAGGACACCACAGATATTGCACACATACAGATCTGAGGAAGGAAGACACTGCTGCCAGCAAAACTACTGGAACAAGGTGGCAATGGATGACAAAGTGCAGTTTCTGGAATGCTTCTGATTTCAGTCTGCATACTCCAGTACCAGCAGGTACCCACGGGATAAATGCAGACTGAGGGGATAATTGAGGGATGAAAAGCAGTCCAAGGACGAGATTTGAAAGTCAATAGACAGCAGTAGCACTGATGCAACACTAGGAAAATGGTGGGGGGGGGGGGGGCACATTTTGACATACTTATGAAGGAAGGGGACAAGCTGCATTAATATAACCAGCTTCTCCTGCAACGAAACATCAACAATAAGCCCATGGACATGGACATGTGCCATCTCTTCGTGCTGCAAAACCAGCCAGGAGGCCATACTTGCCACTCTGCTCTGATGCACGGAAAGACACCCCAGAAGTTGCAGTACGGGTGGGGGACTAGGCACAACACACAGCTAGAACAGCACAGCAACTGCACCAAGGAAACACTAACGCCTGGGGCTGTCCAAAGCAATACACTGAACTGCAGCCACACACATACATGCTGCACTGAGTACTCAGATGGGACATGGCTGAGCAACAAAAGAATGCTTCTGCCATAAGATGTGACTTGTTCTGTACAAGGTTTAGGGTTACACACTGGTGATGCAAAATCATACCAGAATGATCCAAGCCCATACAACTGGAAAAACCAGTGCTTTTAAAGGGGTATTAGCCTTTCACTGCAACATAGACACTAGAAGCAGAGGTGCAGGGACATGACCAGAACTCATTACCAAGGAGCAATGGAAAACGAACTAAAAGGCTGATGAAAAGTCACATGTTGCAGGTGTCCTGCAACAGCACTGTTGGGAGGTGGGAAGTAGACATGATGATACAGCCAAGGATGAGGACACAACAGATGCTGGGATAAGGCTCTCATGGAGGGAGTAAGAGGCTGCTGCCATCACAAATGCTGCTACAATCTGGCACAGCACATCCAACTCCAGATTCTGGAATGATTCTGATGTGCATACTCCAGTAGCAGAAGGTCCCATGCTGCAAACTGGAATGACGTGATACTTCAAGGGCCGAAAAGCACCCCAAAAACCAGGCTTGCAGGACTCACAAGGCAGGGGCAGCTCATGGCAATGAAAATGGTGAGGAGGGGTACTCTTGCACACACCTATGAAAGGAACAAACTCCACTCAGTTCCACACTTGCCACTCTTCTCAACTGCATGGAAAGGGGTACAAAAGTCCAGAGGATTGCAGTGGGAATGGGAAACTAGACTAGGCAACGGTAGCACACGGACACACAGAACAGCACAGCAACTCCACCAAGCATGCAATAACAGCACGGGCTGGCCACGAAATTGAAGAATGAAATACTACCACACACACCACATATTCCACTTCATTCAATTTGGATGAAAGCCAACAGTGATGGTACAACAGGAACAGACCACCACTTACGAGAATAGCCAACAGGAGAAAAACAGAAATCAGGTGAGAGATGGCCGACCAACAAAAGATTGCTTTCACCATGGGATAAGACATACTGTGTACAAGATTTAAGCTTACACAGTTTGCAAGATGTATCCTACTAGAAATGTCCAGGACCATAAACTGGTTTTTACAATGGCATCCTTTCACTGCAACATGGGGACTGGCATGGAAGAGGTGGCTTTCCAATCAAAAGTCAGTAGCAGGGGGATGGGCAATGGCAGAAAACTGGAAGGACCACACAGCTGTTAAAATGACTCATGTACTCCAGGTGTACCACAACCGTGCTGTGAGCAGGGGCAGTGACATGATGTGAGTGGCACACAAGAGCCTATAGCTGCATCCAAAAGTACTACTGTCTGAGAAATCACACAGGTGAGTTTGGGGGAGAGTGGAGGCACAGGACACCAAAGCATGAGCCGAGACCTGCTGCAGCCATGCTGATGATACATGACTTACTCCACAATGTGTGCTGACTGTCATCCATCCGTTACTTGATGCTCCCGTGAGCACACATGAACCATACAGGAGGAGGTGGATGTGGAGTGTAATAGAGACTGACTATTGAGTGCCAGGGAGACTCAGAAATCAGAATACCAGGCCAGGGGCAATACTAATCGCAGCATCAGTAGAGGCAAAAAATGGAGGGCAAGCTCAGTCATCTCACACTCTGCTCCAACATCTGCACAACACAGCCCTTGAAGATAGACATCAGCGAGACCACCTTGTGCTAACAACAAAAGTGCTCGCACAACCTTTCACAAGCAGCAAGGGGGAAGGGGGCCATGACACGGTCATGACAACACCAGGGGAAGAGAAGAGGAGGACAGGGAAGGAAAACTGCACAGCATAAACACAGATAGACTGGAGGGGGGATCAGGGCTGCTTGTCGTTAGCACACATATCTGAGGCACACATGCAAAAAGACAATGGGCAGCCACGGACGGCACACAGCAAAGCTCACCACCTGCAAGGGCATGCACCACCTTTACATAGTCATCGGCACTCACGAAATCCCAGCTCACAAAAAAATACCAACACTGAGCAGACAGCAGTGTGATGGGGTCAACTAGAGCTGAGGAAGGGGTGCAGGAATAAAGATGGGGACCACCACAATGTCCACAGAGTGGACTCTATTCCACAGATCAGGAGCAAAAACTCCCAAGAAGAATCCAGACTTGCTTAGCAGGAACACCAAAAAGCCTAAAAATACGGAGAGTAGCATGCCTTCCAATGTCCAAGATGTTGTGAATGCAAACATGAGAACATCAAACGCAACCTCCTGTGTGCATAAGGTGGTGAAATACAGAAGGATGGGGTCACAGCACATGGAATCACAACGGTTAAGGTGGCTCACAAGATCCTACTGCAGATTCAGGATTGCACTACAAGGTGGCACTACAGATCCTACTGCAGATTCAGGATTGATTCTACTCTGCGTAATGCAATAGCGGCACATCCCCCTTAGAGAAACTGCAAGGGCAGGATACCTGAGGGGTGGGTGAAAAGCAGTCCAAAGATAATGCTTTGGATGAACTGTCAAAAGCTTCCCCTGCAACTGCACAGCACACAGAAGCCCATGAAGATGCACCATCTGCGGGTACTGGGCAAGCAGACAGTAGGCTAGAATGCCTGCCATTCATTGCAGCAGCATGGAAAGGGGCACAGCAGCCCAGAGAGTTGCAGTGGGGGGCAGCAGAAAACTACGCTAGGACACAGTAGGGGACTCACACACCACAGCTAGAATAGCACCGCAAACGCACCAGGCATACACTGACACCTGGGGCTTCCCAACAAAAAAAAAAAAAAATTAAAAAAGGCCACCACAAACACTACATGCTCCAATCCATTCACTTCACATACAGAAAGCAGCGAGCCAGGCGTGACAGTACAACAGGAACAGACCGCCACTTAGAGGAAACTGAAGACTGAGGTAGGACATGAATGAGCAACAAAGGAAGACGTGCAGCATGGCAGAAGTATGGCATACAGTATTACACACTACACATACAGAATCATGCCAGAAATGTACAGTACCATGAACTGCTACCATAGGTGACAAATGGAGAGCATGCTCACTCACCCAGACATGACATGACACTTACACACTACTAAAAACATCCACAGAACACAGAGTCCATGAGGATGCAGAGGATCACACAGCAGGCTGCTCGACCCACAGGGGTGCACGCACATCCTTTAAACAGCACACAGCAGGGGGGACACTGCACTGTTATAGGAGGACTTAGGAAAAAGAAAAAACACAAATTGAAAGGGCATACCCCACCTTGAGATACTACTCAGTACTCACAGATTCTCAGCTGGCACAGAATATACCCTGCCACTGAGCAGCCAGCACTGTGATGCAGTCAATTAGGTCTAACAGAGCTGTGAGGGGGCAATACAGATGAGAGGAGAACATTACACTGATTTCACAGATCAGGCACACAGAATGACAAAAATCCATACACTTACTTACCTGTAAGACCCCAACACCTGAAAATACTGCAAGTTGTATACCTTGATCGCTGATGTCAATGCAACCATGAGTACTGTTTCAAAAAGGGTCTCCTGTGTTCCACAACTCATACTTAAGAAAGGATTACAGCAAGGCACAAAGATCCCCAAGGCAGGTAAAAGTGGCTCAGAAAATGCACACATCACCAGAATACACACAAATGGCAGGAAAAATGACATGTCCTGCAACAAACATTTTAGGGACTTCTGGTTCACAATGCACATTGGGTGGGTGGAGGGGCGGTCGGGTGCAACGCAAGATGAGGATACCACAGATGCTGCTGACATGCTGCAATGCACATCTAACTGCAATTTCTGGGCTGTTTCAGATTTCAGACTGCATACTCCAATAGCAGCAGGTACCCACAGGAGAAACTACAAACTGTGACGATATGATGGAGGGATGAAAAGCAGTCCAAAGACCAGGTTTGCAGGAGTCAGTAGACGGGGGTAGCAGTTATACTCCAAGACTAGGAAAATGTTGCTAGGGAGAAGCACACTGACACACTTATGACAGAAGGGGACAAGCTGCACTTCATATCACAAGCTTCCCCTGCAACTAAACAGGAACAATAAGCCCATGGAGAGGGACATGTACAATCTATTGGTGCTGGAGAAAAATCCAGGAGGCCATACTTGCCACTCCTCTCAGCTGCAGGGAAAGGTACCCCAGAGGACACAGTTAGGGTGGGGGAGTAGGCTACGATACAGCAACACAGTGACACCGCACAACAACTGCTGCAAGACAACACTAACACCTGCGGCTGGCCAAAACAATACACTGAACTGCAGACACACACATACATCCTCCACTAACTGAGTCATCAGGTGGAACTTGGATGAGCAACAAAAAAGTTCTTGGAGCATGACATGGGAGTTATTCTGTACAAGATTTAGGCTTACACACTGCTGATACAAAATCATAACAGCAATATCCAAGCCCATACAACTGATAAAGCAGTACATTTTGAAAGGGTGTTAGCCTTTCACTATAACATAATTACTGGTAGCAGCACTGTTGGAAGGTGGGAACTACAAATGATGATACAGCCAAGGATGAGGACACAACAGATACTGACAAACAACTCCCATGGAGGGAGGAGGAGGCTGCAGCGAAAAAAAATACTGCTATGATATCAAACAGCAAATCCAACTCCACATTCTGAGCTCATTCGGATCTACATACTCCAGTAGCACAAGTTCCCCATGGGAGAAACTGGACTGGCGTGATACTTCGAGGGATGAAAAGCAGAGACCAGTCTTGCATGCAGGACTCACAGCACAGGTGCAGCAATGATAGCTCATGACTAGCAAAATGGTGGGGGTGGGGTTAGTGCTCTTGCACACAGCTATGAAGGAGACAAGCTCCACTTAGTGCCACAGGCTTTCATGAAGCTGCACAACCCCATAAATGTGCGCCATCACATTAGTGCAACAGCAGCCAGCAGATGAGCACTTTCCATTCATTTCTACTGCAGGGAAAGGGGCACAGCACTCACGAGTGTGCAAGGTTACCAGGAGAGAAAAGACGGGGAGGAACTAGAATACGCTGGCATACCATACATAGAATGGCACAGCAACTACACCAAGCGGGTGATAACAAAGGTCACTACAGAAAGTAAACGGGAAGGCGTGGATCCCTCCAGGACAACAGCACCATGAGAGCTGAGGATGTAGACAACAGACGACGTAGAAACCAGGAGAAGAAAAACCTATAAAAAACAATAACAATATATAGTGTCATCAAAAAGCAACAGGATAACAAGACTCAAGACAGGATAGGCCCATAAATAAGCCAGACACACACCCACCCAACCATCCATCCATCCATCCATCCATCCATCCATCCATCCATCCATCCATACATCCACATACATCCACCCATCCATACATCCACAAATCTACCCATCCACCCATCCATCCAACCACCAGACACATGGAGTTCAGCATGCTATATAGACAAATAACACTTACGCACAAGCCCCAAGCAAACTCTACAAGACTACAAGGACATAAATTACACTACAATTTGCTTAACATTTAACAACACCAATTAGGAATGCTTCAGACCCCTTAGAGCTAATATAAAATGAGATCATCCCTTGGAGAATCGATACGGCTACCGAGATGACCTTGCACACCTCACAGCTACGCTGGCTTCCGTGCAATGACCTTCACTTTCAAGGACTGCACAACGGTAGAGGAGGCGGCTCTCAGCTACATATAGAACGAGATAGCCATGTAGGCTGCTTCTTAAAGACCAACGCATGCACCGTAACACATCACATGGACTGGCTTCTCCATAGGAGGCACGATCCACACAACAAGAGACCTGCGGACGGCTACCCCTAGGAACTTTCCCAACATCCCACTGGCACTGATGACTGACATCCTAAAGGACTCTACCTCAATCACGCTCAAACAGGGACCTCTGGAAAAACTTTTCTTGCTAAAAGGATACTCTGTGGCCTACAACACACACACACACCACACATGCCCTTATTCTGTCCCAAGGGCTACAATGAAACAAGACCTGGGACTAAAGAGATGGCAACGGGAGAGAGAGAGGCATGGGAAAAAACGACACTCACAGACAATCCCAAAAATGTGCACTGAACACCGGGCCTAGTCCAATCTCACATGGACTATTCAAAAGCCTATCACAGCTGTCTGTCTCCTGCACTATCGAACCTTGAAAGCACTGTGCCTACTGAAAACCTCAACCGGCCCCTGCCATACAACAAGAGAGGCATGTCCTAGGAGGCGCTGACAATTCTTTCCTAAATTACAGGTGCACTAGTGCATTTACAGTACATAAACAAGTCTGACGCGCCTTGCAAGGGGCAGGGGAAGGGGCATGGCATGAGGGGCCCAGGGGAACAAGAACAGCATCCAAAAAATAAAATGGAATACAATCACCGATACGGTAAAAATGACAGGCCCTCAGGATGACACGTGGGAAAAGGAGCTTCCAACAGGACCATAAACAGACACTGGTAAGCACACACTCACTCAAGAAATGGACCAATTTTGGAAAATGACTTGGCAGCTCCCAAGGTTCAACAAACAATTTAAAAACGACTCAACGATTCAAACTCAGTAGGTAAGAATCTTCCTAGAAACACGCTCGGGCCACAATCCCAAGACCACCTTACAGGAAGAGAATAACACCATAACAAACAGCCTACAAAATGCAATGCACCTCACGATACTGATTTCCCACAGGGAACATAGTCACTGAAACATAAAAACATCGTGCGTGGCACTTCCACACCTGGGGGGAATATTACAAGAACCGTGAATGGGATGACCCATCATGCTGGACAGATGCCTTTACATTGTATCACATAAGCTTCTGTTTCCTAAAAGTACTATCACATGACAATTCCTTTACATAAACAAATACTATGACTTCACCTGTCACTGTGCAGAAAAGGACCCAACCTGCACAACAAGGCAGGGCTGCATAAAACGTCATGTCTTAGGGATCCCTGTTGGACGCAGAATCGCGGGACACGCCTACGTAAACACTCTAAACGTTACCTGATGCTCGTGCTCTGAGTCGTGCTCTACAAACAAACGGCGACGATGAGTGTAGCGATGATCGTATACAAGCCGGGGAACGGGTGGCCAATCCGTCAGACCTCCCAAGACTCAGCTAACACAGATTCACGGCCGGTGGCTGCCTCGTCCGGACACTCCCGCTGCAGCTCCGTCCAAGGAAATCTCTCCATCTGAAACACATGCCATCAAAACAAATATGAAAAAATACACTTCCAAACAGACTCATCACATAAACAGTGTTTCCTGACATCTTTGTATCATGAATAACACATTTACAAAGTATAAAAATAAAATAACACAATAAAAACATATTTCCTGTACAAAAAACACTTCTTCAACTGCTTTTTACAGATACTGCAATCAAGGAAAGACGATTTAAAAAAAAAAAAAAAAAAAGATGGGAGAGAAAAACTTCGTTTCGATTACCTAATGCATTGGATAGCACCTTGGCAATGAATAAAACCTACAACGTGGGGACACGGTACATGCACAAACACTGACACCGATGAAGGAGTAAAAATGGACAGGGAAATTGTTATAGTAATAGTGATAAGAATAATATAAAATAAGTATCAAACTGTGGAATTACAGTGTGATATTAAAGTATGATGTTAAAAAGTATTGAATGTAATGTAAACAGGCTGATTAAACACCCCTGAGTGGCCTGTATGTAGAAAATAGATAAAAGTGATCTGCTCCCCATATGTAAAACCAGATATGCAAGGCTCCTGGGACCCGCTGATAAGACACACTGAAGACGCCCATCTAGGCACATAAAAAGAGGAAGTACCAGAAGAAGATCAGAGAGGCCTGCTCTGCTCCTCCACAGACGGTCACTCTCCACCCCCCTTCCTGCATCTGCCCAAGCTCTGCCGTGGACCGTGAGTCCAAACAGTGAGCCGGAAACTGAGGCCTCAAACAAGACGCCGAGCCGCAGCTGCAACGTCCAACGTCCAGTGTGTGTGTCTGTCGGCGCGGATCCCCGGGTGGCCTGCCGAGGTCTGGAAACCACCAGGACTCTGGTAAATAAACCGTGTGTGATTCGTGCATTGCATGTCTGTCTCCTGTGTAATTTATGCTCGGTCAATATTAAGTAAGTACTTTGGGTCGTACGTGTCAGTTTAGAGACTGGCTGAGGCACCCTTGGTCACCTGTGCTTACGTCCCTGAAGGAGAAATTGGGACAGAAATACATCATTTTTCTAAGGACCATGGCAATTTAAGAAAACCATGCATGGTTTTTTCAACAGTCCCCACAGGCGTTACCCTTCAAAAATCATTCCTCTAATAATTTTCTGTAGTTCTCTCAGGAGCACAAGTAGCTGGCTAACACAATCACAATTAAAAAGGACACACATGCTTCCTTCCAATGGCCAGACCCATGGAACGCTTCAGAAATCTCAAAATGCCTCCATCCATGAACACAGAAGCACATTCAACAACACAACCTACCGAGATAGGACAGCACTTACGATGCCGTTCGGACTTCCACGGTTCCTACGTTTCCATGAGCAGCCTTCACCTTCATTCTTTGACAAGTACACATAGTCACTGCGCAGGTCTTGCACAAAAGGAGCCGTGTGGGACGCTCGCTTGTCACGGAAGAGGTGCATTTTTGAGAGGAAGTGGCAGTTCTGAGGGGCAGAAAAGACGGTGGTAAGATGAAACGCCATCGAAAAGGACATCGACGTTCTACAAGATGCTTTCCTTCGATCGCAGCCGTGCCGCACACATCCGATAACACCTGGAAAAAGCAGTCGCTGGGGTGCAAACTCCTCACGGGAGGCTGGGACATCAACCACCGCTGGAGCCATCCATCACGAGGCAAAAATACTACACGGCTAACGATTCAGACGGCACAAAAGAAATACATACAAACAACAATCAGCACACAAGTGTCAGAAAAAATAATACGGGCGCTACAGAAAATACACATTGACTTCTTTTTTAAATGAATCCAACACAAACTTGCTCTACAACGTCATGACTACATACTAAACTCAACACATCACACACCGTTCACACATCTGGGTAACACATCGACACTGGCCATGGTGTCATGCACACTAAAAATTCACAAGAGATTCCATTAGGACAGACTCACAGAAAAATATACTTTAAGGACACGGGCAAGGCACATTGGCTCAGATCCATCCTAGGGACACGGGCACTAGAAACCGTCAGGACATGCACGGCCCTGGCTTTCTCACACACATCTGATCAAACTGTAACATCTTCATGCTTCCATAACAGACCACCACGTAAACAAATACACTACATGGCACAAAAACACAATCCTGACCCATGACTTTCAAAACCCATGGCCATCGATGCTTCCACAAAAGGCCCTTGAGATCCTTCACCGTGCCTACTTTGAATGGGCACATCAACATCTCCCTTGCCCTCTATCCCACTGAGAACGGAGCCATGGCCTATCAAAAACACTTTCAGAACTCAGGAGAATGGACAAATTAGAGAAAACATGGTTCTCTTCATGTCCCTTTCTCGTTTGCATCCATCAACGACTGACTTCAACTCGCCTACACGCCACATGTCTCACGCTGACCTGTGGATCTAACTATCAAAGGATAGGAATCCATGTTATTTGAAATTTCTAAATACCTTGGCCATCTCATGCAATAAGAGACGCAATGGGTAACAACCATCACACACTTACTATTCAAAAAGATAAAGACAATGTCACTGGTCACATTCCTACCTTCAAAGACATCTTAGAGACATTGGAAGACGACAAGGTTTCAGGGATGAAGCGGCCTCTCTGTACCCTGATACAAACATTACATCTCATCACAAAAAAGGCAGAGCACAAGGGCAACAACCTACTCAAACTAAAAACAGAGATACCCAAACTTCCTGCTATAGGGAATGCTGAATGGACACGGACCTTCTTCACGCTTCTCTTTCACATAGGAAACAAAGGGAACGGCTTCAGCGATTCAAACTCACAAACACAGACATCAACAGGAAAATGCAGGGAATGCAACTCAACAGCTGAAACAGCCTTTTTCTCAACACACATAGCACATCCTCCTGGCATACACTTTCCATTGTTCTCTTCCTCGTTCTGTTGAATTCTTGCACAAACATCAGGACATTCAACACTTCTCTTAACAGTCCACTGGCATTTCACCAAATACCCATCATCTCTAATCAAAATGTCACTGTAACTCGGCCATTCATGCGACTAAACATCACACTTGCCTACCTGTGGACAAGAGGAACGCATATGCAGAAAAACACAATGGCCATCGCAAAAACGAGGGCAGGCTGACACGGCTTGACAAACAAATGCTTCGCCTAGAATAACTTCGCCTACAAAAAAAAGAAAATACACAGAGGAGACTTCAAGGCGGATGGGAGAGCCAAAACATAGCATACACACGACACGAGGGGAGCCTCACATGCCTGCACAAGAACCAAATCGGGGCTGTCCGCCTCAAACAAATACACCCCAGCTACATACAACACCAGGACACGGTCCTATCCAAGGAATAGGAGGAGGGGGATTTAGGTTCCTGGGAGAGAAACTCACGAGGCCAGACAAGTGAGGGGTGAGGGGTGATGCATTCTTTCCATCACCCACACACCACAAAGCTGAGCCGGGATAACTCCGGCACCCAAGGACAACAATCAGTTGCTTAGAAAGGACTTTGAGTGAGCTTTGGAGGGGCGGAGACTGCTTCATGCATGCCCGAAGGGGAAACAAGGCAATGTGCTCAACGAAAATGATAACTGGTCTTCAGCAAAGGGACTATCCAAGGTCAAGTGACTTGAAAAGACACTTCTCGTCAAAAAAATATCTACTCAATGGCTCAAGCAACCCTAACAAGGAAACCCTGAAAACGGGAGACTCACACTTCTCCAAGGAACCAATCACCGGGACTTCAACAACACAGCTGGTTATCTTCGACACAACCACCATTTCATTTCGACGCCACAAAAAAAAAAACATAAAAACACAAACAGAGAGGACCTGGGGGTGGTGGCTAAAAGGCTCCCAAAGGAAAGCCTTAAAAATGCAAGAATACCACCCTACAAACACGTCTATGCAAATACTAAACACAGCTCATGTAGCTCTCACATCAGCGTGCTCTCTCCTCTCCCCCATTTCTCTCTCTCTCCCTCCCTCCCGCCCTCCCGACCTCCTGCCCTCAAAAACACACACTCCCTTCGACCCTATCTAGGACATGATGGAAAAAATGTCCATAAATACTCACTCCGTGCTCATAAACTCTGTCAAGAGAATGCACTTCTTCTAGGGTCGACCCTGGAGTCAAAAATAAGATAACCGGAGGCTGCCGATTCATTAAAACACCAGGAAAGGATTGAGGGAACTGGCCAGGACGGCCGCCAGAGCACCACGCGCAGGTGGCCACCCTCAACGACGCGCCGTCCCAGGTGTAGGAGGTGCTTTGAAAAGTCGACAACACAAGAAATTTTATTTCTTCTAAATTCTGGAAGCACATCCTGCTGGACGTTGACATGAAGAAGTGCAACGGAGCAAATTTCACCTTCTAGAAAGGTGATCTACAATTTATACTCCTGGAGCGACTGAGTCAATAGAAATCAATCTCCTGTGCTTCTGGTCCACAGGCAAAGGAGAATCACCTTTGTAATGTGGGGGGAGGGGGGCAGGGAGTTTCCAAGTCTCCATCTGGAACCTGAGGGAACTACCCTATTGTTGAAGAAAGTAACTGCATGCAGAAGCGAAAATAGCACGGTGAAAATGCAAACACCTATTTTTACCCAAGTATGGTTGCTACCATACTTCACTTGCAATAGTTACTCCTTCTTTTTAATTCTTTTCTATTACTATCCCACTAACATTTGAACAAGAACTCATCATCTCTAATCTAAATATCCATTTAAGTCGATCATTCATGCGACTGACCGTGACACTTTCTTACCTGTGGACAACAGGAACGCATACGCAGAAAAACACAATGGCCATGGCAAAAACAAGGTCAGGCTGACGTGGCTGGACAGACACTTCGCCTGGAAGGACTTGGCCTACAAAAAACAAACAACAACAACAACATTAGGAGACCAAACTTCTAAACACATGGCAGAAAGCCAACACAGAGCATACACACCACATGCGGGTTTGTCCGACCCTACACAAAGACATCTCCACAAAGCCGCTCAAACAAACAAATCCACCACGGCTCCCTACTACAACAGATGGACATAGTCCTGTGGAAGGAATACGAGCAGGGAGATGGAGGTTGCTGAGAGACGAACTCACAAGACCAGGTACCTGAGGGAGAACTCATTCATTCCATCCTCCACACACCACACAGCTGAGCCGGGATGGTTCCAGCAACCAAGGAAAACAATCACTCGCTTCAAAAGGGCTTTGGGCGGGATGTTCAAGGGCGGAGACTTCATCATGCATACCCGGAGGGAAAGATGGAATGTGCTCACCCACAATGAGAACTGCTCTTCAACAAAGGGACTAGCCAAGGTCAAGTGACTTCAAAAGCCACTTCTCCGGAAAAGGCTATCTGCTCAATGGCTCAAGCAAACCTAACAAGAAACCCCTGAAACTGGGAGAATCACACTTCTCCAAGGAACCAATCACCGGGAAGAAAACAAGACAGCTTCTTAGCATAAAAACAGACATTTCATTAGGAAGCCACTAAAACAAACAACACAACACAGAACGAGAGGATCGGCGGGGGGGGGGGGGGGGGGGGGGGGAGGCTAAAAGACTCCCAAATGAAACCCTTAAAAACGCAAGGATGCCAGCATACCGACATGTCTATACACATACGAAACACAACTCATGTATCTCTCACATCACCGTTAAACTGTCCCCCATCTCTCGCTCTCGCTCTCTCCCTCTCCCTCCATCCATACCTACAAAACACACACTCCCTTCTAACCTATCTACCACATGAGGGGAAAAAGATCCAGAAACTCCCTCCGTGATCACAAAATATAGAAAGAGAATACTAACATATCCCTACTTTAAAGACAACGCAACTCAACTCAAAACACATGGACGGGTGCCAAAAATCTCCTAGAAAATCGATAACACCTTCACCAATACAACACATTCAACCTGGTGTGGATGAAAGGAGCCACATGCTAACCTGACAAGCTCAGGGGAGGCCTGCGTGGCAGTCTTGCAAACTCAGAGACCTGGAATAACCACAAAGGATGGTTTGAAAATTAAATATTTAACTACAAACAGGTTATAGTGGGCAGTCATTCCTAAGCTGATACCTTCCCTGACAAAGATCAACTTAGATCTTCTTTCCTGAGCCCATTTGCCTTTTTGCCTCTGAGATAACATATCTGTGAGATGTCTGGGTAACTTGTAACTTCCTTCTTTTGCTGGAGCCCCTGGGGCACAACCAAATGTGGTAGGCGCCAGGACAGATGCCTCAAATTCCTTCATTATCATGTTAATTGTTCCTGTACCCACCTAAGTATGTGTCCATCATTTTACTTTTTGTCCAATCCCAGGTGTTTCCCACCATTTGACTTTATCCAATGAATTTCATGTAGCCCACCTATGTCCCTCCTTTGATGGCAATGCATAAATACAGATGTAACCCACCATTCTTCGGAGCATAATCTCAATTCATTGAGGTTCTGCTTCCCGGCATATGTCGACAGTTTGGCTCAAATAAACTCACTAAAATTCTTTACAGGTTTCAATGTTTTTTTTCGTTAACACGGGAAAAACAAGCTTTCCGCAACTTTACTCAACAGGCTACCTGCCATTCTTTGGGATGCTCTCCCTCACTTGACCAAAAGGGGAAGTCATCCAACCCCCTTCCTGCCCTTTCAAACAACCCCGGGCACTTCCTCCTTCAAGATTCTGACAACAACTCCCCACAGAGCCCAGACTCTCTCCCATTAGCATGCTAAAGGACTCCGCCTTCCTCCACAATGGCAAAGGCTTGTGTTCACGGAGAACAAAATGAAACCGAAACCGGGAAACCATTTAGGACACTTTCCAAAAATCAAAATCAAAAATAAGACAGAAAGGACGGAACACACAATCTAAGATTCGGCATGCTCGTCAACATTCTTGCAAGCGTTACGGGAACTCTCTGCCTTTGCCCAACAGTCTGCAGGTGCAACAATGCTTTTCCGGACGACTTCAAATTTAAACAGCGCCACACACAAACAAAGGAAAGAGTTCCACAAAATCTATAGATACCCAAAACACAACTGACACAAGGTCTAACTTCCACATGATCAAACACTACGGAAGGACTGGGACGAAGCAGGGACTGGGACGGAGAGACACACCGAGAAAACATGCCAGCTACAAAACGGATACAAAACTTACACAAATACAAACACATAGGCCAATCTCATGGCATTTCTTCAGGAGAAAAACCTTGCAATCACCTTACACGACGACATTAACATTCAAACAACGTATCCCCTGACACCTACACGCTAACACATACCTTTGACACGAACATCACCATCACACAACAAAAAGTGCTGTCCACAAGGGGGGTTTCACCTCTTACTTTACACATTTTGCACTCAAAGAAGGACATGGACATTGGGGACGGGGGACAAAGACAACCACACACACCTCGGGGGTGGGTGGGCTACAAAGAATAAAAAAAATTAGATAGCTTGAGAGGACTTCACGGTCAACATTCACAGGATCGCAACAATGCAGACACTTCTATTGCGCGCCAGGAGGCCGGGGCTGTGCCCTCAAGGGGGCGATAAAACGGAACTTCAAAAAAAATAGGACATTTCACAAATACTTACTCTCATACACAAAAGGACAATAGCCACATCAACATACAAATGCCTCGTCCTCAGGGAAAACATGCCCCGAGGACTTCCCTACCCAGCACCAGCTCTGTGGCATTTCAAGCTTTGCCTTCGAAGGCCATGCTTCGGGGGGACTTGAGAGACCCTAAACCACCTGTGATGTGTAGGCTTCCAACGGGAAGCCTGCGGGGGAAGGGGACTTGGGCCACACTGGGTGCAACCGGGGGAGATAGCCTCCTCACATAGCTGACGGACATCACCTTCAAGAAACACAAAACTCATGCCGGGGAAACAGCTTCACACAATTCACATAAAAATGACTTCAAATCGTCAAAGAATACCAAACTACAACTAGAACTCTTCCAACTCACACATCATCGCATTTCATTCACAATTACAAAAAAAAAAACACTTCACACAAGCCACTCCTCACAACATCTCGGGATGCTCGCCTCGTTTCCAACACACTTGCATGGAGGCAGGCAACCGTGACCTACACAAAAAAAGGCACAGGGTCGCCATGGGCCTCACGGGACGTGAAAAATACCAACACGCCTTTTCCCTTACAAACGCCTCACCTGCGGGCCGCTCACAGGATCCCACCTTTCACACACACGCTACAAAGGGCCACATCCACTCTCACTGCCCCGCAGGGATCCTGGCATCATATTTCAAGAGGAAATCCCTCCATCAAAAATTCAAACACAGCCCGAACCGCTTTCGTTCAGTGGAGAAGCGTCAGCCTGCGGACTCGAGGATCCCGGGTTCACTGCCGGTCAAAGACATGGACCTTGGGGGCGCCCACATCCCCAGGAGGGTGCAGGAGGCGACTGATCGTTGCTCTCTTATCAAGGTTTCGAACTTTCTATCCCTTTCCCTTCTTTTCTATAAAAAATCTATACAATATTTAGGAAAAAAAAAGAAAACACTCATACGCAGACATTTCTCTTCAACGAAGACTTGGCGCCACCTGCTGGGGAAGCTGGACAATGGCTTCACAAATGGAATCCTCTCAACACCGGAAACACACAGTGGCTCGCATGCACGAAGGTTCCTGGGAAGAACGTCGCAAACATAGGGGGTTCGACTCTCCTATATCATTTCATGCCAAGCAACAGATGTTCAATACGAAGGCATGTTTTCTTTTAAAAAAATCTTATTTTTGTAAAAAACGATTGCCCCATGGAGTGAAACAAAATAAACTACCATGACAGCCTTCGGTTTCAAAAAACATCGCTTCTCTTTCGCCTTTACACTTGACACACTTAGTGAATTGGGCCTTTGAGTTTCACAGCATTCTCAAAGTTCCTCAACTACGAGGATTTCACATGTCACATGCAAAAAACAACACATCAATCATACTTTATCAAATGAAATTTCCAAATCCAATGCCTAGGAATACCACGTGCAGAAAACAAGAGCATGATGAGCAAGACAACGTGTGAATTTCCACTCACAGCAGATGGGAAGGAATGCTTTCAATTTTACATCTTTTTCTTAAAAGGTTTTTTTAATTTTTTTTTTTCCTTACAGAGAGGAAGGGAGACAGATACAGAGTTACAAACATCAATCGGCAGCCTCCTGCACACCCACCACCGGGGATGCGCCCAAAACCAAAGTACGTGCCTCTGACCAGAATCGAACCCGGGACCCCACCGTCCGCAGGCTGACGCTCTATCCACTGAACAAAACCCGTTTCGGATCCATGTCACATCTTTCGCAGTCAATAGGACCAGTATGCTGCTAGTGCTCACTAATACATCAACTTACAACATACACGACTCAAAAAACTCTTTTCCTTACAAAGGCCAAAAAATATCGGCTTAAGAATGCAAGACATCGAACACACAACTTCCATACAACAGTCTCCGGGAAACCACCCCCAAACCCCTTGGCAGGGATGGCAGGGAGGGCCTACACAACCCAGAGGCTTCACGGTGACTTCTGAAAATTCTCACGGATCATGGATTCCAACGAACCATGCCTATTTCTTGGGTTGCAGACAACCTACAGGACCAAGGACGCTTCTGAGGACAGAGGAGGAACACTGTTGAAGAACGCCGGCCAACGCGGGAAACGCCCTTCCAAATCTCAATGGAGACACATGCATGGGCACCCCAACCCTTACATGTCCCTCCCTGTCAACTTTCCCCCACTGTGGTGGGCTCAAACCCTGCAATCACAAGACCACGGGAGGCTGTGGATGGATTACAAAAATAAGGCAAATATTTCCTGAACTAGCCGGGACGGCCGCGAGAACACCACATGCAAGTGGGGGACACAATCATGAATGCGATGTGACAGATGGAGGCGGGCCTTTGAAAGCTCTAAACCACATTTTCCTTGATTCTCAATTCTCAATTAAAATTGCTGGCAACAGACCGCAGGGGGATTCCCACACACATCATGCTTGACATAGCCAGAGGGCCCTATCTTGCAAAAGCACAATGAAGCACAGTGACTCATCTTGAAAGGTTACCTACAATTTCGAACCCTGCACCTACCGAATCATTGGCAATCCATCTCCTGCACTTCTGGTCCACAGGCACAGCAAAAGGACCTTGCTGACTTTTCAGGTCTCAGTCTGGAAGCTGAAGGAACGACCCTACTCTTGAAGCAACTAAGTGTGTGCAGAAGCCACAATATCAGGGTGCAAATTAAAACACCAGTTTTTAAACAACTATGCTTGCTACCATACTTCACCAACAACATACATGACGCTTCCCATCCTTTTCACGGGCCTTGCAAGAAGGCCGCCGGGTGTTGGAGGTGGGTCTCCAAGACAGATCTGAGGGTCTGGCCTGGTGTCACAACAAATAGTGACAAGGAAAAACCCCTATTTTATAAAACTACTCTTTGGAATTCTATGCTCTTGTTTTGGACAGACACTTATTATTAAAAAAATAACTTTGCTTTCACCTGCTTGAATAATGAGGAAAATAAACTTAGCTGCCTGACCTTATAGGCTATAAACTACATATGCACAGAATTTCAATGCCATGCCAGGTGCATTCTTTCATTGCATAGAACTCTGTTGTTTCCAGGCCAGTAGCAACATAACCACTAAGTGCACATAGACCTGGCTCCAGAAGAAAAAGGGAAGTTCTGCTTATACCTTTGCTTAAAATTTAAATTCATTTTCTCTAAGCCCACCGCAGTGAATAAAGTCTCTCCAAGCTCTCCTCCTGCATTGTTTGAAGGATCAGAATCTCTCTAACAATAGCCCTCCCTCTGGACACTGACTGGCATGCAGGTCACTAGCCTCCAATGACAGAATTACATTGCAATGACTTCTTTGAGCCTCCTCACTTTCTCCCTCCCTCTTCCTTTGGGAACGAATAACCTTGGACTCAAAGAAAATAAACACTATCTCTCTACAGCAACCTAGTCAAAAGAATCTTTGCATCCACAAAATAAAACACTCGCATCATACAAAATACCTGCTTCGAACAACCAAAACCCTACAAACGACAGCCTCCCCAAGACTCACTGGACCTACATAGGCGGTGTCCACGGTACAAAACAGACAAAAGAGCAAACATACTCATAGGACAATCTCATGCCATCATTGCTTAAAAATAGAAAGCTTTCAATACCATGACACGGCGGCGCTGCTGCCTCCAGAAACATCTCTCCTCACACCTACACACAAACACGTAGCTTCTCCACGACGATGACAACAACACAACAAAAATGACTCACACAACAATAGCCGGGAATGGAGAGAGTGCTCTACAAAATGGTGATTGCTAACACGTTCTTTTCTACATTTTAACACAAAGAAGCAGACGGACATGGAGGACGTGGGACAAAGCAAAGCACACAAACCTCTGTGGTTCCCTACTGTGGGAGTGGAAGCCCCGTATTACAAATAAAGCCTCAAAAAATTCACATGATCGAGTCATTGAAGAACGGATGCTGGCATAAAAGGAAATAAAGATACAAATCTGGCAGACACCAACAGTTGCACACGCATGCCTTAGATGGCAAGAACATCACTAAACTTTGCATTGCATCTTTCGGGCTGAAATAAGGAACCTATTTGGCAAAAAAGCATTTTCACAAAAGCACAATAAGACCAACTTAGTCTTCTAGGAATCACTGAATTAATGGAAAAACATGAGCATTATCTAAGCCCACATACACAAGGGAGAATAAATATGCTCTCCAGATTCTGGGATCACTGAGTCAAGAGGAATGCATGACCTGTAGCTACAGACACAATGGACAATCATGGAGCTGTCTGCTTTCCCAGGAATGGACCTCGAGAACCAGTGCGATCACAATAAATGGGACATTCAAAACATCAGGAAAGCAGTATTCAATCAAACATAAGTTAAGACAATCAAAATAACTATGAGTAATGAACCCAAACCATAAAGGTTAAAATAAAAAAATAAGCTTTTTTTACAAAAAAAAAAAAAATTCTGACTGAAGATGACTTAACGCTCAACCGTTAACAGGCTCACAAGAACAATACAAACACTTCTACTCCACGACATGGAGCTGGGGCTGCGCCATCAAGAGGAAAGAAAAAAGATACTTCAAACTGAATAACCAAATTCACAACTCGGTCCTCTCATAGGCAAAAGGACAATAAGCCGCTAAACAGGAACATCGATCGTCCTCGGGAAAGAGATTTCCCAAAGACATAGCTAACCAGGAGCAACTCCTTCCCATGTCAACGTTTGCTTTCAAGGACAGCCTGGGACCTTACTTTAGCTCTCTTCGGTCGCGGAGGCTCCCGAGCAGCACTTCCCTCACTGACTCGGGGAAACATGCCTGGAAACCACACAGGAAACACATCCACGAGTCACCGCACGACAAACACCCCATCAGCTTTCTCCTAACGAAAAAGGCTCAACGCACTTCCATGGCATCAGGGAGGGAGGCCAACTGGTCACTCGATCCTCGGGTTCAAACCGCAACATGGGAGGGAGGGGCGATGGGGAATGCAGGCATGTCCAATGGCAGAGAGCACTTCAATGTGCAAACCGTACAGACAACACACACCCCACCAGAGCTGCTCAACGCAGGAGCTGAAACACCTGCACGTGAATGGGTATCCAACGGGAAGCCTGGGGGGGAGGGGGACACGGGGGACAACACCTCCCAACGACAACACTCATGACAGGCAAACACCTTCACATGCTGCACATGGCAATGGAATCATGCTCTTCATGGATCCAACCCTAGGACTACACCTCTTTCAACTCTACCATCATCCTATTTCATTTACAATTTAAAAAACAGAACCCTCCCTCCACACAAACCAATACTGACAACATTTCACAATACTCGCCTGCAATCCAACACTCATGAGTGGGGACACCCAGGACCTGCACAAAAAAAAGGACAGAATCACCACGTGCCTCATGGGACCTGCCAACTACCATCACACCTTTTCCCTTAGCAACACCTCACCTGGGAGGCGCTCACAACATACCCCCTTTCACACACACACGATACAAAGGGACACGGCACAACTGGCCTCACTGCCCCGTCGGGATCCTCACCTCATGGATCACACGAAATCAATCCGGCAAAGCAAATACACAAACATGTCTCCTCAAAGAGGACTTGGCGACACCTGCTGAGGAAGCCGGGCAGGGGCTTGACAACTGAAGTCCTCACAAAACCTTGGACAGACACACAAGGGCTCAAACAGACATTCCTGACAGCAAGTTGCCAATAGTAGACTTTTCTGCTCTCCTGCCCTTCAATTCCAATAAACATATTTTCAATAAGAATATATGTTTCCTTTAAAAATATATATAATTTTAGTAATATAATATTCACACACATACTGCAACAAAATAAACTACCATGCAAACCTTTATGTTTCAAAAAACATCGCTTCTCTTTCATCCCTTTATTTCGAACACATAGTCCATGTGGCCTTTCAATGTCACAGCATTCAGAAAATTCATCAACAAATACGTTTCCAAATTTAGGACACGGAAAAGGACACATCCATCCTAAGGGAACAAATGACAGATTCAACTACAATGCCTAGGGATGACACGTGCTACAAACGGGAGCGGGACAACTGCATGATGGACACTCAGGACGGCTGGGAGGGAAAGGGTTCCATGTCACATCTTTCACAGACAATAAGGCCACTAGATCATGAGTACTCAATGATTACAGCATCAACTTACAAAAACCACAACTAAACACTCTCTACTTGTCTTTAAAAGGGAAAAATAGCAGAGCATCTTAGTCAGGGGGGGGGGCACTCGCTCACCTCACGGGAAACTTCCACACAACAGTCTCTGCCACGACCCTTGACAGCAATGGGAGGGAAGGGGTGCACAACCAACAGTAGCAACACTGACTTAGAGGCATTCTCCCTCATCGTGGATTCTATCGCAGCATGCACATGTCTCCCTCCTCTCTCTTCCTTGAGGAAATAATAAAATTACTTTTTAAGAAACTTAACAAACATTTTGTTTTACCACATACCTATTTACCAGAATCTTCTTTTCTCCACGCAACACCTTCACATGATAAAAAATGCATGAAATACCTCAAGCAATAAATACATCACTGCCTCCACCATGGCGACCTCCACCTACGTGGATGGCTGCTTCCCTCAGGACCACCTGCAAGGGAATCACTGCCTCAATCGCACTGGCCTCCAGGGGAATGGATGCCTCACCCATGGCCACCTCTCGCCGAGGAGCTGGGGAACAACATGCTCTAGCTGGCAACCAAGGCTCAGCGCCATCACCTGCAGCCCCCACTGCTCCTCCGGGACACTGGGTCACCTGCCACATCACACCTGGGGGTTCTCCTCATGTCCTGCACGCACGGCTCACCTCACTCTCGGCCTCGCACATGGACGGCACTCCAACCGCTGAAGACACGGGATACGACTGCACTTTGACTTTTATCAGCGATGTGCACCTTGACTCGAGTCACAATACCATTGACTACAGAATGCCATGCTTTTCAAATGGCCTCAGGAGAAACATGGATCATAAAAAACACAAACCTTAGCATTTGGGTCTCTTCACAAGCATTCTAGTCTCTTCCATTCATGTCTCTATTGGGACTCACCAAGGAGCCTCAGTGCTTCACCATCCACCTACAATCACGAGCAATCTGCATTCCTTTGAAAACAACTAAAAAGGATCCAGGATGGGATGCTCAGCTGTTTGTGTGTATTTTGCACAAGAGTTTTAAAGGGAGATACTGGGAACATTCATGAAAACCAATTCTCACGAAGACTAAGGAAGAAAAGTCATAGATGCTTGCACTAACACAGGATATATTCTGGGCGGAGAAGAGGAGGACATTCCACACATCACCCCAAAAACTACAGTAGCCAGCAATAGACAGTGATCATTACCAAATTTACAAACATTTGCCACTTAATCATTTCATTAGACTTAGGAAACCAACTTGGTACAAGAAATGTTATTCACTGAAATAAAAACTATTTGGAATACAAATATTTCAGACATCAAACAGATAACCGCTTTGCTAGGATTTAGTCTCCAAATAAGAACTAGAGACAATAACTTTCACATCACTTCCCAATACCACTCTTGTGCAAATACATATCCATACAGCTCTTGTGTCTTGCACACAGTCGCCATGAAGGAGGTGGAGTCTGTGGCAATGGAAGACAGGGTTCTGGAGTCCTCAACCAACGAGAAGGTACCTAGGGGAAGACAGAGGGAAACCACATGCTGGCCACAACTTCACACAACTCATCTCTCCAGGCCACTGCGGCCCCGTCATCTAGCCGGCCCTCAGGATATGTGTCCTTTCCCCAGCATGTCCCTCAAACAATGACATCACCTGAGTCTGCTCGCATCTTCTCACAGTGGGTGGCTCAGGGACCAGCGGTACGGGCCACTGCAGGGGAGCATGTGCGGGCCACACCTCTCTCCATTCCCTGCCTCCCTCACACCTGACTTTCCCCTGCCCCTCCCTGGCTACCAACAAAGACTCATCAGTGTCACTAACGTGGTGGCTTAAGACAACCTCCAGGGAACTCCCTACAGCGGCTTCCTTGTGTTCTGTCACCACCTTGCCAGCTCAGGGACACTTGGACATTTTATTTTTAGCTTCTACAAACATCACCTTGAAAAACATCACCGTACCTCAGGGCTCTGCTCCGGATGCAGCCTTTCTGGTAGGGGGATGCTGTTTGGAACACCCTCCACACCTTTTCCTTCTTTGTACTTTTCTCATGTATATCTATTGAGTAATTCTTAACAGAAAATATATTTTTCCAATTGACGTTTTAAGAGACACTGGGAGGGAGGGAGGTAGGGAGGGAGGGAGGGAGGGAGGGAAGGAGAGGAGAGGAGAGAGAGGGAACAAAAAAGCAGAAAGGAAGATGCCAGACACCATTGGATTTTTCCTTGACACAGCAAAACAGGCCACGCCTGGCAATGAAACCTGAATCCCAGGATGTGCTCAGGACCAGGAATTCCACCGCTAAGCATCCAAAACTAGAACCAGCGACCAACACTGGCTAGGGCCGATTCCTTCCACTTACCAGATGAGACCAAATACACCACTTTCTTCTGGCAAAAGCCAGCCCATCGACGATGATCACTCATCATGGACGTTACTCTCTCCCTCTCTCTTACTTTAGGAAATAGGAAATATATATACTGCTAAAAATAAAACAATGTTTACACACAAAACTTTGACTGACTTCAATTTTTTATTCGTGATACAAACACGTTCCCATGAGAACCATGCATCAGAAGGGACCATCAAGAAACGAAGCCGAAAGGGTACTGGCTGCATCAGGAAACGACACCTGTCCACAACTGTACACACGCCTCCCCAGTACACACGCCTTCAATAATCGCAGCATCTAGGGTACGGACTGACAGACTAAAGGACTGTGCCCTGTACTTGCTGTCTCGTTAGCGGCGTGCCTCTGCCATACTGAAGGTCTCAGTAATGTCGGCCTGCACCATTCATCCTGCCTCAATATTGGCGGCCTCTCGTGAGGACAGTGCTTCTAGGGTACTCAGCACTCTCTGTACGGACTCTCTGACTCAATAATACTGGCATGCACGATACCCACTGCCAAAACCAGAGCAGGCTCCGTTTAACTGCCTGCCTCGAGGCTGCAGGCTACAACCTGCTGGCAGCCTCAGTACAGAATGGCTGCACCTGCCTGCCTGCCAGGGTAAATGCCCCTTGCCCCGTACTAGCTGCCTTCTTAGCAAGGGGGGGCGTCTGCCATTCGGAAGGTCTCAGTAAAGTCGGCCTGCAGCATACGGCCTGCCTCAATAATGGCGGTCTGCACGATACCCACTGCCAAAACCAGAGCGGGCTTCGTATAACTCCCTGCCTCGAGGACTAAGGCCTCTAACCTCCTGGCTGCCTCAGTAGAGGCTGCCTGCACCTGCCTGCCTGCCAGGGTAAAGGCCTCATGCACTGTACTGGCTGCCTTATTAGCAGCAACCTCTGCTATACTGAAGGTCTCAGTAATGTAGGCCTGCAGCAGACGGCTCTTGCGAGGACACTGCATCTCACGGAATTCAATACCTCACTGCATGGACTAGCTTCCTCAACAATGGCGGCCTGTACCGTACCCACTGCCGCAGCCCGAGCGGGCTCTGTAAAACTGCATGCAATGAGGATGGCAGCCTCCCACCCCCTGACTGCATGAGTAGAGGAGGCCTGCACCTGCTGGCCTACCAGGGTAAAGGCTATGTGCCCAGAACTGGCTGCCTGGATGGCGGGGGCCTGTGCCGTATAAAAGGTCTCACTCATGGCTGCCTGCAGCGAATAGCATGAGTCAATTAAGGTGGCCTGCCGCATCCACACTGCATTTCGTAGGTCTCAGCACCTCGCTTTTGGGACTGGCTGCCTCAATATTGGTGGCTTATAGGTTTCCAAAGATTTCATGATGTCAGCGCAGCAGCCGAGGCCTCCCTTTGCAGGGAAGTAGCAGGAAGTGGCGAAAAACCCACAACTGTGACTTTGGTCCATCCGGGGACGGAACGAATGATGCCCTGCCCAGCCTCTCTGATCTTGTGACCCTTTTTTCTTTTTATTTTCTTTCTTTCTTTCTTTCTTTCTTTCTTTCTTTCTTTCTTTCTTTCTTTTTCTTTCTTTCTTTCTTTCTTTTTCTTTCTTTCTTTCTTTCTTCTTTCTTTCTTTCTTTCTTTCTTTTCTTTCTTTCTTTTTTTTTTTGGACCCTTTTTTCATGGGTACAATTTTTGGTCGAGTTCACAGGGCTTTAGCTCAATTTCAGCACCAGGGACAGAGGCACAGCGTGTTATTCCTGAAATGGCCACAGGAGGGCAGCAAAGGAAAGCTTTTGCCTGACAGCTTCCTTGTGAGGTCCAGTGCAATAAGTATATGGTTCCATAGACAGACGTGTACAGTATAATCAGTAACTTACTTGAAAGAAAATGAAAACATTTACCTTATAAAACCACTGTATAACCCTGCTCTATGATTACATTCTGATAAATCACAAAATAAGGAGGACTTACTATTAGCACATTGCTATAGCTCCCTGCCAAGGGGACGGAGGCCTCCAAACCCCTGGCTGCCTCAGTAGAGGCGACCTGCACCTGACGGTCCACCTGCGTAAAGACCCTGGGCCCCGTACTGACTACGTTGTTAGGGGGCGGCCTTCGCCTTACGGAAGTTCTTAGTCATGGCAGCCTGCAGCGTAAGACATATGTCCAATAAGGCGACCTCTCGCGAGCACGCTGCGTCTCGCGGGACTCAGCACCACCTAGCTGCACGGACTGGCTGCCTCAACAATGGCGGCCTGTACCGTACCCACTGCCGCAGCCAGAGCGGGCTCCGTAAAACTGCCTGCCACGAGGACGGCCGCCTCCAACGCCCTGGCTGCATGAGTACAAGAGGCCTGCAACTGCCAGTCGGTCAGGGTAAAGGCCCCGGGCCCCATACTGGCTGCCTCGTGAGGGGGGGGGGGGTGCCTACGCCGTGCGGAAAGTCTCAGTCATGGCGGCCTGCAGCGTATAGCTTGTGTCAATTAAGGCATACAGCATGCGTCAATTAATATTTCTCTCTCATCGATGTTTCTATCTCTCTATCCCTCTCAATTCCTCTGTGAAAAATCATTAAATATATTTTTTAAAAAGAAAAAGAAAATCTAATATATCTAATCAGTAAAAATCCCATATACTAATACCATCAGTAAAATCCCATCACCCTAATCCCATCACCATAAACCCATCACCCTAAAGCCATCTCCCTAAACCCATCAACCATAATCCCATCACACTCCTGGAGTGGGGGCCACGTCAGCCGGGTCATGACCCTCACAGCCCTGGGGCTGCCTGGCTCTGGCAAACTGGGAACACCCTGCCACTCACGTCCACGCGGCTCCACCCTCAGCCTCTCTGCACAATGGTCACCGCAGGCTCTGGGTAACAGGTCTGTGTACCAGGAGGGCATTCGGTCCAGGGAAGGAGGTATGGGCCCCGGGGGGCGGTCTCTTACATCACCTGGACATCTGAGTTGTGGAATGTTGGTCTGGGTTACAGATAGAGAACTACACCTCTGATACAAGACTGGATTCTGTGTTAGAAACCTGGGCCCCGGGATAATCTCAGACCGGCCATGATGGTCTGGGACCCGGATGTACGTCTGAACCCCAGATAGAGGAATGTGTTCTGAGAGGATCATTCGGGCCAGGGTGGGAGGTCTGTGCCCCGGGGGGCAGTCTGGTACCTCACCTAGACATCTGGGTTATGGAATGGTGGTCTGGGTTACAGATAGAGAACTACACCCCTGAAACAAGACTGGATTATATCCGTAATCCCTTATATCCCTTATATCCCTATTTCCCTTATATCCCTTATATCCCTATATCCCTTATATCCCTATATCCCTTATATCACTATATTCCTATAACCCTATATCCCCTATATCCCTATATCCCTTATATCCCTATATCTCTTATATCCTTATATGCCATATACCTATATCCCTTTATCCATTATATCCCTTTATGCCTTTATCCCTTATAACCCTATATCCCTTATATCCCTATATTCCTATAACCCTATATCCCTTATATCCCTATATCTCTTATATCCTTATATGCCATATACCTATATCCCTTTATCCATTATATCCCTTTATGCCTTTATCCCTTATAACCCTATATCCCTTATATCCCTATATTCCTATAACCCTATATCCCTTATATCCCTATATCCCTTACATCCCTTATATTTCTATATCCCTTATATCCCTATATGCCATATACCTATATCCCTTTATCCATTATATCCCTTTATCCCTTTATCCCTTATAACCCTATATCCCCATATTCCTTATATCACTTATATCCCTTATCCCTTTATCCCTATATCCCTGTATCCCTATATCCCTTATATATCAATATCCACATTTCCCATATCCCATATCCCATATCCCTTATGTCCCTTATATCCCTATCCCTGGTGAATATTAACCAAAAAAGAAAAAAAAGGCAGCACTCGCACCTGGGGTGGGTTGGGCCCCAGGGGCATGTGGCAGCCTCTGCAGCTCTGTTACTCCTCGCATGTGTTGGATACAGGCCACAGATGCTGCTCAACACCCTGCAAGGCACACAGAGGCCACAGTTCACAACCGGATTATATGTTAGAAACCTGGGCCCAGGGATAATCTTCTCGGACCCGACATGATGGTCTGGGACCCGTTGTAGGTCTGAGCCACGGATAGAGGAATGGGTTCTCAGAGGATCGTTCGGTCCAGGGAGGGAGGTCTGGGCCCCGGGGGGATTTCTGGTACCTAACATGGACATCTGGGTTATGTTATAATGGTCTGGGTTACAGATGGAGAACTACACCCCTGATACAAGACTGGATTCTGTGTTAGAGACCTGGGCCCCGGGATAATCTTCTCGGACCTACAATGATGGTCTGGGACCCGAATGGAGGTCTGAGCCACGGATGTAGGTCTGGGTCCTAGGAAGGCAGTTTGGGCCAGGGAAGGAAGTCTGGGCCCCAGGGAGCGGTCTGGTACCTCACCTGGACATCTGGATTATGGAATGGTGGTCTGGGTTGCAGAAAGAGATCTACACCCCTGATACAAGACTGGATTCTAAATGTTAGAGTCCTGGGCCCCCGGATAATCTCAGACCCGCCATAATGGTCAAGGACCCGGATATAGGTCTAAGCCCTGGATAGAGGAATGGGTTCTCAGAGGATCATTCAGGCCAGGGAGCAAACTCTGGGCCCCCGGGGGAAGTTCTGGTGACTCACCTGGACATGTGGTTATGGAATGGTGGTCTGGGTTACAGATAGAGAACTACACCACTAATACAAGATTGGATTCTGTGCTAGAAACCTGGGTCCAGGGATAATCTTCTCGGACCAGCCATGATGGTCTGGGACCCGGGTGTAGGTCTGAACCCCAGATTAAGGTCTGGGTACCAGGAGGGCATTTCGGGCCAGGGAGGGAAGTCTGGGCCCCGGGAGGCGGACTGGTACCTCACCTGGACATCTGGGTTATGGAATGGTGGTCTGTGTTACAGATAAAGAACTACACCTCTGATACAAGACTGGATTCTGTGTTAGAAACCTAGACCCCGGGATAATCTTCTTGGCCCTTTCATGATGGTCGAGGACCTGGATGTAGGTCTGAGCCCCGGATTGAAGTCTGTGTTCTAGAAGGACAATTCGGACCAGGGATGGAGGTCTGGGCCCCGAGGGGCGGTTTGCTTCCTCACCTGGACATCTGGGTTATGGAATGGTGGACTGGATTACAGATGGAGAACTACACCCCTGATACAAGACTGGATTCTGTGTTAGAAACCTGGGCCCCGGGATAATCTTCTCGGCCCCGTCATGATGGTCTGGGACCCAGATGTAGGTCTGAGCTCCGGATAGAGGAATGGGTTCTGAGAGGATCGTTTGGGCCAGGGAGTGAAGTCTGGGCCCCGGGGGAGGTCTGGTACCTCACATGGACATCTGGATTTCATTATGATGGTCTGGGTTACAGATGGAGAACTACACCCCTGATACAAGACTAGATTCTGTGTTAGAAACCTGGGCCCCTGGATAATATTCTCGGCCCCACCATGATGGTCTGGGACCCGGATGTAGGTTTGAGCCTCAGATAGAGTTCTGGGTCTTATGAGGGCAGTTCAGGCAAGGAAGGGATGTCTGGGCCCCTGGGGGGCGGTCTGGGACCTCACTTGGACATCTGGGTTATGGAATGTTGGTCTGGGTTACAGATAGAGAACTATGCCCCTAATTCAAGACTGGATTCTGTGTTAGAATGCTGGGCCCCGGGATAATCTTGTCGGACCCGCCCTGATGGTCTGGGACCCAGATGTAGGTGTGAGCCCTGGATAGAGGAATGGGTTCTGAGAGGATCATTCAGGTCAGAGAGCGAAGTCTGGGCCCCGGACTCCATTTTTCTGACTGCCTCCAGGAAAGCAGCCTCCAACCTCTTGCCTACCTCAATAGAGGAGGCCTGCACCTGCCTGCCTGCCAGGGTAAAGGCCCCGTGCTCTGTACTGGCTGCCTTGTTAGCAGGCGCCTCTGCTGTACTGAAGGTCTCAGTAATGTCAACCTACTGCATACGGACTGCCTCAATAATGGCGGCATCTCAAGAGGACTCTGTATCTCACGGTACTCAGCAACTCGCTGTATGGACTGGCTGCATCAATAATGGCGGCCTGCTGGGTACCACAGCAGAAACCCCAAAATGGCTGTGTCGAGGCCTGTGTCCTCCAATCTCCTGGCAGCCTCAGTAGAGTCAGCCTGCACCTGCCTGCCTACCAGTGTAAAGGCCCCGTGCCCCACACCGGATGCCTTGTTAGATGGGGGGCCTCTGCCATACGGAAGGTTTCAGTAATGTCGGCCTGCAGCATTTGGCCTGCTTCAACAATGGCGGCCTGCACGATACCCACTGCCACAGCCGAGTGGGCTCCGTAAAACTGCCTGCCACGAGGACGTAGTCCTCCCACCCCCTGGCTGCATGAGTAGAGGATGCCTGCACCTGCTGGCCTGACAGGGTAAAGGCTCTGTGCCCAATACTGGCTGCCTGGATAGCAGGGGCCTATGCCATAGGGAAGGTCTCAGTCATGGCGGCCTGCAGCGAATAACATGAGTCAATTAAGGCGGCCTCTCGCATCCACGCTGCATTTTCAGTCTTAGCACCTCGCTGTTGAGACTGGCTTCCTCAATATTGTTGGCTTCTAGGTTTCCAAAGGGTTCATGATGTCAGCGCAGCAACCGAGGCCTCCCTTTGCAGGGAGAGAGCAGGAAACGGTGAAGAACCCACAACTATGCATGCCGCCCTGCCAAGCCTCGCTGATCTTGTGACCCTATTTTCCTGGGTAGAATTTTCGGTCGAGTTCACAGGGCTTTAGCTGGAATGTCAGCACCAGGGACAGAGGCACAGCGTTTTATTTTTGAATGGACACAGGACAGCAGCAGAGGATAGTTTTTTGCCTGACAGCTTCCTTCTGAGGGCCAGGGTAATAAGTATATAGTTCCATAGACAGATGTGTACAGTATAATCAGTAACTTACTTGAAAGAAAATGAAAGCGTTTATCTTATAAAACCAGTATATAACCCTGCTCTATGATTACATTGTGATAAATCACAAAAGAAGGAGTCCTTCCTCTTAGCACATTTCTACAGAATTATTTTATCTTTCATTCTAAAAGAGACAGGCATATGTATCAAACAGAACCCCTTAAGTTACACGAACACGTTTCAAAATGACTGTATTGCAACACCAAACTATTAACTAGAATATTTTAATCAGAAAAAAAACTTGTTTACAACTAATTTACTAGAATAAACAAGTGCTCAGTAATAATAACTTTAATAACAAAGAAGTAACTTGAAAAAATATGGAGCAATGTTGGAATTTACTAGCATCCTGGAAAGAGCGACTCATTTGGATGCTTCTCAAATACAGAGTCATTCACATTTTGCAACACAAATTCCCCTTTTACCCTTCAAATTCATCTTTAGCAAATCAAAGTCATCTTTTATCAGGTCCAGCCTGATGGGTTGAACTGGGCTGAGGTAGGGAGGTGGGATTTCAGAAAAGAAAGGAAGACAGGACAGCGGGATTCGGGAGGTGCACAAACTCTCGAGGAGCTCTGGCAACTTTTATTAGTAATACAGTGCTTTTTATACATAAGACACTAAGCAGGGAATCAATCACAAGGAAAACATTCTTTCTCACTAGTTGGATACATATTTCTTGGGAAGCCATGAAACTACCTCTTATCCTACTAATAGCAGTCATATAAACAAACCCTGGGAAAGCTCTGTAGGCAGGGGCTGCTCTCGTTATACTGATTAGTTGCCATACAAGCAGGCCTGGGAAATCTGTGTGGGTAGGGTGCCAGGCTTGCTAGCCCCTACAGATGCAAGGACCGTGTCACCTTACATCTCTTTCCCTACATGAAGCAAAACTTTCCAGTGGGGTCTGGCTTCCGCCTGCCCTTGCACACACACGTCACTGTCCATGCCCGGCCACCTGCCTTCTTTCCGGCTTGCTCTGCCCCAAGGCCTTTGCACATGCCACGGCCAGTTGTGGCGCTGCCTCTTCCTTCCTCCCACACCTGGTTACTGTATTCACCCTTTGTATCTGAGCTCACACAGGCCCCTGGGCCCCACTCAAGGCTCAGTGTCAGGTAGATGCCCACACCTCCAGTGGCAAAGCCTCCAGAGCACCTTCCCGGGCAAGTCTGTATGCCTCCCGGGACGCCCGGGTCTTGTTCACCATCCGGTGACACGGCCCCATGCTTCCACACCGGCTGCCGGAGGGCCTGCGACCAGTCGATGGTCCACCGGGTGTCAGGTGTCCCCGAAAGGGAACTTCAGGCTTCGCGTCCATTTTAAGGGCTGCCAATGCCTCCCAGGTGGACCAGGAGGTAAGTTCCAGACCCCGCAAAGCTCCCAGAATGTTCCTCAGTCGCTTTCCTCAAAAGGACTTTGTCCCAGACTTTTGGGCTGGCCTCCCAGGTCCAGATGGGGTGGGTCGGGGCGGGGGTGGGGCATCCCTGATCTTCCCGTGAGGACATGACCATGGCCAGGAGGAAACTTGAGGTAAGGGACCGTCGCCTCGATCAAGTCCTGGGATGCAGGGCTACCCCGATGCGCTGCGCCCCTGTCCACACTCCCTAACTTACTTTTAAAAATGGTGTTGGCCCTGGCCGGTGTGGATCCGTGGTTAGAGCATCCTGTACATCGAAGAGTCTCCGGTTTGATTCCCGGGCCAGAGCATGTGCCTGGGCTGCAGGCTTGATCCCTGTCCTGGTTGGGGTGTGTGCAAGAGGCAAACAAACCATCTCTCTCTCTCTGTCACCCTCCCCGCTACCGCTGTCTCTCTAAAAATCAATGGAAAAACTATGCTCGTGTGAGGATTAACCAAATGTATCATTTAGCCCCATCACCTGTCCCCATCATTTGTCCCCATTATTTGTCCCCATCGTATGGCACTATCATTTTGCACCATCATATGGCCCCATCATATGGCACCATCACCTGGCCCCATCATTTGCCACCATCATTTAAATTAGGTTGATGGGTTCATGCTGATAGGATTAGGTTGATGGATTTATGGTGATGGGGTTAGGGTGATGGGCTTTGGTTGATGGGTTTAGGGTGATGGGATTTTATCGATGGGATCAATATATGGGATTTTGAATGATAGGATTACATATATCTGCTTTTATTTTTTTATTTTTTAAAAAATATATTTTATTGATTTTTCACAGAGAGGACTGGAGAGGGATAGACAGATAGAAACATAGATAAGAGAGAAACATTAATTGACGCTTGCCATACGCTGCAATTCGCCATGACTGAGACCTTCCCTACGGCGTAGCCCGCCCCACCCCCCCACGAGGCAGCCAGTAGGGGGCCCGGGGCCTTTACCCTGACCGACCGGCAGTTGCAAGCCTCCTCTACTCATGCAGCCAGGGGGTTGGAGGCCGCCGTCCTCTTGGTAGGCAGTTATTGGCAGCCCTTTCGGGATGCGGTAGTGGGTACGGCGCAAGCCGCCATTTTTCAGGCAGCCAGTCTGCCCAGCGAGGTATTGAGGCCCGGGAGACACAGGATGCTCGCGAGAGGCTGCCTTAATGGACGCATGCCATCTGCCACTGGCCGCCATGACTGAGACCTTCCGTATGGCGCAGGCCTCTTCTACCCAGGCAGCCAGTCCTGGGCACAGAGCCTTTCCCCTGGCAGGCCGGCAGATGCAGGCCTCCTCTACTCATGCAGCCAGGGGGTGGGAGGCCGCCGTCCTCGTGGCAGGCAGTTTTAAGGAGCCCGCTTGGGCTGCGGTACAGGCCGCCATTGTTGAGGCAGCCAGTCTGTGCAGCGAGGTGCTGAGTCCCGCAAGACGCAGCGTCGTCATCGGGAGAGCCGCCTTAATGGACGCATGCGCTATGCCACAGGCCGCCATGAATGAGACCTTCTATACAGCGCAAGTCCCCGCTATCCAGGAAGCCAGTACTGGGCACAGAGCTTTTACCCTGTCAGGCAGGCAGGTGCAGGCCGCCTCCACTGAGGCAGCCAGGGGGTTGGAGGCTGACGTACCCTTGGCAGGGAGTTATAGCAATATGCTAATAGTAAGTCCTCCTTATTTTGTGATTTATCAGAATGTAATCATAGAGCATGATTATATAGTGGTTTTATAAGATAAATGTTTTCATTTTCTTTCAAGTAAGTTACTGATTATACTGTACAAGTCTGTCTATGGAACTATATCCTTATTACACTGGCCCTCAGAAGGAAGCTGTAAGGCAAATACTATCCTTTGTTGCCCTCTATTGGCCTTTCCAGGAATAACATGCTGTGCCTCTGTCCCTGATGCTGAAATTCCAACTAAAGCCCTGTGAACTGGACCAAAAATTGTACCCAGGAAAAAAGAATCACAAGATGAGAGAGGCTGGGCAAAGCGGCATTCATTCCATGCCTGGATGGACCGAAGTCACCGTTATGGGTTCTTCACCGCTTCCTCCTCCGTCCCTGTAAAGGGAGGCCTGGGCTGCTGCGCTGACATCATGAACCCTTTGGAAACCTAGAAGCCAGCAATATTGAGGCAGCCATTGCGAACAGCGAGGTCCTGAGACCCGCGAAAAGCATCGTGTATACAAGAGGCCAATTTAATTGAATCTTGATATTCGCTGCAGGCCGCCATGAGTGATACCTGGGATTAGATATATGGGATTATATATATTGGATTTCACAGATAGAATTACTATATTGGATTTTACTGATGGTATAAATATATGGGATTTTTTACTGATGGGATTAGCATGTGAGAGATTTTTTACTGATGGGATTAATATATGTGGTTTTTACTGATGGGATTAGTATATTGGGATTTACTGATGGGATTAAATATATGGGATTTTCTTTTATATTTTTTTAAAATATATTTTATTGATTTTTCAGAGAGGAAATGAGAGGGATAGAGAGTTACAAACATCTATGATACAGAAACATTAATTAATGCATGACATACGCCACAGGCCACTGTGACTGCGACCTTTCGTATGCCGTAGGCTGCCCCCTCACGAGGTGACCATTACGGGACCTGAGGCCTCTACCCTGCCAGGCAGGCAGGTGTGGGCCTCCTCTACTGAGGCAGCCAGGTGGTTGGAGGCCGCTTTCCTGGAGGCAGACAGAAAAACAGAGGCCGCTCAGGTTGCGGCAATGGGTACTGGGCAGGCCGCTAGGAGGTTGGAGGCTGCTTTCCTGGAGGCAGGTAGAAAAACGGAGGCCGCTCAGGTTGAGGCAATGGGTACTGTGCAGGCCGCCATTATTCAGGCAGCCAGTAAGTACAGCAAGGTACTGAGTACTGCAAGATGCAGCGCCCTCCCGAGATACCAATGTAATTGAGGCACGCCATACTCAGCATGCCGTCATTACTGAGACCTTCTGTACGTCGAAGGCCCCGCCACCACCCCTGCTAACCGTTTACCGGGTCACTACTTATTGGTTTACTACTTACCAGTTGACTGGTTACCAGGTGACTGGTTACTGGTTACCAGGTTACTGGTTCCTCGTTACCAAGTTACTGTTATGGCCATTCAAGAAATAACATCGTGTGCTTCTGTCCATGGTGCTGAAATCCCAGCTAATGCCCTGTGAACGCAAAAAATAATTCTACCCCCAAACAAACAAACAAACACCCAGAAAAAAAGAAAATCCCTCAAAATCATCAAGTCTGTCCAGGGCGGGAGTCATTCCTTCCCTGGATGCACTAAAGTCACTAGCCTGGAGTTTGCACTCGATCACAGCCCAGCCCTGCAAAAGGCTGCTGCACTGACATGGTGAACGTGTGCGTTCACTACGTCAGTCCATACCCTAAAGGCAGCCATTTTTGAAGCACCCAGAACCGGTGAGGTCACCGTCCTCGAGGAATCCAATTACACGGAGCCCGATAGCATTGCAGCAGTTGGTACGGTGCAGGCCGTGATTATTGAGGCAGTCAGTCCTTACAGCGAGGTACTGAGTACCAAGACAGGCTGCCATTATTGAGGCAAGCCGAATGCTGCAGCCCGCTCAGGCTGCAGCAGTGGGTACGGTACAGGCCGCCATTGTTGAGGAAGCTAGTCTGTGCAGCCAGGTGCTGATTCCCGCGAGACGCAGCGTGCTCGCCAGAGGCCGCCTTCATGGATGCATGCCTTACACATTAGGCCGCCATGACTGAGAATTTCCGTAAGGCGAAGGCCGCCCCCTAACGAGGCAACTAGTACGGGGTTCGTGTTCTTTACCCTGGCAGGCACGCAGGTACAAGCGGCCTCTACTGAGGCTGCCAGCAGGTTGGAGGCCACAGGGCTCTAGGCAGCCAGTTATTCGAAGTTTTATCAGGTTGCTGCTGTGGTACCCAGACGGGCGCCATTATTGAAGCAGCCAGTCTATACAGCGAGGTGCTGAATTCTGCGAGACGCAAAGTGCTCGTGAGAGCCTGCCATTATTGAGGCAGGCCATCTGCTGCAGGCCTACCTTATTGAGACCTTCAGTACAGCAGAAGCCCCTGCTAAAAAGGCAGCCAGTATGGGGCACGGGGCCGTTACCCTAGCAGGCAGGCAGGTGCACGCCGCCTCTACTGAGGCAGCCAGGAGGTTGGAGGCTGCAGTCCTCCCGGCAGGCAGTTATACGAAGCCCGCTCTTATTTTGGCAGAGGGTATCGTGCAGGCCGCCATAATTGAGTCAGCCAGTTCGTACAGCAAGATGCTGAGTACTATGAGACACAGCATCCTCGCCAGAGGCCGCCATTATTGAGGGAGGCCGAATGCTGCATGCCGACATTACTGAGACCTGCCGCACCACAGAGGCCCCCACTAACGAGACAGCCAGTACGGGGCACGGGGCCTTTACCCTGGCAGGCAGGCAGCTGCAGGCCTCCTCTACTCAGGCATCCAAGAGATTGGAGGCCGCTTTCCTGGAGGCAGCAGAAAAACTGAGCCACTCAGGTTGCAGCAATGGGTACGGTGCAGGCCGCCATTATTCAGGCTGGCAGTCTGTACAGCGAGGTGCTGAGTACTGCGAGATACAGCGTCCTCATGAGAGGTTGCCATTATTGAAGCAGGCCGAATGCTGCTGGCCGACATTACTGAGACCTGCCGTACGACAGAGGCCCCTGCTAACGAGACAGCCAGTATGGGGCAGGGGGCCTTTACCCTGGTAGGCAGGCAGGTGTAGGCCGCCTCGACTGAGGCAGCTAGGAGGTTGGAGGCTGCTTTCCTGGAGGCAGGTAGAAAAACGGAGGCCGCTCAGGTTGAGGCAATGGGTACTGTGCAGGCCGCCATTATTCAGGCAGCCAGTCAGTACAGCGAGGTACTGAGTACTGCAAGATGCAGCACCCTCGCGAGATGCCGCTGTAATTGAGGCACGCCATACTCAGCATGCCGTCATTACTGAGACGTTCTGTACGGCGAAGGCCCCGCCACCAGCCTTGCTAACCTTTTACCGGGTCACTAGTTATTGGTTTACTACTTACCAGTTGACTGGTTACCAGGTGACTGGTTACCAGGTTACTGGTTCCTAGTCACCAAGTTACTGTTGAGGCCATTCAAGATATAACACCGTGTACTTCTGTCCATGGTGCTGAATTTCCAGCTAATGCCCTGTGAACGCAACAAATAATTCTACCCCAAAACAAACAAACAAACACCCAGAAAAAAAGAAAATCCCTCAAAATCATCAAGTCTGTCCTGGGCGGGAGTCATTCCTTCCCTGGATGGACTAAAGTCACTAGCCTGGATTTTGCACCCCTTCACAGCCCAGCTGTGCAAAGGGCTGTTGCACTGACATTGTGAACCTGTGCGTTCACTATGTCAGTCCATACCCTAAAGGCAGCCATTTTTGAAGCACCCAGAACCGATGAGGTCACCGTCCTCGAGGAATGCAATTACACGAAGCCCTATAGCATTGCGGCAATGGGTACGGTGCAGGCCGTCATTATTGAGGCAGTCAGTCCTTACAGCGAGGTGCTGAGTACCAAGAGAGGCTGCCATTATTGAGGCAAGCCGAATGCTGCAGGCCGAGATTACTAAGGCCTGCCGTACAGCAGAGGCCCCTGCTAACAAGGCAGCCAGTACGGGGCACGGGGCCTTTACCCTAGCAGGCAGGCAGGTGCAGGCCACCTGTACCCAGGCAGCCAGGAGGTTGGAGCTTGCAGTCTTCCAGGCAGGAAGTTATAGGAAGCCTGCTATTGTTTTGGCAGTGGGTATCGTGCAGGCCGCCATAATTGAGTCGGCCAGTTCATACAGCAAGATGCTGAGTCCTATGAGACACAGCATCCTCGCCAGAGGCCGCCATTATTGAGGGAGGCCGAATGCTGCATGCCGACATTACTGAGACCTGCCACACCACAGAGGCCCCCGCTAACGAGACAGCCAGTACGGGGCACGAGGCCTTTACCCTGGCAGGCAGGCAGGTGCAGGCCTCCTCTTCTCAGGCATCCAAGAGGTTGGAGGCCGCTTTCCTGGAGGCAGGCTGAAAAACGGAGCCCGCTCAGGTTGTAGCAATGGGTACGGTGCAGGCCGCCATTATTCAGGCAGCCAGTCTGTACAGCGAGGTGCTGAGTACTGCGAGATACAGCGTCCTCACGAGAGGTTGCCATTATTGAGGCAGGCCAAATGCTGCAGGCCAACATTACTGAGACCTTTCATGCGGCAGAGGCTCCCGCTAACGACCCAGCTAGCAGAGGGCACGGGGCCTTTAACCTGGCAGGCAGGCAGGAGTACGCCGCCTCGACTGAGGCAGCTAGGATGTTGGAGGCAGCTTTCCTGGAGGAAGGCAGAAAAACGAAGGCCGCTCAGGTTGCGACAATGGGTACTGTGCAGGCCGCCATTATTCAGGCAGCCAGTCAGTACAGCGAGGTACTGAGTACTGCAAGATGCAGCACCCTCGCGAGATGCCGCTGTAATTGAGGCACGCCATACTCAGCATGCCATCATTACTGAGACCTTCTGTACAGCGAAGGCCCCGCCACCGCCCCTGCTAACCTTTTACCGGGTCACTAGTTATTGGTTTACTACTTACCAGTTAACTGGTTACAAGGTGACTGGTTACTGGTTACCAGGTTACTGGTTCCTAGTTACCAAGTTACTGTTGTGGCCATTCAAGAAATAACACCGTGTGCTTCTGTCCATGGTGCTGGATTTCCAGCTAATGCCCTATGAACGCAACAAATAATTCTACCCCAAAACAAACAAACAAACACCCAGAAAAAAAAGAAAATCCCTCAAAATCATCAAGTCTGTCCAGGGCGGGAGTCATTCCTTCCCTGGATGCACTAAAGTCACTAGCCTGGAGTTTGCACCCGTTCATAGCCCAGCCCTGCAAAGGGCTGCTGCACTGAAATGGTGAACGTGTGCGTTCACTATGACAGTCCATACCCTAAAGGGAGCCATTTTTGAAGCACCCAGAACCGATGAGGTCCCCATCCTCGAGGAATGCAATTACACGAAGCCCTATAGCATTGCGGCAGTGGGTACGGTGCAGGCCGTCATTATTGAGGCAGTCAGTCCTTACAGCGAGGTGCTGAGTACCAAGAGAGGCTGCCATTATTGAGGCAAGCCGAATGCTGCAGGCCGAGATTACTAAGGCCTGCCGTACAGCAGAGGCCCCTGCTAACAAGGCAGCCAGTACGGGGCACGGGGCCTTTACCCTAGCAGGCAGGCAGGTGCAGGCCACCTCTACCCAGGCAGCCAGGAGGTTGGAGCTTGCAGTCTTCCAGGCAGGCAGTTATACGAAGCCTGCTCTTGTTTTGGCAGTGGGTATCGTGCAGGCCGCCATAATTGAGTCAGCCAGTTCGTACAGCAAGATGCTGAGTACCGTGAGACACAGCATCCTCGCGAGAGGCCGCGATTATTGAGGAAGGCCGAATGCTGCATGCCGACATTACTGAGACCTGCCGCACCACAGAGGCCCCCGCTAACGAGACAGCCAGTACGGGGCACGGGGCCTTTACCCTGGCAGGCAGGCAGGTGCAGGCCTCCTCTTCTCAGGCATCCAAGAGGTTGGAGGCAGCTTTCCTGGAGGCAGGCTGAAAAACGGAGCCCGCTCAGGTTGTACCAATGGGTACTGTGCAGGCCGCCATTATTGAGGCAGCCAGTCAGTACAGCGAGGTACTGAGTACTGCAAGATGCAGCACCCTCGCGAGATGCCGCTGTAATTGAGGCACGCCATACTCAGCATGCCGTCATTACTGAGACCTTCTGTACAGCGAAGGCCCCACCACCGCCCCTGCTAACCTTTTACCGGGTCACTAGTTATTGGTTTACTACTTACCAGTTAACTGGTTACAAGGTGACTGGTTACTGGTTACCAGGTTACTGGTTCCTCGTTACCAAGTTACTGTTGTGGCCATTCAAGAAATAACACTGTGCGCTCCTGTCCATGGTGCTGAATTTCCAGCTAATGCCCTGTGAACGCAACAAATAATTCTACCCCAAAACAAACAAACAAACACCCAGAAAAAAAAAGAAAATCCCTCAAAATCATCAAGTCTGTCCAGGGCGGGAGTCATTCCTTCCCTGGGTGTACTAAAGTCACTAGCCTGGAGTTTGCACCCGTTCATAGCCCAGCCCTGCAAAGGGCTGCTGCACTGACATGGTGAACGTGTGCATTCACTATGTCAGTCCATACCCTAAAGGCAGCCATTTTTGAAGCACCCAGAACCGATGAGGTCACCATCCTCGAGGAATGCAATTACACGAAGCCCTATAGCATTGCGGCAGTGGGTATGGTGCAGGCCGTCATTATTGAGGCAGTCAGTCCTTACAGTGAGGTGCTGAGTACCATGAGAGGCTGCCATTATTGAGGCAGGCCATAGCGGACAGGCCGACATTACTGAGACCTTTCGTACAGCAGAGGCCCCTGCTAACAAGGCAGCCAGTACGAGGCACGGGACCTTTACCCTAGCAGGCAGGCAGGTGCAGGCCTCCTCTTCTCAGGCATCCAAGAGGTTGGAGGCAGCTTTCCTGGAGGCAGGCTGAAAAACGGAGCCCGCTCAGGTTGTACCAATGGGTACTGTGCAGGCCGCCATTATTGAGGCAGCCAGTCAGTACAGCGAGGTACTGAGTACTGCGAGATGCAGCACCCTCGCGAGATGCCGCTGTAATTGAGGCACGCCATACTCAGCATGCCGTCATTACTGAGACCTTCTGTACGGCGAAGGCCCCACCACCGCCCCTGCTAACCTTTTACCGGGTCACTAGTTATTGGTTTACTACTTACCAGTTAACTGGTTACAAGGTGACTGGTTACTGGTTACCAGGTTACTGGTTCCTCGTTACCAAGTTACTGTTGTGGCTATTCAAGAAATAACACCGTGTGCTTCTGTCCATGGTGCTGAATTTCCAGCTAATGCCCTGTGAACGCAACAAATAATTCTACCCCAAAACAAACAAACACCCAGAAAAAAAGAAAATCCCTCAAAATCATCAAGTCTGTCCAGGGCGGGAGTCATTCCTTCCCTGGGTGTACTAAAGTCACTAGCCTGGAGTTTGCACCCGTTCATAGCCCAGCCCTGCAAAGGGCTGCTGCACTGACATGGTGAACGTGTGCGTTCACTATGTCAGTCCATACCCTAAAGGGAGCCATTTTTGAAGCACCCAGAACCGATGAGGTCACCATCCTCGAGGAATGCAATTACACGAAGCCCTATAGCATTGCGGCAGTGGGTACGGTGCAGGCCGTCATTATTGAGGCAGTCAGTCCTTACAGCGAGGTGCTGAGTACCATGAGAGGCTGCCATTATTGAGGCAGGCCATAGCGGACAGGCCAACATTACTGAGACCTTTCGTACAGCAGAGGCCCCTGCTAACAAGGCAGCCAGTACGGGGCACGGGACCTTTAGCCTAGCAGGCAGGCATGTGCAGGCCTCCTCTATTCAGGCAGCCAAGAGGTTGGAGGCCGCTTTCCTGGAAGAAGGCAGAAAAATGGATCCCGCTCAGGTTGCAGCAATTGGTACGGTGCAGACCGCCATTATTCAGGCAGCCAGTCCGTACAGCGAGGTGCTGAGTACTGGGAGATACAGCGTCCTCGCGAGAGGCTACCATTATTGAGGCAGGCCGAATGCTGCAGGCCGACATTACTGAGACCTGCCGTACGGCAGACGCCCCTGCTAATGAGACAGCCAGTACGGATCACGGGGCCTTTTTCCTGGCAGGAAGGCAGATGCAGGCCACCTCTACTGAGGCAGCCAGAAGTTTGGAAGCTGCAGTCCTCGAGGCAGGCAGTTATACGAAGCATGCTCTGGTTTCAGCATTGGGTATCGTGCAGGCCGCCATAAATGAGTCAGCAGGTTCGTACAGCAAGGTGCTGAGTACCATGAGACACAGCGTCCTCGCGAGAGGCCGCCATTATTGAGGAAGGCCGAATGCTGCAGGCCGACATTACTGAGACCTTCCGTACAGCAGAGGCCCTCCCCACACCCCTTCCCGCGAATGACACAGCCAGTACGGGCACGGCGTCTTTTTGTTTGTTTGTTTGTGTGTTTTTTTAAATCTAATTTTAGACGTAATCCTAATCCTAAACCTACCCCTAACACTACCCTAACCATAAACCTAACCCTAAATCTAAACATAACACTACCCGTAAATCGAGCCCTCTTCGTAACAATAGCCCTAAATCTAACCCTAGCCCTAGCCCTAGTCCTAAACCTAACCTTAACCATAACACTAGCCCGAACCCTAACCCAAACATTAATCATAGCCCTAAACCTAATACTAACCCTATGCATAGTCATTACCCTAGCCCTAGCCCTAACACTAACTTTAAGGCTAACCCAAGCCCTAACCATAAACCTAACCCTAACCCTAGCACTATCCATAACCCCAACCATAACCCTAGCCCTAACCCTAAAAATAACCCCAACCCTAACCCTAACCCTAGCACTAGCCTTAGTCCTGACCCTAGCCCTAACCCTAACCCTAATCTAAACTTAGGCCTAAACCCAGCCCCAACAATAGCCTTAACCCTAACCCTAACCCTAAACCTACCCCTATCCCAAGCCCTAAACCTAACCCTAAACCCAACCCTTACCCTAGGCCTAACCTTAACCCTAAAACTAGCCATGACCCTAGACCTAAACTAAATTTTATTTATGTATTTATTTTAATTTCTTTATTGATTGAGGTATCACATATTTCTCCTCATCCCCCCATTCCCAGCCCACACCCCTCCCCACAAATGTCCCCACCCCCCTGTTGTGGGCACAAGGTCTTTACACTGGCGGGCCAGCAGGTGCAGGCCGCCTCTACTGAGGCAACCAGGGGTGTGGAGGCTGCTGTCCCCTTGGCAGGGAGTTATAGAAATGTGCTAATAGTAAGTACACCCTATTTTGTGATTTATCATAATGTTTATGATTATAGACCAGGGTTAAGCACGACTTTTATCAGATAAATGTTTTCATTTTCTTTCAAGTAAGTTACTGATTATACTGTACACGTCTGTCTATGGAACCATATACTTATTCCACTGGACCTCAAAAGGAAGCTGTCAGGCAAAAACTATCCTTTGCTGCCCTCCTGTGGCCATTTCAGGAATAACACGCTGTGCCTTTGTCCCTGGTGCTGACATTCCCGCTAAAGCCCTGTGAACTCGACCGAAAATTCTACCCAGGAAAAAAGGGTGACAAGATCAGAGAGGCTGGGCAGGGCGGCATGCATTCCGTCCCTGGATGGAGCAAAGTCACAGTTGTGGGTACTTCACCGCTTCCTGCTCCCTCTTTGCAAAGGGAGGCCTCGGCTGCTGCGCTGACATCATGAACCCTTTGGAAACCTAGAAGCCACCAATATTGAGGCAGCCAGTCTGAACTGAGAGGTGGTGAGACCCGCGAAATGCAGCGTGGATGCGAGAGGCCGCCTTAATTGACTCAAGGTATTCGCTGCAGGCCGCCATGACTGAGACCTTCCTTACGGCGCAGGCCCCCACCATCCACGCAGCCAGTACTGGGCACAGGGCCTTTACCCTGGCAGGCCGCCAGGTGCAGGCCTCCTCTACTCATGCAGCCAGGGGGTAGCAGGCAGTTTTACAGAGCCCGCTCGGGCTGCGGCATTGTGTACGGTACAGGCCGCCATTGTTGAGGAAGCTAGTCCATGCAGCGAGGTGCTGAGTCCCGCGAGACGCAGCGTGCTCACCAGAGGCCGCCTTAATGGATGCATGCCTTACGCCGCAGGCCTCCATGACTGAGAATTTCCGTGAGGCGAAGGCCGCCCCCTAATGAGGCAGCCGGTACGGGGCCTGGGGCCTTTACCGTGGCAGGCAGGCAGGTGCAAGCGGCCTCTACTGAGGCTGCCAGCAGGTTGCAGAACACAGGGCTCGAGGCAACCAGTTATCCGGAGTTTTATCGGGTTGCTGCTGTGGTACCCAGAAGGCCACCATTATTGAGGCAGCCAGTCTATAAGGCGAAGTGCTGAATTCTGCCAGACGCAGAGTCCTCGCGAGAGCCTGCCATTATTGAGGCAGGCCGTCTGTTGCAGGCCGACATTACTGAGACCTGCCGTACAGCAGACTCCCCCGCTAATGAGACTGCCAGTTGAGGTCACGGGGCCTTTACCCTGGGAGGCAGGCAGGTGCAGGTTCACTCTACTAAGGCTGCCAGGAGTTTGGAGGCCACAGGCCTCGACACAGCCAGTTATACAGAGTTTTATTGGGTTGCTGCTGTGGTACCGAGCAGGCCGACATTATTCAGGCAGCAATTTCGTACAGTGAGGTGCTGAATAACGTGAGACACAGCGTCCTCGCGAGAGGCCGCCATTATTGAGGCAGGCCGAATGCTGCAGGCCGACATTACTGAGACCTGCCATACAGTAGAGTCCCCTGCTAACAAGGCAGCCAGTACGGGGCATGGGGTCTTTACCCTAGCAGGCAGGCAGGTGCAGGCCGCCTCTACTGAGGCAGCCAGAAGTTTGGAGGCTGCAGTCCTCAAGGCAGGCAATTATAAGAAGCCCACTCTGGTTTTGCTAGTGGGTATCGTGCTGGCGCCATAATTGGGTCAGGCAGTTCGTACAGCAAGGTGTTGAGTACCACGAGAAGCACTGTCCTCACGAGAAGCCGCGATTATTGAGGCAGGACGAATGTGGCAGGCCTACATTACTGAGACCTTTCATGCGGAAGAGGCCCCCTGCTAATGACACAGTCAGTAAAGGGCACGGGGTCTTCATCCTGGCAGGCAGGCGGGTGCAGGCCTCCTCTACTGAGGCAGCCAAGAGTTTGGAGGCCGCTTTCCTGGAGGCAGGCAGAAAAAAGGATGCCACTCAGGTTTTGGTAATTGGTACTGTGCTAGCTGCCATTATTCAGGCAGCCAGTCCGTACAGCTAGGTACTGAGTACTGCAAGATGCAGCGCCCTCCCGAGATGCTGCTGTAATTGAGGCACGCCATATTCAGCATGCCGTCATTACAGAGACCTTCTGTAAGGCGAAGGCCCCGCCACCGCCCCTGCTAACCTTTTACCGGGTCACTAGTTATTGGTTTACTACTTACCAGTTAACTGGTTACCAGGTGACTGGTTACTGGCTACCAGGTTACTGGTTCCTAGTTACTGTTGTGGCCATTCACGAAATAACACTGTGCGCTTCTGTCCACGGTGCTGAAATTCCAGCTAATGCCCCGTGAACGCAACAAATAATTCTACCTCAAAACAAACAAACACCCAGAAAAAAAGAAAATCCCTCAAAATCATCAAGTCTGTCCAGGGCGGGAGTCATTCCTTCCCTGGATGGACTAAAGTTACTAGCCTGGATTTTGCACCCGTTCACAGCCCAGCCCTGCAAAGGGCTGCTGCACTGACATGGTGAACCTGTGCGTTCAGTATGTCACTCCATACCCTAAAGGCAGCCATTTTTGAAGCACCCAGAACCGGTGAGGTCACTGTCCTCGAGGAATGCAATTACACGGAGCCCGATAGCATTGCAGCAGTGGGTACGGTGCAGGCCGTCATTATTGAGGCAGTCAATCCTTACAGCGAGGTGCTGAGTACCACGAGAGGCTGCCATTATTGAGGCAGGCCATAGCGGGCAGGCCGACATTACTGGGACATTCCGTACAGCAGAGGCCCCTGCTAACAAGGCAGCCAGTACTGGGCACGGGGCCTTTACCCTGGCAGGCAGGCAGGTGCCGGCCGCCTCTACTGAGACAGCCAGGAGGTTGGAGGCTGCAGTCCTCGAGGCAGGCAGTTATACGTATTCCGCTCTTTTTTGGACAGTGGGTATCGTGCAGGCCGCCATAATTGAGGCAGCCAGTTCGTACAGCAAGGTGCTGAGTACCATGAGACACAGCGTCCTCGCGAGAGGCCGCCATTATTGAGGAAGCCCGAACGCTGCAGGCCGACATTACTGAGACCTTCTGTACGGCAGAGGCCCTCCCACCCCTCCCCGTAAAGGACACAGCCAGTACGGGACACGGGGTTCCTACGCTGGCGCGCAGGCAGTTGCCGGCCGCCTGTACTGAGGCAGCCAGGGGTTTGGAGGCTGACGTCCCCTTGGCAGAGAGTTATAGAAATGTGCTAATAGTAAGTACACCTCATTTTGTGATTTATCAGAATGTAATCATAGAGCAGGGTTATGCACTGCTTTTATAAGATAAATGTTTTCATTTTCTTTCAAGTAAGTTACTGATTATACTGTACACGTCTGTCTATAGAACCATATACTTATTCCACTGGACCTCAAAAGGAAGCTGTCAGGCAAAACCTGTCCTTTGCTGCCCTCCTGTGGCCTTTTCCGGAATAACACGCTGTGCCTCTGTCCCTGTTGCTGAAATTCCAGCTAAAACCCTGTGAACTCCACCGAAAATTCTACCCGGGGGGGTGGGGGGGGGGGGTGGGGCCGGAAAGGGTCACAAGATCAGAGAGGCTGGGCAGGGCGGCATGCATTCCGTCCCTGGATGGAGCAAAGTCACAGTTGTGGGTACTTCACCGCTTCCTGCTCCCTCTTTGCAAAGGGAGGCCTCGGCTGCTGCGCTGACATCATGAACCCTTTGGAAACCTAGAAGCCACCAATATTGAGGCAGCCAGTCCAAACAGAGAGGTGGTGAGACCCGCGAAATGCAGCGTGGATGCGAGAGGCCGCCTTAATGGACTCAAGCTATTCGCTGCAGGCCGCCATGACTGAGACCTTCCTTACGGCGCAGGCCCCCGCCATCCAGGCAGCCAGTACTGGGCACAGAGCCTTTGCCCTGGCAGGCCGGCAGGTGCAGGCCTCCTCTACTCATGCAGCCAGGGGGTTGGAGGCGGCCGTACTTGTGGCAGGCAGTTTTACGGAGCCCGCTTGGGCTGCGGCATTGTGTACGGTACAGGCCGCCATTTTTGAGGAAGCTAGTCCGTGCAGCGAGGTGCAGGTCCTGCGAGACGCAGCGTGCTCGCCATTTGCCGCCTTAATAGACGCATGCCTGGGGCCTTTACCCTGGCAGGCAGGCAGGTGCAAGCGGCCTCTACTGAGGCTGCCAGCAGGTTGGAGGCCACAGGACTCGAGGAAGCCAGTTATTCGGAGTTTTATCGGGTTGCTGCTGTGGTACCCAGAAGGCCACCATTATTGAGACAGCCCGTCCCTATAGCGAGGTGCTAAATAACGCCAGACACAGCGTCCTCGTGAGAGGCCGCCATTATTGAGGCAGGCCGAATGCTGAAGGCCGACATTACCGAGACCTGCCGCAACACAGAGGCCCCCGCTAACGAGACAGCCAGTACGGGGCACGGGGCCTTTACCCTGGCAGGCAGGCAGGTGCAGGCCTCCTCTTCTCAGGCATCCAAGAGGTTGGAGGCCGCTTTCCTGGAGGCAGGCTGAAAAACGGAGCCCGCTCAGGTTGTAGCAATGGGTACGGTGCAGGCCGCCATTATTCAGGCAGCCAGTCTGTACAGCGAGGTTGCTGAGTACTGCGAGATACAGCGTCCTCACGAGAGGTTGCCATTATTGAGGCAGGCCGAATGCTGCAGGCCGACATTCCTGAGACCTTTCATGCGGCAGAGGCTCCCGCTAACGACCCAGCTAGCAGAGGGCACGGGGCCTTTAACCTGGCAGGCAGGCAGGTGTAGGCCGCCTCTGACTGAGGCAGCTAGGAGGTTGGAGGCAGCTTTCCTGGAGGAAGGCAGAAAAACGGAGGCCGCTCAGGTTGCGGTAATGGGTACTGTGCAGGCCGCCATTATTGAGGCAGCCAGTCCGTACAGCTAGGTACTGAGTACTGCAAGATGCAGCGCCCTCCCGAGATGCTGCTGTAATTGAGGCACGCCATACTCAGCATGCCGTCATTACTGAGACCTTCTGTAAGGCGGAGGCCCCGCCACCGCCCCTGCTAACCTTTTACCGGGTCACTAGTTATTGGTTTACTACTTACCAGTTGACTGCTTACCAGGTGACTGGTTACTGGTTACCAGGTTACTGGTTCCTAGTTACCAAGTTACTGTTGTGGCCATTCAAGAAATAACACTGTGCGCTCCTGTCCACGGTGCTGAAATTCCAGCTAATGCCCCGTGAACGCAACAAATAATTCTACCCCAAAACAAACAAACACCCAGGAAAAAAGAAAATCCCTCAAAATCATCAAGTCTGTCCAGGGCGGGAGTCATTCCTTCCCTGGATGGACTAAAGTTACTAGCCTGGATTTTGCACCCGTTCACAGCCCAGCCCTGCAAAGGGCTGCTGCACTGACATGGTGAACCTGTGCGTTCAGTATGTCACTCCATACCCTAAAGGCAGCCATTTTTGAAGCACCCAGAACCGGTGAGGTCACTGTCCTCGAGGAATGCAATTACACGGAGCCCGATAGCATTGCAGCAGTGGGTACGGTGCAGGCCGTCATTATTGAGGCAGTCAATCCTTACAGCGAGGTGCTGAGTACCACGAGAGGCTGCCATTATTGAGGCAGGCCATAGCGGGCAGGCCGACATTACTGGGACATTCCGTACAGCAGAGGCCCCTGCTAACAAGGCAGCCAGTACTGGGCACGGGGCCTTTACCCTGGCAGGCAGGCAGGTGCCGGCCGCCTCTACTGAGACAGCCAGGAGGTTGGAGGCTGCAGTCCTCGAGGCAGGCAGTTATACGTATTCCGCTCTTTTTTGGACAGTGGGTATCGTGCAGCCTCTGCAGTTGTGTTGCTCCCCACACTTGTTGTATACAGGCCACAGATGCTGCTCAACACCCTGCAAGGCACACAGAGGCCCCAGTTCCCAACCGGATTATGTGTTAGAAACCTGGGCCCCGGGATAATCTTCTTGGACCCGCCATGATGGACTGGGACATGGATGTAGGTCTGAGCCCCGGATAGAGGAATGGGTTCTGAGAGGATAGTTTGGGCCAGGGAGCAAAGTCTGGCCCCGGGGGGAGTTTTGGTACCTCACCTGGACAACTGGGTTATGGAATGATGGTCTGGGTTACAGATAGAGAACTACACCCCTGATACAAGACTGGATTTTGTGTTAGAGACCTGGGCCCCGGGATAATCTTCTCGGACCTGCCCTGATGGTCTGGGACCCGGATGTAGTTCTGAGTCCCGGATAGAGGAATAGGTCCTAGGAGGGCAATTCGGGACAGGGAGGGAGGTCTGGGCCCCTGGGGCGGTCTGGTACCTCACCTGGACATCTGGGTTATGGAATGGTGGTCTGGGTTAGAGAACTACACCCCTGATACAAGACTGGATTATATCCCTAATCCCTTATATCCCTATTTCCTCTATACCTCTTTATCCCTTTACCCTTGTATCCGTTATATCCCTTTATCCGTATATACCTATATACCTATATTTCTATATCCCTATATTCCTTATATCCCTTATATACCTTATATCCCTATATCCCCTATATCCCTATCTCTGGTGAGGATTAACCAAAAAAGAAAAAAATGGCAGCACTCGAACATGGGGTGGGTTGGGCCCCGGGAGTGTGTGGCAGCCTCTGCAGCTGTGTTTCTCCCCACACATGTTGTATACAGGCCACAGATGCTGCTCAACACCCTGCAAGGCACACAGAGGCCCCAGTTCCCAACCGGATTATGTGTTAGAAACCAGGGCCCCTGGGTAATCTTCTGATGGTCTGAGACCAGGATGTAGGTCTGAGCCCCAGATAGAGGAATGGGTCCCAGGAGGGCAGTTCGGGCCAGGGAGGGAGGTCTGGGCCCCAGGGCGTGGTTTTTTACCTCACCTGGACATCTGGGTTATGGAATGGTGGTCTGGGTTACAGATAGAGAAGTACACCCCTGATACAAGACTGGATTTTGTGTTAGAGACCTGGGCCCCGGGATAATCTTCTCGGACCTGCCCTGATGGTCTGGAACCCGGATGTAGTTCTGAGCCCCAGATAGAGGAATGTGTTCTGAGAGGATACTTCGGGCCAGGGAGCGAAGTCTAGGCCCCAGGGGGAGGTCTGGTACCGCACATGGACATCTGGGTTATGTTATGATGGTCTGGGTTACAGATGGAGAACTGTATCCCTATATTTCTTACATCCCTTATATACCGTATATCACTTTTATCCCTTATATCCCTATATTTCTACATCCCTATATCCCTTATATTCCTTATATCCCTATATTCCTTTATCGCTATATCTCTATATCCTTATATCCCTATATTCCTTATATCCCATATATACCTTATATCCCTTATATTCCTCATATCCCATATATACCTTATATCCCTTATATTCCTTATATCCCTATATCCCTTATATTGCTATATCCCTTTATTGCTATATCCCTATATCCCTTTTATCCCCATTTCCCATGATCTTTATATCTATTATATCCCCTATATCCCTATATCCCTATCCCTGGTGAGGATTAAACAAAAAAGAAAAAAATGGCAGGACTAGCACCTGGGGTGGGTTGGCCCCCGGGGGTGTGTGGCAGCCTCTGCAGTTGTGTTGCTCCCCACACGTGTTGTATACAGGCCACAGATGCTGCTCAACACCCTGCAAGGCACACAGAGGCCCCAGTTCCCAACCGGATTATGTGTTAGAAACCTGGGCCCCGGGATAATCTTTTTGGACCCGCCATGATGGACTGGGACATGGATGTAGGTCTGAGCCCTGGATAGAGGAATGGGTTCTGAGAGGATAGTTCGGGCCAGGGAGCAAAGTCTGGCTCCGGGGGGAGTTCTGGTACCTCACCTGGACATCTGGGTTATGGAATGGTGGTCTGGGTTACAGATAGAGAAGTACACCCCTGATACAAGACTGGATTTTGTGTTAGAGACCTGGGCCCCGGGATAATCTTCTCGGACCTGCCCTGATGGTCTGAGTCCCTTATAGAGGAATAGGTCCTAGGAGGGCAATTCGGGACAGGGAGGGAGGTCTGGGCCCCTGGGGCGGTCTGGTACCTCACCTGGACATCTGGGTTATGGAATGGTGGTCTGGGTTACAGATAGAGAACTACACCCCTGATACAAGACTGGATTTTGTGTTAGAGACCTGGGCCCCGGGATAATCTTCTCGGACCTGCCCTGATGGTCTGGGACCCAGATGTAGTTCTGAGCCCCGGATAGAGGAATAGGTCCTAGGAGGGCAATTCGGGACAGGGAGGGAGGTCTGGGCCCCTGGGGCGGTCTGGTACCTCACCTGGACATCTGGGTTATGGAATGGTGGTCTGGGTTACAGATAGAGAACTACACCCCTGGATTATATCCCTAATCCCTTATAGACTGGATTATATCCCTAATCCCTTATATCCCTATGTCCTCTATATCTCTTTATCCCTTTACCCTTGTATCCCTTATATCCCTTATATCCCTTTATCCGTATATACCTATATCCCTATATTTCTATATCCCTATATTCCTTATATCCCTTATATACCTTATATCCCTATATCCCCTATATCCCTATATCCCTATCTCTGGTGAGGATTAACCAAAAAAGAAAAAAATGGCAGCACTCGAACATGGGGTGTGTTGGGCCCCGGGAGTGTGTGGCAGCCTCTGCAGCTGTGTTGCTCCCCACACATGTTGTATACAGGCCACAGATGCTGCTCAACACCCTGCAAGGCACACAGAGGCCCCAGTTCCCAACCGGATTATGTGTTAGAAACCAGGGCCCCTGGGTAATCTTCTGATGGTCTGGGACCAGGATGTAGGTCTGAGCCCCGGATAGAGGAATGGGTCCCAGGAGGGCAGTTCGGGCCAGGGAGGGAGGTCTGGGCCCCAGGGCGTGGTTTTTTACCTCACCTGGACATCTGGGTTATGGAATGGTGGTCTGGGTTACAGATAGAGAAGTACACCCCTGATACAAGACTGGATTTTGTGTTAGAGACCTGGGCCCCGGGATAATCTTCTCGGACCTGCCCTGATGGTCTGGGACCCGGATGTAGTTCTGAGCCCCAGATAGAGGAATGTGTTCTGAGAGGATACTTCGGGCCAGGGAGCGAAGTCTAGGCCCCAGGGGGAGGTCTGGTACCGCACATGGACATCTGGGTTATGTTATGATGGTCTGGGTTACAGATGGAGAACTACACCCCTGATACAAGATTCTGTGTTTGAGGCCTTACCCCAGGATAATCTTCTTGGCCCAGCCATGATGGTCTGGGACCCAGATGGAGGTCTGGGTCCTAGGAGGGCAGTTCGGGCCAGGGAGAGAGGTCTGGTACCTCACCTGGACATCTGGGTTTTGGAATGGTGGTCTGGGTAACAGATAGAGAACTACACCCCTGATACAAGACTGGATTCTGTGTTTGAGACCTTGCCCCAGGATAATCTTCTCGGCCCCATCATGAATCTAGTCTTGTATTGGGGGTGTGGTTCTCTACTGGATTCTGTGTTAGAGACCTGGGCCCTGTGATAATCTTCTCGGCCCCGCCATGATGGTCTGGGACTCGGATGGAGGTCTTGGTCCTAGGATGGTAGTTCAGACAAGGGAGGGAGGTCTGGGTCCCAGTGGGCGGTCTGGTACCTCACCTGGACATCTGGGTTATGGAATGGTGGTCTGGGTTACAGATAGAGAACTACATCCCTCATACAAGACTGTATTATATCCCTAATTCCTTAAATCCCTATATCCCTTATATCCCCTATATCCCTTATATCCCCTATATCCCTATCCCCAGTGAGGATTAACCAAAAAATTATAAAATGGCAGCACTAGCACCTGGGGTGGGTTGGCCCCCAGGGGTGTGTGACAGCCTCTGCAGTTGTGTTGCTCCCCGCACGTGTTGTATAGAGGCCACAGATGCTGCTCAACACCCTGCAAGGCACACAGAGGCCCCAGTTCCCAACTGGATTATGTGTTAGAAACCTGGGAACCGGGATAATCTTCTCGGACCCGCCATGATGGTCTGGGACCCGGATGGAGGTCTGGGTCCTAGGACGGCAGTTCAGACCAGGGAGGGAGGTCTGGGTCCCTGATACAAGACTGGATTATATCCCTAGTCCCTTATAGCCCCATATCCCTATATCTTTTATATCCCCTATATCCCTATATCCCTTATATCCCTTTATACATTTACCCTTATATACCTATATTCCTATATCCCTTATATCTCTATATCCCATTATCCCTTATATCCCTTTATCCCTTATATCGCTATATCCCTTTATCCCTTATATGCCTTGATCCCTTATATCCCTATATCCCTTATATCGCTATATCCCTTATATCTCTATATCACTTTATCCCTATATCCCTATGTCGATTATATCCCCATATCCCCATTTCCAATATCCCTTATATCCGTTATATCCCCTATATCCCTATACGTGGTGGGGATTAACAAAAAAAAAAAAGGCAGCACCAGGTCCTGGGGTGGGTTGGGCCCCGGGAGTGTGTGGCAGCCTCTGCAGCTGTGTTGCTCCCCACACATGTTGTATACAGGACACAGATGCTGCTCAACACCCTTGATCTGGCCCCTTGAAAAGTGTACCCGCCCCCCACTTCCACACACCCTCCCAATCGCCCCTGCACCACGCCCACCACGCCCGCCCTCTCCCCCCCCCCCCCCACCCTTCAGCGCTCAGCCCAAGGCTCTCCTGCAGGCTCCTGGGCCACTCCTGCTGCTGGCATCACTGGCACGCGGGCACGGACCTGTGCCCCTGCTTCTTCTTCTTCTTCCTGTTCGCCTTGGCTCCCCCTCTGGGACCAGGGCCTTGGCCAGTGCCCTTGGCCCCCCCGGGGAGGACGTCCCCGGCTGGATGGTTGAGCAGGCGGTCCGCCGTGCCCCCTCGGTCCCGGGACTGGTGAATGAGGACGGCTTCGGCGGGCACCGCACACGCGACCTCCCTGAGGTTGGACTGAGGCTTGGGCCGGGATGGCTCCTGGGGCCGTCGCCGCTGCTCTCGCGTGGGCTCCTCGGACCCGGGACCCGTGAAGTTGGGGGCACTCTCGGGACCCCGTTGGGTCGACGCCGCGACCTTGTGCTCGGTCCCGGGGCATGTGGGTTTCCCACTGTCTCCTTCCAGTTCACTGGTCTGGACGTAAAAGAGCACATAGGCGCGTTGGCTCAGGGCCTCAGAAGCGTCGCAGGAGGTCACCTGGGCGTCGTCCATCTTAAACCACCGGCCGCCCGCGGTTCGGACGTAGCAGAAGTAGTGGCCGCTGTGGCAGGTGCGGCCCGAGTGGACCAGCACGGCGTAGAGCCGGTACAGCAGCGGGCCCGCGTGGCGCCCCTGGGACAGGTAGGGCCGCAGGTCCAGGTGCTCCGGGTAGCGCACGTCCCGCTCCACCTTGCTGTCCGCGAGCGCCGAGAACCGCTTCAGCACGAGCGTGAGCACCCTGGAGGCCGCGTGCAGGCGCAGCGTCTTGGTGGCCGGCACCTTCCGGCGGCACTTGCCGCACTGGTAGCCGTCGGCCCCGCCCAGCCGCTCGGGCCTCACCAGCAGCTCCAGGGCCTGGGTCACGCTCTGCGCCGCCTGGATGTCCAGGCCGATGTCCAGGTAAGGGTCCAGGGTGTCGGACACGCCCTGGCAGCGGAGGCACTGGATCCGAGATCTCCAGTGGCCTCCAAAGACCCGACGGATCAGGGTGGCGTCCTCCTGGGAGGGCCGGCCCGGCGGCGACGGCGGCCGCTCCTCAGGCACACAGGCCCGCTGCAGGGCGTCCAGCGTGAACAGGAGGAACTCGTGGGCGTCCTCCTGCCGGTACGCGTGGAAGCCCGCGAGCAGCTCCCCCTCGGGCACGATGACGTCCCCGGGGCGCAGGAGGGCCCGGGTCACGTGAGCCTGCAGGGCGCACAGGGCTCAGGACGCCCGCCGCCCGCAGGCCCCCGAGTGCCGCCCGGACAGCAGGTAGCGGGCCAGGGGCGGGGTGTAGCTGAGGCACTGCAGGGCCGCGTTCGCGTAGCAGGTGTTGCCCAGGTTCTGAAGCCCGGCCCCCACCGCGTGGGGTCTCCCCGGGCTCCAGCTCCCACTCGGAGGAGGGGTGTCGGCGGGAGCCAGTGGGCCCCGTGGGGCGCACCCGCTCTCCCGGGGCAGTGGTGGTTCCTGAGGCCCGCGGGGGCCACAGTGGACTTCCGCGGCCCCATCACCGAATCCAGCGGATTCGACCTTCGGGGGGTGCCTGAGCTGAAGCTCCTCTTCCCGGTGCGCAGAAGCGGCCTCCATGTCCGCGGACAGGGCCTTCGCGAGATCTCTCCCCTGAAAGCTCCCTTGGAGAACGAAGCGTCCGGGGCAGAGGAGGTCTGAGAATGAAGGCCCTGGCCGCCCCACCCGCCCTTTTATAGGCCCAGAGCGTGCTGGGAGGAGCCACGAGCTCCACCAATCAGTGGCCCCCAGGCTTGATGGAATCAACTTTAGGGTGTGGGCCCTCCTGCCCCAGGCGGACCCAGGCACACCTTTCAGGTGGGATTAACGCAAGGGTCTCGAGAAAAGGTGCTCCTGAACAGAGGCTGGTCTCCGCGCCCCACGCCTGGTGTTCCTCGAAGAAAGGGGAGGGAGACGGGAGACGCAGACACACCGAAGCTGGCCTTGGAGGTCGTGGGAGGCGGACGCTGGAGTTGAAGGCACTGGGCCAGCGACACCAGAGGCCACCAGCGGCCCCGCCCAGCGACCTCAGAGACCTCAGACGGAAAGGGGTCCCGCTGGCACCTTGATTTTTGACTTCTGCCATCTGGACTCTCGGGGAATGCCTTTCTCTTCTGGTACGCCACCTCGTTGGTGGTAGCGGGACATGGCGAATCTAGGAAAGGCATAGGATGCCGTCCTTAAGACGGGCTGCACGACGTCTGTCTCTCAAAACCATTTAATCGAATGAGGTCAGTTTTCCTGTACATGTGATCACAATCTCGCGTGAGCGCCAAATATCATACGCAGGCCCGAGCCACGAGGAAAACAGCCACGGTGAATCTCCCAGACGTGGATCACTCGGCAGAAATCTTGGTAGCCGTCCTTGTGCTGCCACGTGTTCGCGTGTTCGTCAGTGGTCTCCCAGGCACACTCGCTGATTGAGTGCTCTGAACGCATCCATGAGCACGCCCCTCCCCCCACCTACCACCAGTCGCCTCGCGCCAAACACCCCCCCGCCCCCCCCGCCCTGTCCCCGCAAGTCCCTGCATTCTCATAGACAGCGCTCCTTGCAGGACGTTCGCTCGTCCCCCTCCAGCCCCCCCCCCCACCCCACCCCCGCCACCCCCTCGGGTCTCCCCAGACCTGGAGAGGTCCAGGCACCTGGCTCTGCCTCCCCCAGAGGAGGCTGCGGGGCGGACACACACACACACACACACACACACACACACATTAGCGCTCATCGACCAGCAGAGGGCGCCACGGGCCTGCCGAAGCGTTTCCCGGGCTTAGAGAGGACTTGGGAGATTCCGCAGGTGCCCGAGGACCCCCGCAGGACACCTTCTCCACGTCTTGCAGGGCGGCACCACCGTTTGCTGGGTCGGAGAGGCGACCACACATGTTTAGACAGGATCGGGTGGGCCCAGGACAACCCTCTTTGGCAATGGCGGACGGACCCGGGGGCTGGGGGCTGCGGTGCAAAACCTGGAGGACTCTGGGGCAGCTGGTCACACATTTCCCGGCCTCTCCAGGGTGGCAAGAGCAGTGACAGCCCACCAGGGAGGGGTTGGAAATGTTTTGGGGGCTCTCGTGCGCCACACAAGCCTCCCGGCTGTGCTGGGCTGCCGATCCTGGGATCCTGGGAGGGCGCCGGGACGTTTGCCTGCAGTCGTGGCCACCCTGCGGGTATGATCCACCCGGGTTCACATCAGCACAGCTGGGCATGCACCTTGGGAGGGGGACATCGAGCCATTCCAGTGATTAGTCACAGGAGTGGAGACCCAGCTCCTCCACGGGGCAGAACTGGGGCCTGGGAGTGCAGGCAGATCTGGGAAGCGGACGCCAAGGGCTGATGGGCTGATGGGCTAATGGGCTTCAGGACGCGGGGCACGTGAACAGAGAGACTAAAATCAATGCGCACAACCACGCCCCTTCCTCCTCCTCCCACCTTCCTCCTGTCGCCCCCTTTCTCTAGCCCCTCACCCCCCTACATGGGTTCAGGAGTATCCAACTTTGCCAAAATTGCGATTTTGTGCCGCCCATCACTGACCCTTGACCTGGCACCCTGGAAAGTAGCACACACACACACACACACACACACACACACACTTCCACACACCCTCCCAATCCCCCCCGCACCACGCCCACCACGCCCGCCCCCCCCCCCCAACCCCAACCCCTCAGCGCTCAGCTCAAGGCTCTCCCACAGGCTCCTGGGCCACTCATGCTGCTGGCATCACTGGCACGCGGGCACGGACCTGTGCCCCTGCTTCTTCTTCTTCTTCTTCTTCTTCTTCTTCCTGTTCGCCTTTGCTCCCCCTCTGGGACCAGGGCCTTGGCCAGTGCCCTTGAGCCCCCCGGGGAGGACGTCCCCGGCTGGATGGTTGAGCAGGCGGTCGGCCGTGCCCCCTCGGTCCCGGGACTGGTGAATGAGGACGGCTTCGGCGGGCACCGCACACGCGACCTCCCTGAGGTTGGACTGAGGCTTGGGCCGGGATGGCTCCTGGGGCCGTCGCCGCTGCTCTCGCGTGGGCTCCTCGGACCCGGGACCCGTGAAGTTGGGGGCACTCTCGGGGCCCCGTTGGGTCGACGCCGCGACCTTGTGCTTGGTCCTTGTGCCAACATGTACACTTGTCTCTCCACTGTTGTACAGTTGAATGCTACTTTGCAGTGAATTCTATTGGTTTCAAAGACTGGTTTAATGTGCACTTGCTCTATTTCAAGGATTTCTGCAGTGTACAACATCCTTTCTAGACTATAGACCTACATTTTGGATGTCTTTTCAACTTGTTCTCTCACAATTCTTTTATATTCATTGTTATTTGCTCTGAATTACTACTGGTTTTTTGCAGTGTCCTATAATTGGCCTTCTACTCTACTTATGAGACTTCACCACATGTACAAACAACTGTATACACTCTTCTTTGAACTTGAGAAGCTATATACACTTGTCTCTAAACTGTTTTACAGTTTAATGCTACTTTGAGTGGATTCTAGTTGTTTCCAAAGCTGCTTAAATGTGCTCTTTGTTCTATTCTAGAATATCCCGCATTGTATGAAACACTTTCATTACTGTATGCTAACATGGTGATCTCTTTTCCCCTTGCTCTGTCACTATTCTGTTCAATTTATTGCTATTTTGCTCTTAGTTCCTAGTCTTTCTTAAAATGTCTTACAATTGGCTTTCTGCTGTAATTAGAGGACTTACCTGCATTGTACAAACACCTTTCTATACTCTTCTGTGAAGTTGAGAAGCAATATACACTTGTTTCCCAGGTATGATTTACAGTTTAATGCTACTTTTCAGTGAATTATAGTGGTTTCTAAAGCTGCTTAATTTTGCTAACTGCTCTATTTCAAGGATATCCCACATGTACGAAACACTTTCATTACTATACCCAGAAATTGTGATGTATTTTCCCTTTATAATCTAACTATTTTGTTCAATTTACTGCTATTTTACAGTTAGTTCTTAGTCTTTCTTACAATGTCTTATAATTGGCTTTCTGCTGTACTTACCGGACTTTCCTGCATTGTAGAAACAGCTTTCTACACTCTTCTCTGAAGTTGAGAAGCATTATACACTTGTCCCTTAACTATGTTTTACAGATTAATGCTACTTTTCTTTGAATTCTAGTGGTTACAAAGACTGGTTTAATGTGCACTTGCTCTATTTCAAGGATTTCTGCAGTGTACAACATACTTTCTAGACTTTAGACTTACATTTTGATGTCTTTTCCTCTTTTTCTCTCACAATTCTGTTATATTCATTATTATATGCTCTGAATTACTACTGGTTTCTTGTAGTGTCCTACAACTGGCCTTTTTATCTACTTATGGGACTTCCCCACATGTACAAACAGCTTTGTACACTCCTCTGTGAACTGTAGAAGCTATACACACTTGTCTCTCAACTGTTGTACAGTTTAATGCTACCTATCAGTGAATTCTAGTGGTTTCAAAGACTGGTTTAATGTGCACTTTTCTCTATTTAAAGGGTTTTCTGCAGTGTACAAAGACGTTTCTAGACTATAGACTTACATTTTGATATTTTTCTACTTGTATTCTCACAATTCTGTTCAATTCACTATTATTTGCTCTGAATTACTAGTGGTTCCTTGCAGTGTCCTATAATTGGCCTTGTGCTCTAATTATAGGATGTCCCCACATGTACAAACAACTTTGTATGCTCTTCTATGTACTTGAGAAGTTATAAACACTTGTCTCTCAACTGTTTTACATTTTAATGCTACTTCGAGTGAATTCTAGTGTTTTCCAAAGCTGCTTAAATGTGCTCTTTGCTCTATTCTAGGATTTCCCGCATTGTATGAAACACTTTCATTACTGTATCCTAACATGGTGATCTCTTTTCCACTTGCTCTGTCATTATTCTGTTCAATTTATTGCTATTTTGCTCTTAGTTCCTCCTTTCTTACATGTCTTACAATTGGCTTTCTGCTGTAATTAGCGGACTTACCTGCATTGTACAAACACCTTTCTACACTCTTCTCTGAAGTATATAAGCAATATACACTTGTCTCCCAAGTTCGATTTACAGTTTAATGCTACTCTTCAGTGAATTGTAGTAGTTTCTAAAGCTGCTTAAATGTGCTTACTGCTCGATTTCAAAGATATCCCGCATGTACGAAACACTTTCATTACTATACCCAGAAATTGTGATGTATTTTCCCTTTATAATCTAATTATTTTGTTCAATTTACTGCTATTTTACAGTCAGTTCCTAATCTTTCTTACAATGTCTTACAGTTGGCTTTCTGCTGTACTTACCCGACTTTCCTGCATTGTAGAAACAGTTTTCTACACTCTTCTCTGAAGTTGAGAAGCATTATACACTTGTTCCTTAACTATGTTTTACAGATTAATGCTACTTTTCTTTGAATTCTAGTTGTTACAAAGACTGGCTTAATGTGCACTTGCTGTATTTCAAGGATTTCTGCAGTGTACAACATCCTTTCTAGAAATTTGACTTACATTTTGATGTCTTCTCCACTAGTTCTCTCACAATTCTGTTATGTTCATTATTATTTGCTCTGAATTACTACTGGTTTCTTATAGTGTCCTAAAACTGGCCTTTATGGGACTTCCCCACATGTACAAACCACTTTGTACACTCTTCTGTGAACTTGATAAGCTATATACACTTGTCTCCCAATGTTTTACAGTTTAATGCTACTTTAAGTGAATTCTAGTGGTTTCCACATTTGCTTAAATGTGCTCTTTGCTCTATTCTAGGATTTCCCGCATTGTATGAAACACTTTCAATACTGTATCCTAACATGGTGATCTCTTTTCCACTTGCTCTGTCACTATTCTGTTCAATTTATTGCTATTTTACAGTTAGTTCTTAGTCTTTCTTACAATGTCTTACAATTGGCTTTCTGCTGTACTTACCGGATTTACCTGCATTGTACAAACACCTTTCTACACTCTTCTCTGTAGTTGAGAAGCAATATACACATGTCTCCCAAGTATGATTTACAGTTTAATGCTATTTTTCAGTGAATTGTCCTGGTTTCTAGAGCTGCCTAAATGTGCTTGATGCTCGATTTCAAGGATATCCAGCATGTACGAAACACTTTCATTACTATACCCATAAATTGTGATGTATTTTCCCTTTATAATCTAACTATTCTGTTCAATTTACTGCTATTTTGCAGTTAGTTCCTAGTCTTTCTTACAATGTATTACAATTGGCTTTCTGCTACAGTTATAAGAATTACCTGAATTGTACAAACACCTTTCTACACTCTTCTCTGAAGTGGAGAAGCAATATACACTTGTCTCCCAAGTATAATTTACAGTTTAATGCTACTTTTCAGTGAATACTACTGGTTTCAAAGACCGGTTTAATGTACACTTGCTCTATTTCAAGGATTTCTGCAGTGTACAACATCCTTTCTATACTATAGACTTACATTTTGATGTCTTTTCCACTTGTTCTCCCACAATTCTGTTATATTCATTATTATTTCCTCTGAAATGCTACTGGTTTCTTGCAGTGTCTTATAACTGGCCTTTTGCTCTACTTATGGAACTTCCCCACATGTACAAACCACTTTGTACACTCTTCTGTGAACTTGATAAGCTATATACACTTGTCTCGCAACTGTTTTACAGTTTAATGCTACTTTGAGTGAATTCTAGTGTTTTCCAAAGCTGCTTAAATGTGCTCTTTGCTCTATTCCAGGATTTCCCGCATTGTATGCAACACTTTCATTACTGTATCCTAACGTGGTGATCTGTTTTCCACTTGCTCTGTCATTATTCTGTTCAATTTATTGCTATTTTGCTCTTAGTTCCTCCTCTTTCTTACAATGTCTTACAATTGGCTTTTTGCTGTAATTAGCGGACTTACCTGCATTGTAAAAACACCTTTCTACACTCTTCTCTGAAGTGGAGAGGCAATATACACTTGTCTCCCAAGTATGATTTACAGTTTAATGCTACTTTTCAGTGCATTGTCGTGGTTTCTAAAGCTGCCTAAATGTGCTTACTGCTCGATTTCAAGGATATCCCGCATGTATGAAACACTTTCATTACTATACCCATAAATTGTGATGTATTTTCCCTTTATAATCTAACTATTCTGTTCAATTTACTGCTATTTTGCAATTAGTTCATTGTCTTTCTTACAATGTATTACAATTGTCTTTCTGCTACAGTTATCAGACTTACCTGAATTGTACAAACAACTTTCTACACTCTTCTCTGAAGTGGAGAAGCAATATACACTTGTCTCTCAAATATGATTTACAGTTTAATGCCACTTTTCAGTGAATTCTACTGGTTTCAAAGACCAGTTTAATGTGCACTTGCTCTATATCAAGGATTTCTGCAGTGTACAACATCCTTTCTATACTATAGACTTACATTTTGATGTCTTTTCCACTTTTTCTCCCACAATTCTCTTCTATTCATTATTATTTGCTCTGAAATGCTAGTGGTTCCTTGCAGTGTCTTATAACGGGCCTTTTGCTCTACTTGTGGGACTACCCCACATGTACAAACCATTTTGTACATTCTTCTGTGAACTCGATAAGCTATATACACTTGTCTAGCAACTGTTTTACACTTCAGTGCTATTTTGAATGAATTCTAGTGTTTTCCCAAGCTGCTTAAATGTGCTCTTTGCTCTATTCTAGGATTTCCTGCATTGTATGAAACACTTTCATTGCTGTTTGCCAACATGCTGATCTCTTTTCCACTTGCTCTGTCACTATTCTGTTCAATTTATTGTTATTTTGCTCTTAGTTCCTCCTCTTTCTTACATGTCTTACAATTGGCTTTTTGCTGTAATTAGCGGACTTACCTGCATTGTACAAACACCTTTCTACACTCTTCTCTGAAGTATATAAGCAATATACACTTGTCTCTGAATATGATTTACAGTTTAATGCTACTCTTCAGTGAATTGTCGTGGTTTCTAAAGCTGCTTAAATGTGCTTACTGCTCGATTTCAAGGATATCCCGCATATACGAAACACTTTCATTACTATACCCATAAATTGTGATGTATTGTACAGTTATAATCGAACCATTCTGTTCAATTTACTGCTATTTTGCACTTAGTTCCTAGTCTTTCTTACAAGGTATTACAATTGGCTTTTTGCTACAGTTATCAGACTTACCTGCATTGTACAAACAGCTTTCTACACTCTTCCCTGAAGTTGAGAAGCATTATACACTTGTCCCTTAACTATGTTTTACAGATTAAGGCTACTTTACAGTGAATTCTACTGGTTCAAAGACCGGTTTAATGTGCACTTGCTCTATTTCAAGGATTTCTGCAGTGTACAACATCCTTTCTAGACTTTAGACTTACATTTTGATGTCATTTCCACTTGTTCTCCCACAATTCTGTTATATTCATTATTATTTCCTCTGAAATGCTACTGGTTTCTTGTAATGTCCTATAACTGGCCTTTTGCTCTACTTATGGTACTTCCCCACATGTACAAACCACTTTGTACACTCTTCTGTGAACTTGATAAGCTATATTCAATTGTCTCGCAACTATTTTACAGTTTAATGCTACTTTGAGTGAATTCTATTGGTTTCCAAAGCTGCTTAAATGTGCTCTTTGCTCTATTCTAAGATTTCCCGCATTGTATGAAACACTTTCAATACTGTATCCTAACGTGGAGGTCTCTTTTCCACTTGCTCTCTCACTATTCTCTTCAATTTATTGCTATTTTGTTATTAGTTCCTCCTCTTTCTTACATGTCTTACAATTGGCTTTTTGCTGTAATTAGCGGACTTACCTGCATTGTACAAACACCTTTCTATACTCTTCTCTGAAGTTGAGCAGCAATATATACTTGTTTCCCAGGTATGATTTACAGTTTAATGCTACTTTTCTGTGAATTATAGTGGTTTCTAAAGCTGCTTAATTTTGCTTACTGCTCTATTTCAAGAATATCCCACATGTACGAAACCCTTTCATTACTAGACCCAGAAATTGTGATGTATTTTCCCTTTATACTCTATTTTGTTCAATTTACTGCTATTTTATAGTTAATTTCTACTCTTTCCTACAATGTCTTACAGTTGGCTTTCTGCTGTACTTACCGGACTTACCTGCATTGTACAAACAGCTTTCTACACTCTTCTCTGAAGTTGAGAAGCATTATACACTTGTCCCTTAACTATGTTTTACAGATTAATGCTACTTTTCTTTGAATTCTAGTGGTTACAAAAACTGATTTAATGTGCACTTGCTGTATTTCAAGGATTTCTGCAGTGTACAACATCCATTCTAGACATTAGACTTACATTTGGATGTCTTTTCCACTTGTTCTCTCACAATTCTGTTATGTTCATTATTATTTACTCTGAATTACTATTGGTTTCTTGAAGTGTCCTATAACTGGCCTTTTGCTTTACTTATGGGACTTCCCCACATGTACAAACAACTTTGTACACTCCTCTGTGAACTGCCGAAGCTATATACACTTGTCTCTCAACTGTTGTACAGTTTAATGCTACCTTTCAGTGAATTCTAGTGGTTTCAAAGACTGGTTTAATGTTCACTTTGCTCTATTTAAAGTGTTTTCTGCAGTGTACAAAGACCTTTCTAGACTATAGACTTACATTTTGATGTCTTTTCCACTTGTATTCTCACAATTCTGTTCTATTCATTATTATTTGCTCTGAATTACTACTGGTTTCTTGTAGTGTCCTATAACTGGCCTTTTGCTCTACTTATGGGACTTCCCCACATGTACAAACCACTTTGTACACTCTTCTGTGAACTTGATAAGCTATATTCAATTGTCTCGCAACTGCTTTACAGTCTAATGCTACTTTAAGTGAATTCTAGTGGTTTCCAAAGTTGCTTAAATGTGCTCTTTGCTCTATTCTAGGATTTCCCGCATTGTATGAAACACTTTCAATAGTGTATCCTCAGAGCAGACACCATCCAGAACCACTGGAGGGCTGGCTGAGCAGATGCTCTACAACTAGAATAAAAGAGAGGGGTACGCGGGATGATGCTGATGCCGGTGACCCAAAGATCACACTTTAAAAACTACGGCTCAGGTGACACAATGGCGGCCTGGAACGTGCTTGGCGCAGTTCCCCCGGCGGTCTCCGGCTGAGGGGACGTCTCAACTCGCTGCCGAGCACGGACAGACGAGCCCCTGGGAGACATGGGGTGGGAGACTCCCTGCTTGCTGACCTCCGAGTCCTTCAAGAATCTCAATGCCCCAGAAGCGGCCAGGTGCGCACGCTCGGCGAACGGCCACCGCTGCAGACCCAAGGGTCGACGCAGCCACCCCGGACCAGCCCGCCGCCACGCACCAGGCACACCGGAGCTTCGCTGAGTCCACCGCCCAACGAGTTCTGCGGCGGGTGCCCTGGAGCTCTGAGAAAATGGCCGAAGGAATTGCTGAGAGGGAATTGACCAACAGGAATTGGGATCAAGAAGATGAAACCCCGCTGAGTCCCGGATCCGGGTGAAGCAGTGCGCCCCTGCATCCGGGTGAGGCCACGAAACCCTGGGTCAGGAAGAGGCCACGTGCCCCTGGGTCCGGGGAAAGCTAGATCCCGCGTCCGGGCGAGACCGTGTGCCCCTGGATACGAGTGAGGCTGGGTCTCGGACTCGGGAGAGGCCACGCGCCCCTGGGTCCGGGTGAGGCCATGCGCCCCTGGGAACAGGTGAAGCTGAATCCTGGGTCTGGGAGAGGCTGTGTGCCCCTGGATCCGGGTGAGGCTGGGTCCCGGGCCCGGGTGAGGCCGTGCGCCCATGGATACGGGTAAGGCCACACACCCCTGGGTCCGGGTGAGGCCGTGTGCCCCTGGATCTGGGTGAGGCTGGGTCCCGGTCCCGGGTGAGGCCGTGCGCCCCTGGATCCTGGTGAGGCCACGTGACCCTGGGTTTGGGAGAGGCCACGCGCCCCTGGGTCCGGGGGAAGCTAGATCCCGGGTCCGGGCGAGGCCGTGTGCCCCTGGATAGGGGTGAGGCTGGGTCCCGGGCACGGGTGAGGCCGTGCGCCCCTGGATCCGGGTGAGGCCACGTGCCCCTGGGTCCGGGTGAAGCTGAATCCTGGGTCTGGGCGAGGTCGTGTGCCCCTGGATCCGGGTGAGGCCACGTGCCCCTGGGTCCGGGTGAAGCTGAATCCTGGGTCTGGGCGAGGTCGTGTGCCCCTGGATCCGGGTGAGGCTGGGTCCCGGGTCCGGGTGAGGCCATGGACCCTGGATCAGGGTGAGGCCACGCGCCCCTGGGTCTGGGAGAGGCCACGCGCCCCTGGGTCCGGGTGAGGCCGCGCTCCCCTGGGTCCAGGTGAGGCCATGCACCCCTGGGGCCGGGTGAAGCTGGATCCCGGGTCCAGGTGAGGCCATGTGCCCCTGGATCCGAGTGAGGCTGGGTCCCGGGCCCGGGAGAGGCCACGCGCCCCTGGGTCCGGGGGAAGCTAGATCCCGGGTCCGGGAGAGGTCGTGTGCCCCTGGATCCGGGTGAGGCTGGGTCCCAGGTCCGGGTGAGGCCATGGACCCTGGATCAGGGTGAGGCCACGCTCCCCTGGGTCTGGGAGAGGCCACGCGCCCCTGGGTCTGGGTGAGGCCGCGCTCCCCTGGGTCCAGGTGAGGCCATGCGCCTCTGGGGCCGGGTGAAGCTGGATCCCGGGTCCAGGTGAGGCCGTGTGCCCCTGGATCCGGGTGAGGCTGGGTCCCGGGCCCGGGAGAGGCCACGCGCCTCTGGGTCCGGGTGAGGCCACGCGCCCCTGGGTCCGGGAGAGGCCACGCGCCCCTGGGTCCGGTTGAGGCCACGCGTCCCTGGGTCCGGGGGAAGCTAGATCCCGGGTCCGGGTGAGGCCGTGTGCCCCTGGATCCGGGTGAGGCTGGGTCCCGGGCCCGGGTGAGGCCACGCACCTCTGGGTCCGGGTGAGGCCACACACCCCTGGGTCCGGGAGAGGCCACGCGCCCCTGGGTCCGGGTGAGGCCACGCGCCCCTGGGTCCAGGGGAAGCTAGATCCCGGGTCCGGGTGAGGCCGTGTGCCCCTGGATCCGGGTGACGCTGGGTCCCGGGCCTGGGTGAGGCCATGCGCCCCTGGGTCCGGGTAAGGCCACGCGCCCCTGGGTCCGGGTGAAGTTGGATCCCGGGTCCGGGTGAGGCCGTGTGCCCCTGGATCTGGGTGAGGCTGGGTCCCGGGACCGGGTGAGGCCGTGCGCCCCTGGATCCGGGTGAGGCCACGCGACCCTTGGTCTGGGAGAGGCCATGCGCCTCTGGGGCCGGGTGAAGCTGGATCCCGTGTCCAGGTGAGGCCGTGTGCCCCTGGATCCAGTTGAGGCTGGGTCCCGGGCCCGGGAGAGGCCATGCGCCCCTGGGTTCGGGGGAAGCTAGATCCCGGGTCTGGGCGAGGCCCTGTGTCCCTGGATCTGGGTGAGGCTGGGTCCCGGGCCCGGGTGAGGCCACACGCCCCTGAGTCCGGGTGAGGCCACGCTCCCCTGGGTCTGGGAGAGGCCACGCGCCCCTGGGTTCGGGTGAGGCTGAATCCTGGGTCTGGGCGAGGTCGTGTGCCCCTGGATCCGGGTGAGGCTGGGTCCCGGGTCCGGGTGAGGCCATGGACACTGGATCAGGGTGAGGCCACGCTCCCCTGGGTCTGGGAGAGGCCACGCGCCCCTGGGTCCGGGTGAGGCCGCGCTCCCCTTGGTCCAGGTGAGGCCATGCGCCCCTGGGGCCGGGTGAAGCTGGATCCCGGGTCCAGGTGAGGCCGTGTGCCCCTGGATCCGGGTGAGGCTGGGTCCCGGGCCCGGGAGAGGCCACGCGCCCCTGGGTCCGGGGGAAGCTAGATCCCGGGTCCGGGTGAGGCCGTGCGCCCCTGGATCCGGGTGAGGCCACGCGACCCTGGGTCTGGGAGAGGCCACGCGCCCCTGGTTCTGGGGGAAGCTAGATCCCGGGTCCAGGCGAGGCCGTGTGCACATGGATCCGGGTGAGGCTGGGTCCCGGGCCCGGGAGAGGCCACGCGCCCCTGGGTCCAGGTGAAGCTGAATCCTGGGTCTGGGCGAGGTCGTGTGCCCCTGGATCCGGGTGAGGCTGGGTCCCGGGTCCAGGTGAGGCCATGGACCCTGGATCAGGGTGAGGCCACGCGCCCCTGGGTCTGGGTGAGGCCGCGCTCCCCTGGGTCCAGGTGAGGCCATGCGCCTCTGGGGCCGGGTGAAGCTGGATCCCGGGTCCAGGTGAGGCCGTGTGCCCCTGGATCTGGGTGAGGCTGGGTCCCGGGCCCGGGAGAGGCCACGCGCCACTGGGTCTGGGGGAAGCTAGATCCTGGGTCCGGGCGAGGCCGTGTGCCCCTGCATCCGGGTGAGGCTGGGTCCCGGGCCCGGGAGAGGCCACGCGCCTCTGGGTCCGGGTGAGGCCATGCACCCCTGGGTCCGGGTGAGCTGGGTTCCGGGTCCGGGTGAGGCCGTGGGCTCCTGGATCCGGGTGAGGCCACACGACCTTGGGTCTGGGAGAGGCCACGCGCCCCTGTGTCCGGGTGAAGCTGAATCCTGGGTCTGGGCGAGGTCGTGTGCCCCTGGATCCGGGTGAGGCTGGGTACCGTGTCCGGGTGAGGCCATGGGCCCCTGGATCAGGGTTAGGCCACGCGCCCCTGGGTCCGGGTGAGGCCGTGTGACCCTGGATCCGGGTGAGGCCACGCGCCCCTGGGTCTGGAAGAGGCCACGCGCCCCTGGGTCCGTGTGAGGCCTCGCGCCCCTGGGTCTGGGAGAGGCCACGCGCCCCTGGGTCCCCGTGAGGCCGCGCTCCCCTGGGTCCAGGTGAGGCCATGCGCCCCTGGGGCCGGGTGAAGCTGGATCCCGGGTCCAGGTGAGGCCGTGTGCCCCTGGATCCGGGTGAGGCTGGGTCCCGGGTCCGGGTGAAGCCATGCGCACCTGGGTCCAGGTGAGGCCGCGCTCCCCTGGGTCCGGGTGAAGCCACGTGCCCCTGGGTCCGGGTGAAGCCGTGCCCCTGGGTCCGGCCAAGACCAAACCAGAGGGAGTCGGACCTGCATTACCACCATTTGTCCACCATCCAGAGCTGAGGGGTCAGTGCCAACATGTACACATAAGGAACTGGTGGACATTGATATTGGGTCTCAAAAGAACTGTTGGTCCAAAAAGAAACTCACTACAGACTGATTCATTTGCCTGTCAGCATAACTATTATTGCTCTTCTCACATTCAGTTCTTATAAGTATATCTCTAGTGACACATGATCTCACTCATCTAGGGGAAATGATGAACAACATAGACTGATGAACAAGAACAGAACCAGAAACAAGGAGGCATCGATCGGACTATCGGGCCTCAGAGGGAGGATAGGGGAGGGTGGGGGGAGGGGGAAGAGATCAACCAAAGGTTTTGTGTGCATGCATATGAGCCTAACCAATGGTTAAGTTCAACAGGGGGTTGGGGCATCCGTGGGGAGGGGTGTGGGATGGGAATGGGGGGATGAGGACAAATATGTGACACCTTAATCAATAAAGAAATTTTAAATAAATAAATAAATAAATAAACAAACAAACAAAAAATACTGTATCCTAACATAGTGATTTCTTTTACACTTGTTCTGTCACTATTCTGTTAAATTTATTCCTATTTTACAGATAGTTCTTAGTCTTTCTTACAATGTCTTACAATTGGCTTTCTACTGTACTTAGCGGACTTACCTGCATTGTACAAACACCTTTCTATACTCTTCTCTGAAGTTGAGCAGCAATATATAGTTGTTTCCCAGGTATGATTTACAGTTTAATGCTACTTTTCAGTGAATTATAGTGCTTTCTAAAGCTGCTTAATTTTTCTTACTGCTCTATTTCAATGATATCCCACATGTATGAAACCCTTTCATTACTAGACCCAGAAATTGTGATGTATTTTACCTTTATACTCTAACTATTTTGTTCAATTTACTGCTATTTTATAGTTAATTCCTAGTCTTTCTTACAATGTCTTACAGTTGACTTTCTGCTGTACTTACCGGACTTACCTGCATTGTACAAAGAGCTTTCTACACTCTTCTCTGAAGTTGAGAAGCATTATACACTTGTCCCTTAACTATGTTTTACAGATTAATGCTACTTTTCTTTAAATTCTAGTGGTTACAAAGACTGGTTTAATGTGCACTTGCTGTATTTCAAGGATTTCTGCAGTGTACAACCTCCATTCTAGATATTAGACTTACATTTGGAAGTCTTTTCCACTTGTTCTCTCACAATTCTGTTATGTTCATTATTATTTACTCTGAATTACTACTGGTTTCTTGAAGTGTCCTATAACTGGCCTTTTGCTCTACGTATGGGAATTCCCCACATGTACAAACAACTTTGTACACTCCTCTGTGAACTGCCGAAGCTATATACACTTGTCTCTCAACTGTTGTACAGTTTAATGCTACCTTTCAGTGAATTCTAGTGGTTTCAAAGACTGGTTTAATGTTCACTTTGCTCTATTTAAAGTGTTTTCTGCAGTGTACAAAGACCTTTCTGGACTATGGACTTACATATTGATGTCTTTTCCACTTGTATTCTCTCAATTCTGTTCTATTCACTATTATTTGCTCTGAATTATTAGTGGTTCCTTGCAGTGCCCTATAATTGGCCTTGTGCTCTAATTATGGGACTTCCCCACATGTACAAAGATCTTTGTACACTCTTCTATGTACTTGAGAAGCTATAAACACTTGTCTCTCAACTGTTTTACATTTTAATACTACTTCGAGTGTATTCTAGTGTTTTCCAAAGCTGCTTAAATGTGCTCTTTGCTCTATTCCAGGATTTCCCGCATTGTATGCAACACTTTCATTACTGTATCCTAACGTGGTGATCTGTGTTCCACTTGCTCTGTCATTATTCTGTTCAATTTATTGCTATTTTGCTCTTAGTTCCTCCTCTTTCTTACATGTCTTACAATTGGCTTTTTGCTGTAATTAGCGGACTTACCTGCATTGTACAAACACCTTTCTACACTCTTCTCTGAAGTGGAGAAGCAATATACACTTGTCTCCCAAGTATGATTTACAGTTTAATGCTACTTTTCAGTGCATTGTCGTGGTTTCTAAAGCTGCTTAAATGTGCTTTCTGCTCAATTTCAAGGATATCCCGCATGTACAAAACACTTTAATTACTATACCCATAAATTGTGATGTATTTTCCGTTTATAATCTATTTTGTTCAATTTACTCCTATTTTACAGTTAGTTCTTAGTCTTTCTTACAATGTTTTACAATTGGCTTTCTGCTGTACTTACCGGATGTACCTACATTGTACAAACAGCTATCTACACTCTTCTCTGAAGTTGAGAAGCATTATACACTTGTCCCTTAACTATGTTTTACAGATTAATGCTACTTTTCTTTGAATTCTAGTGGTACAAAGACTGGTTTAATGTGCACTTGCCCTATTTCAAGGATTTCTGCAGTGTACAACATCCTTTCTAGACTTTAGACTTACATTTTGATGTCATTTCCACTTTTTCTCCCACAATTCTGTTATATTCATTATTATTTCCTCTGAAATGCTAGTGGTTTCTTGCAGTGTCTTATAACTGGCCTTTTGCTCTACTTATGGGACTTCCCCACATATACAAACCACTTTGTACACTCTTCTGTGAACTTGATAAGCTATATACACTTGTCTCGCAACTGTTTTACAGTTCAATGCTACTTTGAGTGAATTCTAGTGGTTTCCAAAGTTGCTTGAATGTGCTCTTTGCTCTATTGTAGGATTTCCCGCATTGTATGAAACACTTTCAATACTGTATGCTAACATGGTGATCTCTTTTCCACTTGCTCTGTTCAATTAATTGCTATTTTGCTCTTAGTTCCTAGTCTTTCTTACAATGTCTTACAATTGGCTTTCTGCTGTAATTAGCGGACTTACCTGCATTGTATAAACACCTTTCTACACTCTTCTCTGAAGTATATAAGCAATATACACTTGTTTCCCAAGTATGATTTACTGTTTAATGCTACTTTTCAGTGAATTATAGTGGTTTCTAAAGCTGCTTAATTGTGCTTACTGCTCGATTTTAAGGAAATCCCGCATGTAGGAAACACTTTCATTACTATACCCAGAAATTGTGATGTATTTTCTTTTTATAATCTAACTACTCTGTTCAATTTACTGTTATTTTGCAGTTAGTTCCTAGTCTTTCTTACAGTGTCTTTCAATTGGCTTTCTGCTGTACTACCGGACTTACCTGCATTGTACAAAGAGCTTTCTACACTCTTCTCTGAAGTTGAGAAGCATTATACACTTGTTCCTTAACTATGTTTTACAGATTAATGCTACTTTTCTTTGAATTCTAGTGGTTACAACGACTGGTTTAATGTGCACTTGCTCTATTTCAAGGATTTCTGCAGTGTACAACATCCTTTCTATCCTTTGACTTACATTTTGATGTCTTTTCCACTTGTTCTCACTCAATTCTGTTATATTCATTATTATTTGCTCTGAATTGCTACTGGTTTCTTGCAGTGTCTTATAACTGGCCTTTTGCTCTACTTATGGGACTTCCCCACATGTACAAACAACTTTGTACACTCTTCTGTGAACTGCAAAAGCCATATACACTTATCTCTCAACTGTTTTACCGTTTAATGCTACCTTTCAGTGAATTCTTGTGGTTTCAAAGACTGGTTTAATGTGCACTTTGCTCTATTTAAAGGCTTTTCTGACTTATGAAAAGATGGTGACCAGCAGGAAGGTATGGAGAGAGAGAGTGTGATTTAGGAACCCATAGAGTAGAGTGTAGACATCTGTGGTGTGTGTGTGTGTATGAGCTAGGGTCAGTTAGATTCTGCAGGTCTTCCAAGGGGCTGCCTATTTGGGCAGTCCTAGATGGGGGAGCTCCGTGCACAAAGGGGACACATCTTGGTGGCTGGTGAGGACGTGGAGACCATGCCATCTTGAGAAACAGAGCTGCCTGAAACTAGTGGCTTCAGACACAAACCAGGTCCCTGCATCCACTGGGGACAGAGAACAGCTATCACAGCTTCAGACCAACAGACAACAAGAATCCAGACTTCAAGGCAGCTGATTTTCATGAGTCAAAGAGCCTATCCTCCCCACAGGCTCAAGGATATCGCCATAGTAACTGATAGACCCACCCCTCACCCAAGCTGCAGAGCACCTGCACACTGACACACTCCCCTTTATGGAATTTGGCACGAGTTACAGATGTAGCTCCCCTTAGGGGAAATCTGACAGCGTGCCCAGAGGGCTCCCCGTCAGGGAATTTGGGGGAATTTTGCTTGTGGGACACAGCTCCCCTTTGGGGAATCTTAGAGCATGCACAGAAATCAAACACATGGAGACTAAACAGCATGCTATTAAACAAGGACTGGGTCACCAGAGAGATCAAGGAAGAAATAAAAAACATCATGGCAACAAATGACAATGAAAACACAACAATCCAAAATCTATGGGACACAGCGAAAGCAGTCTTGAGAGGGAAGTTCATAGCTCTACAAGCCTATTGCAAAAAACAAGAAACAATGGTAATAAATTACCTAACCCTACAACTCAAAGAGCTAGAAAAAGAGCAGCAAGAAAAGCCCAGTGTAACCAGAAGGAAGGAAATAACAAAGATCAGAGCAGAGATAAACGACATAGAGACCAAAGAAACAATACAGAAGATCAACAAAACCAAGAGCTGGTTCTTTGAAAGGATAAACAAGATTGATGAACCTCTAGCCAGGCTCACCAAGAAGCAAAGAGAGAGGACCCAAATAAACAAAATCAGAAATGAAAGAGGTGAAATAACAACAGACCCCGCTGAGATACAAAGGATTGTTACAAAATACTACGAACAACTCTATTCCAACAAACTGGACAACCTGGAGGAAATGGACATATTCCTAGAAAAATAAAACCTTCCAAAAATCAATCAAGAAGAATCTAAACAGCTCAATAGGCCAGTAACTATGGACGAAATTGAAGCAGTCATCAAAAAGCTTCCGGCAAACAAAAGCCCGGGGCCTGATGGCTTCACAGGAGAGTTTTACCAAACATTCAAGGAAGAACTAAAACCTATCCTCCTCAGACTATTCCAAAAAATTCAAGAGGAAGGAACACTTTCAAGCTCCTTCTATGAAGCCAGCATCACCCTAATACCAAAACCAGATAAAGACAACACAATGAAAGAGAATTACAGACCAATATTCCTCATGAACATAGATGCCAAAATCCTCAACAAAATTCTAGCAAATCGGCTCCAGCAGTACATCAGAAAGATCATACACCATAACCAAGTAGGATTTATCCCATGAATGCAAGGATGGTACAATATTTGCAAATAAATAAACGTGATACATCACATAAACAAATTGAGAGATAAAAATCACATAGTCATATCAATTGATGCAGAAAAAGCATTTGACAAAATACAACACCCTTTCTTGATAAAAATTCTCAACAAGGTGGGAATAGAAGGCTCATACCTCAACATAATAAAAGCTATATATGATAAACCCACAGCAAACATCATACTCAATGGACAAAAACTAAAACCATTTCCCCTAAGAACAGGAACAAGACAGGGATGCCCACTCTCACCACTACTGTTTGACATAGTACTGGAAGTATTAGCCATTGCAATTAGACAAGAAGAAGAAATAAAAGGCATCCAAATTGGAAAAGAACAAATAAAGCTGTCTTTATTTGCAGATGACATGATATTGTACATAAAAAATCTGAAAGACTCCGTCAAAAAACTAATAGACTTAATAAATGAATTCGGCATTGTAGCAGGATACAAAATAAATGCTAAGAAATCTATGGCCTTTCTATACACCAATAGTGAACTTACAGAAAGAGATACTAAAAAGGCAATCCCATTTACCATCACACCGAAAAAATTAATATACCTAGGAATAAACCTAACTAAGGAGGTAAAAGACCTATACGCGGAAAACTACAGGACACTGACAAAAGAGATAGAGGAAGACGTAAACAGATGGAAGAACATACCATGTTCATGGATTGGTAGAATCAACATCATTAAAATGTCCATACTACCCAAAGCAATCTATAGATTCAATGTACTCCCCATTGAAATACCAACGGCATATTTCATAGACCTTGAAAGAACTCTCCAAAAATTCATCTGGAATAAAAAAAGACCCTGAATAACCACAGCAATCCTGAGAAAGAAGAATAAAGTAGGAGGGATCTCAATACCAGATTTCAAGCTGTATTACAAAGCCACTATTCTCAAAACAGCCTGGTACTGGCACAAAAACAGACATATAGATCAATGCAATGGAATAGAGAATCCAGATATTGACCCAAACCACTACGCTCAATTAATATTTGACAAAGGAGGCATGAACATACAATGGAATCAAGACAGTCTCTTCAATAAATGGTGTTGGGAAAATTGGACAGATACATGCAAAAAAAATGAAGCTAGATCACCTACTTACACCATACACAAAAATAAACTCAAAATGGATACAGGACTTAAACATAAGACGGGAAACCATAAAAATACTAGAGGAATCCACAGGCAGCAAAATCTCAGTCATATGCCAAAAGAACTTCCTCACCAATACTGCCCCTAAGGCAATTGAAGCTAAAGAGAAAATAAACAAATGGAACTACATCAAAATAAAAAGCTTTTTTTTTTTTACAGCAAAAGAAACTATCAACAAAACAACAAGAATGCCCACTGTATGGGAGAACATATTTGCAAATGGTATCACTGATAAAGGTTTAATCTCCAACATCTACAGGCAGCTTATACAACTTAATAAAAGGAAGATAAATTATCCAATTAAAAAATGGGCAATGGACCTAAATAGAATTTTTTCTTTTTTAAAAATATATTTTATTGATTTTTTTACAGAGAGGAAGGGAGAGGGATAGAGAGCTAGAAACATCGATGAGAGAGAAATATCGACCAGCTGCCTCCTGCACACCCCCCACCGGGGATGTGCCCGCAACCAATGTACATGCCCTTGACCGGAATCGAACCTGGGACCCTTCAGTCCGCAGACCGACGCTCTATCCACTGAGCCAAACCGGTTTCGGCCTAAATAGAATCTTTTCAAAAGAAGACAGAAGGAAGGCCAAGAGACACATGAAAACATCCTCAACGTCACTAATTATCCGAGAGATGCAAATCAAAACAACAATGCGGTGCCATCTCACACCAGTCAAAATGGCTATCATCAACAAATCAACAAACGACAAGTGTTGGTGAGGATGCGGAGAAAAAGGAACCCTCGTGCACTGCTGGTGGGAATGCAGACTGGTGCAGCCACTGTGGAGAAGAGTATGGAGTTTCCTCAAAAAACTGAAAATGGAACTCCCATTTGACCCAGTAATCCCACTCCTAGGAATATATCCTAAGAAACTGGGAACACCAATGAGAAAGGATATATGCACCACTATGTTCATAGCAGCACAATTTACAATAGCTAAGATCTGGAAACAGCCTAGGTGCCCATCAGCTGATGACTGGATCAGAAAACTAGGGTACATCTACACAATGGAATACTATGCTGCCACAAAAAAGAAGGAATTCTTACCATTTGCAGCAACCTGGATGGAATTGGAGAACATTATGCTGAGTGAAATAAGCCAGTTAATGAAAGAAAAATACCACATGATGTCACTCATTTATGGATAATAAAGAACATTATAAACTGTTGAACAAAAAGATAGATACAGAGGCAGTAAAGCATCAAACAGTCTGTCAAATTACAGCAGGAAGGTTAGGAAGAGGTGGGGAAGATAAGAGATCAACCGAAGGACTTGTATGCATGCATATAAGCATAACCAATGGATGCAAATCTCTGGGGGGTGAGGGCAAATATGGGAGTAGGGTGGGGGGCCAATGGTAAGATATGTACACATATAATACCTTAATAAAAATGAATAAATAAATAAATAAATAAATAAAGGGTTTTCTGCAGTGTACAAAGACCTATTTATACTATAGACTTATATTTTCTTGTCTTTTCCACTTGTATTCTCACAATTTTGTTCTATGCACTATTATTTGCTCTGAATTACTAGTGGTTCCTTGCAGTGCCTTATAATTGGCCTTCTGCTCTAATTATGGGACTTCCCCACATGTACAAACAACTTTGTACACTCTTATCTTAACTTGAGAAGATATATACACTTGTCTCTCCACTGTTGTACAGTTGAATGCTACTTTGCAGTGAATTCTATTGGTTTCAAAGACTGGTTTAATGTGCACTTGCTCTATTTCAAGGATTTCTGCAGTGTACAACATCCTTTCTAGACTATAGACCTACATTTTGATGTCTTTTCAACTTGTTCTCTCACAATTCTTTTATATTCATTATTATTTGCTCTGAATTACTACTGGTTTTTTGCAGTGTCCTATAATTGGCCTTCTACTGTACTTATGAGACTTCACCACATGTACAAACAACTGTATACACTCTTCTTTGAACTTGAGAAGCTATATACACTTGTCTCTAAACTGTTTTACATTTTAATGCTACTTTGAGTGGATTCTAGTTGTTTCCAAAGCTGCTTAAATGTGCTCTTTGTTCTATTCTAGAATATCCCGCATTGTATGAAACACTTTCATTACTGTATGCTAACATGGTGATCTCTTTTCCACTTGCTCTGTCACTATTCTGTTCAATCTATTGCTATTTTGCTCTTAGTTCCTCCTCTTTCTTACAATGTCTTACAATTGGCTTTCTAATGTAATTATCAGACTTACCTGCATTGTACAAACAGCTTTCCACACTCTTCTCTGAAGTATACAAGCAATATACACTTGTCTCCCAAGTATGATTTACAGTTTAAAGCTACTTTTCAGTGAATTATAGTGGTTTTTAAAGCTGCTTATATGTGCTTATTGCTCTATTTCAAGGATATCCCGCACGTACAAAACACTTTTATTACTATACCGAAAAAATTGTGATTTATTTTCCCTTTATAATCTAACTATTCTGTTCAATTTACTGCTATTTTGCAGTTAGTTGCTAGTCTTTCTTACAAGGTCTTTAAATTGGCTTTCTGTTACAGTTACCAGACTTACCTGCATTGTACAAACACCTTTCTACACTCTTCTCTGAAGTGGAGAAGCAATATACACTTTTCTTCCAAGTATGATTTACAGTTTAATGCTAATTTTCACTGAATTCTAGTGGTTTCAATGACTGGTTTAATGTGCACTTGCTCTATTTCAAGGATTTCTGCAGTGTACAACATCCTTTCTAGACTAGAGACTTACATTTTGATGTCTTTTCCACTCTTCTCTCACAATTCTGTGATATTCATTAGTATTTGCTCTGAATTACTACTGCTTTCTTTCAGTGTCCTATAACTTGCCTTTTGCTCTACTTATGGGACTTCCTCACATGTACCAACAACAACTTTGTGCACTCCTCTGTGAACTACAGCAGCTATGTAAACTTGTCTCTCAACTGTTTTACATTTTAATGCTACTTTCCAGTGTATTCTAGTGGTTTCAAAGACTGGTTTAATGTGCACTTTGCTCTATTTAAAGGGTTTTCTGCAGTGTACAAACACGTTTCTATAATATAGACTAATATTTTGTTGTCTTTTCCACTTGTATTCTCACAATTCTGTTCCATTCACTATTATTTGCTCTGAATTACTAGTGGTTCCTTGCAGTGTCCTATAATTGGACTTCTGCTCTAATTATGGGACTTCCGAACATATACAAACAACTTTGTATACTCTTCTGTGAACTTCAGAAGCTATATACACTTTTCTCTCAACTGTTGTACAGTTGAATGCTACTTTGCAGTGAATTCTATTGGTTTCAAAGACTGGTTTAATGTGCACTTGCTCTATTTCAATAATTTCTGTAGTGTACAACATTCCTTCCTGACTATAGACTTATGTTTTGATGTCTTTTCCACTTGTTCTCTCACAATTCTTTTATATTCATTATTATTTGCTCTGAATTACTAGTGGTTCCTTGCACTGTCCAATAATTAGCCTCCTGCTCTACTTATGGGACTTCACCACATGTACAAAAATTTTTATACACTCTTCTTTGAACTTGAGAAACTTTATACACTTGTCTCTCAACTGTTTTACAGTTTAATGCTACTTTGAGTGGATTCTAGTGGTTTCCCAAGATGCTTAAATGTGCTCTTGGCTCTATTCTAGGATTTCCCGCATTGTATGAAACACTGTCATTACTGTATCCTAACATCGTGATCTCTTTTCCACTTGCTCTCTCACTATTCTGTTCAATTTACTGCTATTTTGCAGTTAGTTCCTAGTCTTTCTTACAATGTCTTACAATTGGCTTTCAGCTACAATTAGCAGACTTTCCTGAAGTGTATAAACACCTTTCTACCCTCTTCTCTGAAGTGGAAAAGCAATATACACTTGTCTCCCAAGTATGATTTACAGTTTAATTCTACTTTTCAGGGAATTATAGTGGTTTCTAAAGCTGCTTAAATGTGCTTACTGCTCTATTTCAAAGATATCCCGCATGTACGAAACACTTTTATTACTATACCCTACAATTGTGATCTATTTTCCCTTCATAATCTAACTATTCTGTTCAATTTACTGCTATTTTACAGTTAGTTCCTAGTCTTTTTATAATGTCTTACAATTGGCTTTCTGCTACAGTTACCAGACTTACCTTCATCGTACAAACACCTTTCTACACTCTTCTCTGAAGGGGAGATGCAATATACACTTTTCTCCCAAGTGTGATTTACAGTTTAATGCTACTTTTCAGTGAATTCTACTGGTTTCAAAGACTGGTTTAATGTGTACTTGCTCTATTTCAAGGATTACTCCAGTGTACAACATCCTTTCTAGACTAGAGACTTACATTTTGATGTCTTTTCCACTTGTTCTCTCACAATTCTGTGATATTCATTAGTATTTGCTCTGAATTACTACTGGTTTCTTGCGATGTCCTATATCTGGCCTTTTGCTCTACTTATGGGACCTCCCCACATGTAAAAACAACTTTGTACACTCATCTGTGAAATTGAGAAGCTATATACACTTGTCTCTCAACTATTTTACAGTTTAATGCTTTCTTTCAGTGAATTCTAGTGGTTTCAAAGACTGTTTTAATGTGCACTTTGCTGTATTTATAGGGTTTTCTGGAGTGTACAAAGACCTTTCTATGCTATAGACTTATATTTTGTTGTCTTTTCCACTTGCATTCTCACAATTCTGTTCCATTCACTATTATTTGCTCTGAATTACTAGTGGTTCCTTGCAGTGTCCTATAATTGGCCTTCTGCTCTAATTATGGGACTTTCCCACATGTACAAATAACTTTGTACACTCTTCTTGAAATATGGTAGCAAACATACTTAGGTAAAAACTGCTTTTTAAATTTTAACCCTGCTATTCTGGCTTCTGCACTCACTTACTTGCTTAAACAATAGGGTAGTTACCTCAGCTACAAATTGAGACCTGGAAACTCACAAAGGTTATTTTCCTGTGCCTGTGGACCAGAACCACAGAAGATTGATTCCCACTGACTCAGTGGCTCCAGGAGTTGACTACCTTTAGAGATTATTAACCCTGCTCAGTCCTGCTTTTGTACAATTTGCTTTCACAAGATAAGTCTGCATTCCAATGTCTAGAATTTAGAATTTAGCATTTAGAAAAAGAAAAATTCTTGTGGTTTAGACCTTTAAAAGCACTGCCTACACCTGGGACAGTGCGGTCGTGAGGGTGGCCACCTGCGTGAGGTGCCCTCGCGGCTGTCCTGGCCAGTTTTTAATAAATCCTTGCCTGCTTTTTTAATCAATTAGCAGCCTCTGGTGGTCTTATTTTTACTCCAGGGTTTGACCCCACAACATTTGGAGGCCCCAGCGAGATACCCAAGAGGGAGGTGAGAGGGACCCCCCAGAAGGAGCTGGAGGCTCTCCCGCTCAAGGGAGGTGAGAGGGACTCCCCAGAAGGGACTGGAGGCTCTCCTTCCCGAGAGGGAAGTGAGAGGGACCCCCCAGAAGGGGCCGGAGGCTCTCCCTCCTGCGAGAGGAGAGAGGGACCACCCCAGTAGGGGCTGGAGGCTCTCCCTCCTTTCGGGGACCTTAGCCGGAGACAGGAGCTGCAAGGATTTATTGAAAACAGGGAGACGGGTCTCACAGGAGGTAAGGCACCTAGGTTGAGATCTCAAGGGAAGCAGCCAAATACCATAATCCTGACTGGCCAACCCTCACTCAGCACCCTCCGCCTTATGCTCCTGCGCCCAGTGCGCCTGCCTTGGCATGTCCTGCCATAGACCCTCAGAAACTACTTCGAGAAAAAATTCAATTTTTAAAGGAACAAATAAAATTAGAAAAGGAACATCAAGAACTAATCCAGCAACTCGAAGAATTAAAGACAGGTAAAACTGAGGAGAGTAATAATATAGAGCCCAAGCCTAAACCAAAGCCCCCCGTTAGAGGGGCAACCCCTAAGATCCAACCTAAACCTGAAGCTTCCATAGAGCATGGGGATTTAGAGGCTTTTCCCGTTACAGAGACCACTGATGCTCAGGGACAGGTTTGGAGGCACCATAATGGTTTTGACTTTAAAGTTATAAAAGAAATTAAGACAGCGGTAGCCCAGTATGGTGCTACTGCACCCTATACTATGGCTATTGTAGAGTCAGTAGCAGAAAATTGGCTTACCCCTGGAGACTGGCGGTCCTTGGCTCGCGCCACCCTATGGGGGGGCGATTACTTATTATGGAAATCAGAGTATGTTGAAAACTGCCGTGACACTGCTAGACGCAATGCGCAAGCTGGCAATAACTGGACATATGACATGTTAGCTGGAGAGGGTAATTATACTACCAGCGACCAACAAATGCAGTTTGATGCAGGTCTTTTTGCTCAGATCCAGGCGGCAGCCACTAAAGCCTGGAGAAAAATCCCCTCAAAGGGGGACGTGAGTGCCTCACTCACTGGTATCAAGCAAGGTCCTGACGAGCCATTTGCTGACTTTGTCCACCGCCTCATTACAGCTGCAGGTAGAATTTTCGGTAGTGCTGAGGCGGGGACTGATTTCGTTAAACAACTTGCTTTTGAGAATGCTAACGCGGCTTGTCAAGCAGCCATTCGCCCTTATAAAAAGAAAACTGATTTATCTGGCTACATTCGCCTTTGCTCAGATATAGGGGCCGCCTATCAGCAAGGTCTTGCTATGGCTGCTGCTATGGAGGGTTACACAGTCAGGCAGTTTTTGTCTCACCAAAATAAAAATAAGTGTTTTAGTTGTGGAGAAATTGGTCACTTTGCAAAGGATTGCAAAGCAGGTAAAACAGCAACTACCTCCAAGTCACCCGCTCCAGGGCTCTGCCCTAGATGTAAGAGGGGAAAACACTGGGCTAATGAATGTAAATCAAAAAGGGATGCCCAGGGCCAACCCCTCCCTCTGCCACAAAGTCAGAGCCAGGGAAACATGAATGGGGGCCAGCCCCAGGCCCCCAAACACAAACAAATTTACGGGGCAGTCAGCTTTGTTCCAGCAACATACAATCCGTTTCAAGCCTCCTCAGGGCAACAGCAGGAAGTGCCGGATTGGACCTCAGTTCCACCACCCACGCAGTCTTAACTCCAGAGATGGGAGTACAGGCGCTTCTTACGGGAGTGTTTGGGCCTTTGCCTAAAGAAACTTTCGGGTTCATAGTTGGTAGAAGTAGTAACACTATGGATGGGCTTCTAGTGTACCCCGGAGTGATTGATAATGACTATACTGGAGAAATCAAAGTGATGGTCTCTTCCCCCAAAAATATTAATACTGTCCCCTCAGGTCAGAGATTCGTTCAGTTATTACTCCTTCCTCTTATCTCTACCACTAACAAAGCACTCATTGGTGCCCGAGGTGCTCAAGGATTTGGTTCATCTGATGTCTACTGGTCTGAAGTACTTTCAGCCCAAAAACCTCTAATGACTTTATGGTTAGACGGGAAGGAGTTTTCTGGTTTAGTAGACACTGGTGCTGATGTAACCATTATAAAAGAGGAAGATTGGCCCCAAACATGGCCAGTAGAAGATACCCTCACGCATCTTAAAGGTATAGGACAAAGTAGAAATCCAAAAAGAAGTTCTAAAGTACTAACTTGGAGGGACCAGGAAGGCAACCAAGGTACTATCCAGCCCTATATTATCACTGGGCTCCCCATTAATTTATGGGGAAGGGATTTATTAGCTCAGCTAGGAATGATCATCTGTAGCCCTAATGAAATTGTCACTCTTCAAATGTTTAAACAAGGATATATACCCGGGAGGGGATTAGGGGAAAATTCCACAGGTATTACTCACCCCATTGAGCCAGTTCCGCGACCCCCTCGGGCAGGACTTGGCCATTTTCCATAGGGGTCATTGACACTCCTGCAGGCCATGTTGATAAGATCACCTGGCTCTCAGATGATCCAGTATGGGTTGATCAATGGCCCCTATCCCATGAAAAATTATTAGCAGCCCAGCAGCTGGTGCAGGAACAGCCCAATTCCCCGTGGAATACCCCTATTTTTGTCATTAAAAAGAAATCAGGAAAATGGAGGCTTCTCCAAGACCTTAGAGCAGTTAACAAAACTATGGTTTTAATGGGAACTTTACAGCCAGGCCTTCCCTCCCCTGTGGCCATACCTCTTGGATATTACAAAATTATCATAGACCTGAAAGATTGTTTTTTCACCATCCCTTTACATCCTAACGACCAAAAACGTTTTGCATTTAGCCTCCCCTCAATTAATTTCCGTGCCCCTATGCAGAGATTCCAGTGGCAAGTCCTCCCTCAAGGCATGGCAAATAGTCCTACGCTATGTCAGTCTTTTGTAGCCTCGGCTATTCAATCTATTCGAGACCGATGGCCTGATCTATATATCATTCATTATATGGATGACATCTTGGTAGCAGGCAAAATTGGAGAGGAAGTTCTAAGCTGCTATACTGATCTCCAGCAGGCATTAAAATCTCATGGCCTACAAATTGCTCCTGATAAAGTCCAGCTAAAAGACCCTTATACTTACCTTGGATTCCAAATGAGAGGGTCCACTATCTCCTCTCAAAAACTAACCCTCAGACTAGATAGTTTAAAAACTCTGAATGACTTCCAAAAACTATTGGGAGATATAAATTGGCTAATGCCTTACTTAAGACTCACCAAACATGAGCTTAAGCCTCTTTATGACATCCTCCAAGGAGATAGCTGTCCCACCTCACCGAGGGAACTTACTGCTGAGGGACGCAAAGCCATTGCCATAGTAGAGCAAGCTATCCAAAATCAAACCATCACCTTTATGGATTACGATTCTCCGTTACAATACATCATATGTAGGACCACCCTCTCCCCCACTGCAGTTTTCTGGCAGACAGCACCTCTTATGTGGGTTCATCTCCCAGCATCTCCCAAACGAGTCTTAAACCCTTACTATAGAGCAGTCTTAATCATGACTTAATCATGATAGGTAGAGATCATGGCAAGCGTTACTTTGGAAAAGAACCTGATATTATCATTCAACCTTACCCTAAAGAGCAAGTTGACTGGCTAATGAAAGCCACCAAATTTTGGCCAGTCGCTCTTGCCTCTTATACGGGCTCTATAGACAATCACTACCCTCCAAACAAACTTATTGATTTTGCCAACAGACATGAGTTTATCTTTCCAAAGATCACTTCCACTAAACCTCTTCCTAAAGCATTGTCCGTTTTCACGGACGGTTCTTCCACAGGCATAGCTGCCTATGTTTGGGACTCCAGCACTATCCAATTTCAGACTAACAGCTCCTCCGCCCAAATAACCGAGCTACATGCTGTCATAGCAGTTTTTTCAGCCTTCCCCACGAAAGCCTTTACTCTATACACAGACAGTGCTTATATCGCCCAAGCTGTACCTCAATTAGAGACATGTGGACAGATAAAACATAGCTCTCAGACTGGCAAATTATTTAGCCAATTACAGGATTTGATCAGAAAAAGGTCTGACCCTTTCTTTATCGGACACCTCCGTGCCCATTCTGACCTACCTGGGCCACTGACAACAGGTAACCAGCTAACAGACCTCCACATCAGCCTACTCACTAATGTTGATAGTCCCTCCCAAATAACCCGAGCACAAGAAGCTCATCAGTTACATCATCTTAACGCTCGCACCCTCCGGCTTATGTTTAAAATAACCAGAGAACAAGCTAGACAAATTGTTAAAACTTGCTCTGTTTGCACTCTACAGCTCCCTACCCCTGATCTAGGGGTAAACCCACGAGGCTTAATTCCTAATGCTCTATGGCAAATGGACGTCACACACTTCCCTGAGTTTGGAAATCTCAAATATATACATGTCAGCATTGACACTTATAGTGGATTTATATTTGCAACTCTACAAACCGGAGAAGCTACAAAAAATGTAATAGCTCACCTTTTGACTACCTTTTCAGTTCTTGGCTGCCCTCAACAAATTAAAACTGATAATGGTCCTGGTTACGCCAGCTCCGGCTTCTCTAAATTTTGCAAACGAATGAATATTACTCACATAACAGGCATCCCATATAACCCTCAAGGCCAAGGTATTGTAGAAAGAGCTAACCTTTCCCTCAAAATTACTATAGATAAAATAAAAAAGGGGGAATGGTACCCCATCAAGGGGTCCCCCAGAAATCTAATATCACATGCACTCTTTATTCTTAATTTTTTAAACTTGGATGCCAATGGGTCATCAGCAGCTACTCGCTTTTGGCAAACGGAAACAAAGAAACAATTCGCCTCAGTAATGTGGAAGGATCCCCTAAACAACTCATGGCACGGGCCAGACCCTGTGCTCATCTGGGGCCGAGGGTCAGTATGCATTTACTCCAAAGAAATGAAATCAGCCAGATGGCTCCCTGAACGCCTAGTAAAACAAGTGGATAAGAGCATTGAGAACGATAACGAGTTAACAGACTCCAGGGAAGAAGACTCTCCCTGAGACAAGCTTTTCTTTATTTACAGGTCATGGAGACAATTACCCAGATCCTACTACAAGGAATAATGTTGATCCTGATACCTATGACTAACGGCGGACTGGGACCCCCAATAAACAAGCAAGAGTTACTTTTGAAGCTGTTTGGAAACCCTTGCGACTGCAGAGGAGGTAAGAGTGGGGTGATTCCCACTTCTTACACCCGGATAGCCGATTGTGGCAGCAGTACAGCCTTTTTAATTTATAAGAGACAAATGGGGGGAGGATACGAACAAAGCTGGAAATGTGTTGAGAAGCCCAAAATCATACCTATGGTTAATGGCGAACCAGGGCCCTGCCCCAGCGATTGTCAAAAGGCCATAGTGCTACACTCTACCTGTTATAACAGTGTCCAGCAGTGTTCTCACACAGATGGCAAAATATACCTAACGGCCGTCTTACAAAGAACGTATAGTGGTTCCTTTGGAGGCAAGTATGATTATAGCCACCCTCTAGGGCACTCTAAATATGCCCAAGCCTCCTGCCGCGGCATGGTCGGCAAAGATATTTGTTGGCCACCGCAAGCACCGATCCACGTGTCTGATGGCGGTGGGCCAACAGACAGGGTAAGGGAAGCCATGGTTCAGAAACAGATTGAAGAAATTATTAAGCACATGTATCCGCCCCTACAGTACCACCCTTTGGCTCTGCCCAAATCTCGGGGCATAGATCTTGACACCCAAACCTCCAACATCTTGGAGGCTACACTCAGAGCTCTGAATGTTACCAACCCAACCCTTGCGGGGGACTGCTGGTTGTGTATGACCCTTGGTACAACCATGCCCCTTGCCATCCCAGCAAATACTACCAATGTACAACCTAAGGGGAACTGTAGTGTTGGCTTGCCTTTTAGGATCCAACCTATAGGATTTAATACATCCCTGTGCTTACAAAGCCACCCCCAAAATGATAACTATGATTTAGACGTAGGATTCACTACCTTTACAAATTGCTCCTCTATTGTCAACTATACCTCATCCCTCTGTCCCACTCCCGGGCAAGTGTTTGTGTGTGGAGGAAACATGGCCTTCACGGCCCTACCTACAAACTGGACGGGACTATACGTACAGGCCATTGTTCTCCCCGATATTGATATTATTCCGGGACGATCCTATTCCCCTACCCAGCCTTGACTACATTGCTGGACGCAGTAAGCGAGCTATCCAGCTCATCCCCTTACTTGTAGGTCTAGGGGTCTCTGGAGCTATGGCTTCTGGCACAGCAGGTCTAGGGGTAGCAATACATTCCTATACAAAATTATCTAACCAATTGATCGACGATGTCCAAGCTCTCTCTGGTACCATTAATGATCTCCAGGACCAGATTGATTCACTGGCTGAGGTTGTCCTACAAAACAGAAGGGGGTTAGACTTACTCACAGCAGAACAGGGAGGGATATGCTTAGCCCTACAGGAACGCTGTAGCTTCTATGCCAACAAATCCGGAATCGTCCGAGACAAGATAAAGAAATTACAAGAAGACCTGGTGAAAAGGCGAAAGGAGCTGTTCGAAAACCCTCTTTGGAGTGGGCTGAATGGATTCCTCCCCTATCTCCTTCCCTTATTAGGACCCCTGCTCGGCCTGTTGATCCTACTATCACTAGGTCCTTTCTTATTCAACAAACTCATGGCATTTCTTAAGCAACAAATAGAAGCCATCCAAATGAAACCCTTACAGGTCCATTACCACAAACTTGAAATGGCCGACAGGGACGCGTATATGGGAACTTACTCAGACGCTGTCTGAAGGTAAACGTTCCTCTTTCCTACCCTTGGTGAGCTGGGCTGGATAGCCAAAGACGGGCAACTGGAGAGTATACCCAAAATTTGAAACGGGACCTCCACACCACCTAAGACAGGCGCTGGGCCAAAAGCTGCCCAGTCAGCCCATGACGGGTAAGGTGTGTAGGCCGGGTATATGTGATCTCCTGACCTAAGACAGGCACAGCCCCCTCAAGGAGCGTTCCCTGGCCAATATAATATAAAAAAGGGTAACCTGTGGGAAACTGTGCTCCCAGAACTGCATTTGGATGACCAAAGATAACATTGTTTGCACAACAGGGGGCTCTTGACAGTTATTACTTAGGCACCTTGGCGGCAGACATTCTGGCGGCTGGGGCACAACAAGACCTCTCTGTTGAGATAACCTATTCTTGATATTTACGGCCTAACTACCTTCCCGCTGACATCATTAGAGGAATTCCTCCACTCTCCCTGACTATATCTATCCCCGTATACCTTGCAATAAACGAGACTTGATCAGAAAGCCTGTCATGTCTCCGTCTCTTGTGCCTCTTGTCCTTTCATTCCCACTCCCCCTCTAGGGTCCGCGTTGACTTTACCCGCGGGTCGGGGCAACAAGTTTTAGTAACCCTGCCGGACCTGGACCTACGCAGACCCCCTCTTACACCAAATAAGAGGAGGAATTGGCAGAACAGAAGCAAGCCATCAAAGGACCAGATGGTTGGTGGATCCTACCAGATGACAGACTGTTGGTCCCAGAGGCTCTAGGTCGGACGTGAGTTGCCCAGTTACACAGGCTACCCACCTAGGCATCACCAAGACTTCTGAACTTCTTCAAAGCAGGTACTACCAAGCTTAGATAAGGTAATTAAAAGCATAGTCACTAGAAGTACTGTCTGTTGTACACAGGTAAATGCTAAGCAAGGTAAGAGGGTCCCCCTGGGAATTTGGGCCCCAGGGAAATTCCCTAGGAGAGCATTAGGAGGTGGATTTCACAGAGATTAAGCCACTAGCGTCAGGGTACAAATACCTGCTAGTTCTCATAGACACCTTCTTGGGTTGGGTTAAAGCATACCCCACTAGGACAGAAACTGCCTCTATAATAGTCAAGATATTACTCCAGGAGATTATACCTAAATTCAGGCTGCCAGTAGTCATAGGATCAGATAACAGCCTGCCTTTATAGCCAAGGTATCTCAAAGTATAGCTCAAGCCTTAGGACAGGCATGAGCAGGACTCTAAAAAGGAGTTTAACTAAATTTGTCCTAGAAACCGGTGAAAACTGGACCAACCTCCTGCCCTTCGCCCTCTTATGGGCCAGGTGTACCCCCTACCGGGAGGGGTTCCCCCCCCCCCTTTTTTTTTTGAGATCATGTATAGTAGACCTCCCCTCATCCTTCCCAGGGTCAGGGAGAAAATGAAAGCTGGAATTCATAACCATTCCTTGCTCAAGTCCTTACAGGCTCTGCAGTATACCCAGAGAGCCACCCATAAGCTTGTTCGAGATGCACTGTCAGTGCCCACCGCGGACCCTGTACATCCCTTCCAGCCCGAAGACTCGGTGTGGGTAAAGTTCACTGCCCAAGGACTCACCCTAACCTGAAAGGGACGCTACACTGTTATCCTGAGCACACCCACGGCTGTTGAAGTAGATAGCATCCAGACCTGGCTACACCAATTCCAGCTCCTGCACCAGGAAACGGCCTGGATCCTGGCAACCAGCGGCCTCACCCGTGAGATCCCTAGCCTGGGCTCCACGCAGGCCAGGAGGAGATTTGACGTCTGCAGGAGGGGAACTGGACTTCAGTGTGGACAGTACTGATGGGGACTGTGGTACTAGGGGCCTTGGTAACTGTAAGAACATTTTTGCTAGCCAGTGAAAAAGTCCAGGGCTAACTAAGTCTAGATGTGCTAGGGGACGGGAGAACAGGAACAGAACAGAGAATGCCCTTAAAACAAGTAAAATGAGTCCATGATTTGACTCATGCACATAAAACCAGTGGGGAATGAAATATGGTAGCAACCATACTTAGGTAAAAACTGCTGTTTAAATTTTAACCCTGGTATTCTGGCTTCTGCACTCACTTACTTGCTTAAACAATAGGGTAGTTACCTCAGCTCCAGATTGAGACCTGGAAACTCACAAAGGTTATTTTCCTGTGCCTGTGGACCAGAACCACAGAAGATTGATTCCCACTGACTCAGTGGCTCTAGGAGTTGACTACCTTTAGAGATTATTAACCCTGCTCAGTCCTGCTTTTGTACAATTTGCTTTCACAAGATAAGTCTGCATTCCAATGTCTAGAATTTAGAATTTAGCATTTAGAAAAAGGAAAATTCTTGTGGTTTAGACCTTTAAAATGACTGCCTACACCTGGGACAGCGCGGTCGTGAGGGTGGCCACCTGCGTGTGGTGTCCTCGCGGCCGTCCTGGCCAGTTTTCAATAAATCCTTGCCTGCTTTTTTAATCAATTAGCAGCCTCCGGTGGTCTTATTTTTGACTCCAGGGTTCGACCCCACAACATTCTCTGAACTTGAGAAGCTATATACACTTGTCTCTCAACTGTTGTACAGTTGAATGCTACTTTGCAGTGAATTCTATTGGTTTCAAAGACTGGTTTAATGTGCACTTGCTCTATTTCAAGGATTTCTGCAGTGTACAACATCCTTTCTAGACTATAGACTTACATTTTGATGTCTTTTCCACTTATTCTCTCACAATTCTTTTATATTCATTATTAATTGCTCTGAATTACTACTGGTTTCTTGCAGTGTCCTTAAATTGACCTTCTGCTCTATTATGGGACTTCACCACATGTACAAACAACTTTATACACTCTTCTCTGAACTTGAGAAGCTATATGCACTTTCTCTCAACTGTTTTACAGTTTAATGCTACTTTGAGTGAATTCTCGTGGTTTCCAAAGCTGCTTAAATGTGCTCTCTGCTCTATTACAGGATTTCCCGCATTGAATGAAACACTTTCCTTACTGTATCCTAACATGGTGATCTCTTTTCCACCTGCTCTCTCACTATTCTGTTCAATTTACTGCTATTTTGCTCTTAGTTTCTAGTCTTTCTTACAATGTCTTTCAATTGGCTTTCTGCTTGCTGGAAACAGAACATTGAGACATTGGAAGTTAAATGTGAAAAGGGAATCTGGAATGCTTTGGTGTTATAGTAATAGTGATAAGAATAATATAGAATAAGTATCAAAGTGTGGAATTACAGTGTGATATTAAAGTATGATGTTAAAAAGTATTGAATGTAATGTAAACAGGTTGATTAACCACTCCTGAGTGACCTGTATGTAGAAAATAGATAAAGTGATCTGCTCCCCATATGTAAAACTAGATATGCAAGGCTCCTGGGACCCGCTGATAAGACACACTGAAGACGCCCATCTAGGCACATAAAAAGAGGAAGCACCAGAGGAAGATCAGAGAGGCCTGCTCTGCTCCTCCACAGACGGTCACTCTCCACCCCCCTTCCTGCATCTGCCCGAGCTCTGCCGTGGACTGTGAGTCGGAACAGTGAGCCGGAAACTGAGGCCTCAAACAAGACGCCGAGCCGCAGCTGCAACGTCCAACGTCCAGTGTGTGTGTCTGTCGGCGCGGATCCCCGGGTGGCCTGCCGAGGTCTGGAAACCACCAGGACTCTGGTAAATAAACCGTGTGTGATTCGTGCATTGCATGTCTGTCTCCTGTGTAATTTATGCTCGGTCAATATTAAGTAAGTACCTTGGGTCATACGTGTCAGTTTAGAGACTGGCTGAGGCACCCTTGGTCACCTGTGCTTACGTCCCTGAAGGAGAAATTGGGACAATTGGCGTAGTCGGCAGTTGCTAAATTATAATTGGACATTAAGGGGGTAAGTGAAACCAAATTTCCTAAATTAATTTTTCTAAATTGCTCCGGGCATAGCGGAGATCAATTTGAATAAGAGAGAAAAGGGGAAGCTTCTAGCCAAATCTGACGTCAAGTGCTGAGCCTGCTAAGAGCAAATAATGTCGTCCACCCAAACCCGAAAGTAATCAGGCATAGAGAACCGATCGGTGTCACTTCTGAAAAACCTTGAGCTTGCTTCAAACTAAAAGTCGTCCACCGTAAGGGCACGCCCAGGAGAGGCTGACTCCCGAAGGCAAACGCCGGAGGGTCCTAGCAGTTTCTCTGCCCAAGCGGAGCCGTGCAGAAACTGCCCAAGCAGAGCCGTGCAGACGGGTTATATCTGCCGACCGTTTACGCAAGCAAGGGGCTGTGGAGGCAGCCAAGAGGAAGGACACGCGAAAGGGGAAACTAGGCTTGAGAAATCGGTGGAGGGACCCGAGTTGGCGGATTATACCAACCGACAGTTTACGTAGGCAGCACAACCGTGGCATAAACGGGACGGAGGAATTGTGGCTGGAAGGAATAATTCTCTCACTGCAAATTAAGGAAAGAAAGAGGAATATATATATAAATATAGATTTTATAAATGAATGGCAGAGCATAAATTACAAAACAGGATCCTGAATTTCTTAAGAAAGGCTCACAATTATCTCTTTCTTTGCAATATATACCTGACTGAAGTCCAGAGGGAAACTTCCCCTTGTGCCATCTATCCCTTTGGAAGAGCAGGTCCTAAAATAATAATTTGTCCGGACTGCCTTCAAGATAGGAAGGAAGATTAAAATGGAAAAACTCAGAAGCTTCTGGCAGAAACTAAGGAGGAATAAAGAACGACTAGCTAACATACCGGCTGAAAGTAAATGGTGCACCCTAGAGGACAGACTCAGGGAGAAATGCAAGGTCGGATACACTCCCAGATTGGGAGAGAAAGTAACCAATAACCCTGACACATTAATACCAGTAATTCAAAGGGCTTCACCTGAAGAGGTGATCCCAATACTTCTACATACAATTCATAATCTTCAGGAAGATAATGATAAAGGCAAAAGATTAGCACAAAAGGTGATAGGACAATATTCTAGCAAGCCAGCCATAGTAAGAAAAAAGGTGGTTAGGAAGGAAGGAACAGAAGGTGAAGGAGAGACAGTAGAATTTTCCTCCTTCACTAGACAAGAAATGAATGAACTTAGAGGCCTATTAATAAAGGGAGAACTGACAGACATTGATTGGTTGCTACATCTGTATGAGAAGGGAGGCCATACCCTTATGGTCAGTGCAGATGAATTATCACAAGTAATTGATGCAATAGAACACCCAAAACTAAGAGAACAACTACTAAAAGACATAGAACAGCAAGGAAGACAGGCACTGGCGTCTATATGGCACTGGGTGTCTAAGGCTTGGAAAAAGTCTTTTCCCCATATAGATTTCTCCTCATCACAATTTTCAAAACCATGGAATAATATAGGCCAGCTCCAACATCAATTGAGGAAATTAACTATCCTTAATGGAATATACCATGGAGATAATCCCTGGGAAGCCACTAATGTGGATGGCATCATAAGATGTCTAATTAAAAATGCACCCGAGGGATATAAAATACAAATGCAAAATTTATTAGCAGGGTCAAGAACCCCAAATGAGATTAAGGAAAAAATCACCCTCCATCAGGACATGATTACAGATAAAAAATTTACCTTTGTAGCAAAGGAGGAGAGAACACAAAATTACTCTTTTTTTCACAGAAAAAAGGAAGGAAATAAGGGGACCCCAGAATATGTATAGAAATAATAATAATTTCCAGAACAAGGGAAGAAATTGGACACAACCAAAGCCATACCTAGCACAGCAAAAACCTTACTGGAAGGTGAATAACCCTTTCTTTAAAAGGGGACCCCCACAAAACCCATTTACAAAAAATCAATCTGGAAATTCATTCAATAAAACCCAATCCAGAAACCCCTTCCCCACTTACCAATCTAAGAATAACCCATTTCAACAACAACCCAGAAATAATCCATTCAGACAACAGGGAAACTACCAAGGCCCCCGCCCCCAATGGAAGGGCAACCAAGGGGGCATAAGAAGAAACTAATCTCTCTTGCTCTAGCAGATGAGTTCTATAGGGAAAATGATAACAGGCCATATGTTACTTTGAATATAGAACCCCGAGATGATTTAATCTTACCTAAAACATTTTTAATAGACACTGGATCCCAAATCTCTTTAATGGCCATAGATAATATACCCACAAAATCCTGTGAAAACACAATTTCTATTGAAGGAATCACGGGAAATATTATTAAGGCAAATCCAATAGACTGTAAAATATTGTACAGAAATAGACAGATTAAAGCTACATTTTACACAGCTCCTAATGTAACTAACTTAATAGGAATGGATATTATACCCATAATATATAACTCACATATTAAATCATTATCCATCACAAAATATATGACAGATTTAGCAGCAGTAGAAATTCCCCCTGTGATCCTACCCACACCAACACAGGCATCATTTACTCCTCAATATCCACTGAAGGGAGGACACCAAGACATTACTAAAGCCATACAAAAACTTCTAGATGAAAACATTATAGAATTAGGAAGATCACACATTTACAATAGCCCAGTGTGGCCAGTAAAGAAACCTAATGGAACATATAGAATTACCATTGATTACAGAAACCTCAATAAAGTCTCACCTTTAGTTGAAGGAATCTTGCCAAATGCATCAGAAGTGATTAATATAATACAAGGGGATGCACCTAAATTTATGGCAGCTATTGATCTATCTGACATGTTCTTTGCAATTCCAATTGATAAAGCTTCCAGGCAATTTACTACCTTTGCATGGCAAGGAAAACAATATCAATTTACTAGATTGCCCCAAGGATATAAGAATTCTCCCACCATTGCCCACAACATTCTTGCTACTTATATTGATCCAAAAACAATACAATTCAAAAATCATCCAATATATAGATGACATTTTGCTCTACAACAATAATCTAGACACCTTACAAAAAGATCTAAATAGCCTCATTAAGGAACTTAGATCTCATGGATGGACAATTAATCCTGACAAGATACAGCCTGCAGGTACAACTGTAACCTTTTTAGGAATACATTGGGATTCTACAGGAAGAACAGTACCAAATAAGGTCATCAATAAATTAGACTCACTTAAAAGCCCCACATCAAAAAAGGAAGCACAACAAGTTATGGGATTATTTATGTTTTGGAAATAACACATACTATATCTGTCAGACATAGCAAAACCTATATACAAAGTAACTAGAAAAGCAGTAAACTTCCAATGGAATAAAGAACAGGAAGAAGCTTTCCAACAATTAAAACACTACATCCACCTCTTAACTACAAAATATACCATCAGGTGACAAGGTAATTCTAGACATTGCTTTTATATCAGAACATGGTAATTGGGGACTATATAAAAAAGGGAAAGATGACCATAAGCTAATGCAGTAGGATTCTGGTCCAAGAAATTTCCATTCTCTCATTTTAAATACTCATATTTTGAGAAATTGATTTGGACTTTATATGCAGCACTGCTACACACAGAACCTCTGACAGGACAACAGCCAATAACAGTCAGGAGCACCCTGCCTCTTAAGGCATGGTTAAATATGTCAGCGGAAGAGTTGGCAGGTAACCAAATTGAAGAAAAGGTACTCGCGTGGAAGTGGTACATAAACACGCGTTGTATCAGCGGCTCCGGAGAACCAGCCCTCCTCACCGAGGAGGTAAACAAACTTGAGGTGGAGCCACCCACCTGTGCCAACAAGTTTGAACCTATAGAGACACCTATAGGTATACAGGGGCCAAAATACACCCCTGTCTTTAAAAATGCCTGGTTTACAGACGGATCAGCCCCCGTATCCGGTGACCGCAACATCTGGAGGGCAGCAGCCTTCATTCCCACGACACAACAAGCTCTGACTGTGTCTGGTGAGTTCAATTCTGCACAACATGCAGAACTTATAGCCGCATATATGGCTATACAGGAAGCAGTGCGGACACAAAAACATAAAATATATATATTTACAGACTCTTGGGCAGTATATAATGGCATTATATTATGGTCAGGAAAATGGAAACAAACTAATTGGCAAATCAATGGTAAAGATTTATGGTCTAGAGAATACTGGGGAAAATATATATATATTTTATCACAAAAGATAAAAATATATGTAACACATGTCAATGCACATGCTAGTGACAGCTCTAAAACAACACTATACAACAAAATAGTAGATCAACTAGCAAAAGGACTAACACCAGGAAATAACCTCACTATCACTGATAAATCTAAATCTTTAGCAATAATATTAGCATTAAAAAAGGAAGATAACAATTCTTACTCCTTGCCACCAATTCCATCAATTAAATTAAAAAAGGAAGATGGAAAATACAAAATACAACCTCCAGAATTAGAAATGAAATTGACCATACCATTTATCACACAAATACATCAAACATTAGGACACATAGGACAATCAGCACTTATAAACTGGTTTCTAAAAAGAAACATAAAAGCCCCAATCAGAGACATTAAATCAACCATAAATGCATGCACTGTTTGCAAAGGAACACACATGTTCCGCACACTTCAGCCACCTAGAATGAATAAACCATATATACCCAACCAACTCTTACAGATAGATTTTATTGGACCTTTAAAAGTACCATATTCACAAAAATATGCATGCACATTAGTGGATGTAAATACAGGAATCCTTGCTGCCACAGCATTGTCACATCCAGATGCAAATACAACATTACGCTCCCTAAATACCTGGATGATGCATTTTGGCCCGCCACAAATCATAGAATCAGATCAAGGATCACACTTTACTGCCACATCTGTACAAAAGTTGGCAGCAGAATATGACATAGATTGGAACTTTCACTTATCATACAACCCAACAGCAGCAGGAACAATTGAAAGGCACAATGGACTCCTCAAACATAAAATGCGAACATTATTGATGGATAATAAATATCCATCTTTACAAGTTCTTTTAAATAAAGCATGCCTTTTATTGAATTCTAGACCTAGACAGAACAGACCCTCCCCCCTAGAACAACTATATCTTCCACACATTGAAAATATCAATGAATACCAATTCAGCCCTCCACCTAGAACAAATAGGAAAATTCCTTACAAAATCTTAACAAAAAACTCTAAGGATAACTCCTTGTCCTTACAGGAAATCATAGCTGACAGCGGAGCCTCACTTTACTGGACAGTAAATGATAAGGGAGAACTACAACAAACCAAAATCCAAAACACACAACCAAGATTTTAAAATTAACATTATATTATTTATTGTCTTATCTCAGCCATAATCACTCTTACACTCCTCCTACCACTCATATCATATATTGAACAGAATGTGCACAAAAATAGAACGCCTCAGTTTTATTACCCTTATGCTCCTTTTACTATTGATTGCCACTTGGACAGCCGTGTCATTGACATGGTGTAGATATAGACACATTACAACCAATAATACCATAAACATTAGTAGCATAAGTAGTCTAAGTAAAACCCCATTCCTAAAAATTCTGATCCAAGAATTATCAAACCCACTATCCAAGTTCTATAATTACACGATCTGTGCTCCCGCAGGACTGTCATGGAACAATGGGAAGCGGACCTAGAGAACTTTATGGAAGAAGCCAAAATACAAATAGTGTCCCCTGACCAACAACCCACACCACCACCACATTATCCCACACCCCCAAATTCACCAGATCTTCCCCAACTTCCATCACCACCAGCTACAGCTTTGCATATTCCTGATTTACAAACTTCTATTCCCTTGTTGCCCAATCAATACACGCATAGACCAGGATACCGCAGATTTTATCCTGATATCTGCAACCCAGCATGGTACACTAGATTTCAATATGATCCATATACCCAATACCAAGGAATATATTGCCATGTATTTTCAGGAGGAGTCATCGAATCTATCCTAAACATACTGGATGAAATTCAATCTATTATAGAATATTTGCCAGGAGAAACGGCTGTACATTTCCTTGCTCTACTTAGAGACTATATTGCCATAGGAGAACAAGCAATCTATTCTGCTTACAGATACCCAAGCTCACTTCCACCATTAACAACCCCAAATGAATTACTCAACATAATTTGTATAGGAGACTTAAATGCAGACTATTTGACACCACCTTGGAACTATATCCCTGCAATCTCTCAGAGAGAACTTGAAGACAGAGAAAGATGGGAGCATATGATGGAACTAGATAGCCCAGAGGAATTTTCCACTGGACATTGATTTTACTCTTTACTAATATTCTTGTTAATGATGTTATTTCTAGTGCTTCTAGCACTACAACTACTTTTAGTACTTCTACTAATGCTGATATTACTACTGAAGTGCCTGCTACTGCTTTACCTACTACTACTACTAATACTGGCAAGCTAAATACCATAAAACCAGCTATAGCCCATAAATTATCCATACAACTAACTAAACCAAACAAACATTATGTTTTCCACCACCCAGTCACACTTACAGCAAATAACTCAATCTTTTCACTAACTATAGGTGATTTTTCTTTCAATACTTCTTTACAATATTACTCCACATACAAGATGTGTCCATCATATTACCACCCAGATTTTTGCCAACTTAAAACATTGAATTATGTACAAAATTCTATGAGAACATATGGTCACACTCAATTGAAAGAATGCATTTCCCAACAATGGTTTCAGGACTCTCTGACTCTGAGATCAGTTTCCATTATAGATGTCCAATCAAGAGATCCTCCCACAACAACTTATCATATAACTACTGATACCCTTATAACTCTCAATTCCAAATTTATAAACATAGTTCAAAATGTAGATCCATATTTAAATATAGAAAATAATTCTTGCATTCAGAGAGCACTAGTTAATGTAGTTCCATTCCAAGAACATCTCATGCATTTTTGGTATACAGGAGAACAAGGAGATGAATTTGAGGATTATGATGAATATGATAAATATGAAGAGATGAACACAACAGAGGCATCCACACCTACACTCACAACAGAAACACCCATATCAACCTATTTTAACAGACAACCATTCTTTTCACCACCCACCACGTACCCAACCCTACCAGAAGGCTTTCCTATCTCACCATATTATAACATGACACACATTGTAAAAGAAAATGATATAACTTATTATCAATATTATTTAACAGGCTTTCCAAATTTTCCAACATTTGGCAACTTTTGTATAGGCATTAAATGTCACATGTCAAAGTCTGAATATGGCCCTGTAATGATAACCTCTTTAACTGATGCCATCACACCAGAAGAATATTTAGCTCATGATAACAACTACTGGCCAATTAGACACATACCTCAGATGATGACAGACCTCATTCGTCCTGTCAATTTTGACTCTGGTGAAACTATGCATAAACTTTGGAATTCACCTATGTTTGGCACCATATATCAAATTTGCTTTCCAGCAGCTATATCTAATAATTCCCTTCATATTAATACCACTGGGACAAACTTTACTCAGTTTTATACCAAACTAGAACCAGCTATATATTGTGTTGACCCCAACAAGAAATTGGCCAAATCTGTTCTAAATCTATTACAAAGACTAACCCCCAATATGCTATATCCAAATTCTTACAAACTAAGATCACAGCAATTTCTAGGATTCTGGAATATAAATTATACCACCCTTTACTACCCAGATATAATTACACATACCTTTACAGAAATCCCACAAGGAGAACAATTTGTCATGAATTCAACCCACATTTGTTCTAATACCATAGCCATTGGTAAAATCAACCCACCAATTATGCCCTCCTATAACTGCTCTACATTATCCACAAAAATGACAATGGCTATAAGAGATTGGTTACAGTCTAAAAGATACATACTAGAACAGGCTAATTCCTTAGCAAATGTAACTATGTTTTTCTCTAACTACACACAGAAATTTTTTTTCTTTATTCATGTTTAATTCCTCTACAACATCATATCTATTAGATTGCTCCCCAAGTGTCACAGAAATGCTCACCTATGCAATTATTCCTAAACATGATCAACAAGCACGACAACCTACATTTTTAAACCACCCATACTCATATGGACCATTCCCCATTATAAGCTATAGAAATTTTACATTTAGCTACACCTCTGCAAACATTCTTTCAAATCTTACCACAGGCCAACAACACCAAATGACCTATACAGTTCTTTATCCCAACTCAACATTAAGACCTGCCCCTATACCACTAAATCACTCACATTTTGCTTGCAGAGGATATGACCCACTCATTAGTTTACATTACAATATTTCTTATGGACTAAAACATACTTCTTGGTTTACAACCTTTGGAGCCTATATTAATCCATCAAAAGCAAAACGTATAGCTGGATCCTTCACTACTGGTTTTCAATCATATATGCTACATTACTTAGGCAGCGGATGGAAGAAATTATTCCTCCACCACCATTCACCCATGACTAATCATTCTCTTCTACTCTTCACTGATTTCTACTATATACCTAATATAGCTGATAAATGTTATAATAACCTATTAGAACCATGTATCATACAAAGAGGTTGCTACAATTCTACGACATGCCTAAGAACCTTACATTTTTCACCTGTCTATTCTTATGGCATTACAAAACCTGTACCTAAACTTCTTGAGGCCCCATCAGTAATTACACAAATCAATAACCCAGGTAGACTAATTTTCCAACCACAGATTCAGAGAACTACCATATACTTCTCACCAGATGATTTTTTAGCCTCCTCATTAGTCAAAGCTTGTGCAGACGTAGAACCCCCAATTCCAATTAGAAATGCACCATTCCCTCAAAAATTTAGACAACATTCAGGAAGGAAACTCTTACAATTAGACGCAGCTTCCTTCGCATTGGCATCAATCGCAGCATCTGTATCTATAGCAAATTCAGTTAAAATTAATCAGTTAACTAATGATTTAAATAAATACTTCCACCATACAACCGAATTTGAAACTAAAACATTAGAACTCATCTCTAAATCATTTGACAGTGCCTATCAACTGGCAGCACAAATCCATCAGCAAGTCATGCTCTTATCAGACATAGTTAAGGAACAGGATCACTATATGCACACATTACATCAAGACATAGAGGACATTAATCAAAGATTCCAAAAATACCAATTTAGACAACAATGTCAACTTATACAAAATTCCCTAACACAAGCCCAACGAGACCTTTTGTCTCTCATTGTCAGGGGACAAGGACTGAACCCATTGTGGAATGATGCAATAGCTGCAATTGACTTTACAAAACCTATAGGATGCTCCTACTCAGACTGTGAACTTTCAATACTCACAGCAGTAGGAGGAGAAAACTTAGTGGCATATCCTACATTGAATATACCAATACACATGAACAATAATGAATATGCAATGCCTAATGGAGACATGCTATATGTGGAACCTTATTTCTTCTTAAAATCTTCACTAATACAATTCACTCCAAATATCTTCATTGCATTCCAACCACTATCTCTAGATACATTTCCTGTATCACTTCTTCCACATGACCCAAGACCACTCATGTATAATATAGGCAGACACAACTTTGTCGCCTGCTTTACAAATATCTCTGTATATGATCACACAATAAGGAAGAACGTGAACTACTCCTTCCCTAATTCTTGTCACTTAATCACTAATGCTATGAACATCACCTTTAATAATAAAATATATTATTCATTCTTTGACACCAAAACCTCTCTATACTTCTCACCCTCTTTACCCTTATACCAACGCTTGCAAGAAAAACATTATACTGCACCCCCTACTCTTAATAAATCTTTTAACAAGCTTAGCTCTTTAGAACCCCTCGTAAAAGATACTATGAAGACCTTGAAGTCACAAGCTGAACAACTACATCACTTAGCCTACATCCCAAACGCTGGAACCATCACAACCTTGGAAGACTTGAAAAAACTACACCGTAATTGCAAGACAGCGGACACTCTCCTATCCTTATGGAGGACCGTCCCCTGCACTCCTGATTGGAATTTCATCAACCCCATCGCATGGATTCAGCATGGACTCTCTTCATTTGAAGCTACATGGACTTTAATTAAGGAAATATTATTTGCATTGGCTATTATTTTCCTCTTTTGTTTATTTGTTAAGATTGCTAAAATCATTATATGCCTTATCCCCAATAAAATAAAAAATAATTGATTCCCTTGGGGTAAACCCTTCATGTAATGTAAACAGGTTGATTAAACACCCCTGAGTGGCCTGTATGTAGAAAATAGATAAAGTGATCTGCTCCCCATATGTAAAACTAGATATGCAAGGCTCCTGGGACCCGCTGATAAGACACACTGAAGACGCCCATCTAGGCACATAAAAAGAGGAAGCACCAGAGGAAGATCAGAGAGGCCTGCTCTGCTCCTCCACAGATGGTCACTCTCCACCCCCCTTCCTGCATCTGCCCGAGCTCTGCCGTGGACTGTGAGTCGGAACAGTGAGCCGGAAACTGAGGCCTCAAACAAGACGCCGAGCCGCAGCTGCAACGTCCAACGTCCAGTGTGTGTGTCTGTCGGCGCGGATCCCCGGGTGGCCTGCCGAGGTCTGGAAACCACCAGGACTCTGGTAAATAAACCGTGTGTGATTCGTGTATTGCATGTCTGTCTCCTGTGTAATTTATGCTCGGTCAATATTAAGTAAGTACCTTGGGTCGTACGTGTCAGTTTTAGAGACTGGCTGAGGCACCCTTGGTCACCTGTGCTTACGTCCCTGAAGGAGAAATTGGGACATTTGGTCAACCTTAATCGCTCTGAATGGTCAGAGGTAGTCACTCATTGTTTAGTTGAGACATTGTTAGTTAAAGCAACTCTCAGCTGTTAATCATATGTAAATTTTTGCTGATTGTCTATTATTGGAATTTCCTGCCTAAAGGATATGGGTGTATCTCAGAACCCCAAAGAAGGGATGGCAAAGGCCAGAGCAGTGGGTAGTACTCCCACTAGAGGTGGGCTCCCGCCTGCCCCCCCATTTACCCAAATGGATTCTTTTCTATCTACTTTTCATTTTGATTGCGGCCTTCTCCAGAAACCGGACCTGAACGGGAACCCTGAAACACACGGGACGTGATAAAGGATTCCACATCTGGTGCCCACGCAGGGCTTCTGGAGATGATATTTTTTGCCTAGAGGGAAGGAGGAAAAATACACCGAGAAAAGGTGTGGAAATTCACTGGAAAAAGGTGAGGGAAATTCACCGCACTCAAAAGCCCACGGCCAGCTGCAAAGTCGTGATCTGTAAGTAGGGTGGGAATGACTTTTTCAAGTCATAAATGCATCCAGGATTTCTGTGCACATGTAAGGGGAAAGGGCCAGTTTAAAAACGAGTGCACATAGTTTTGAGCTGAACTTGACCTTTTGCTGTGTACAGAATAAAAACCCGAGACTGTTTTGGCCTTAAAAATGGCGGAGATGAACCGGGAAAGAAATACAGGCAGTTTCCCAAGGAAATGTATTGAAATTTACATGTGAATAGCTATGGGTTTGTTTCTTGACTTCCCCAGCAGGAAAAATTCTTTTAAAAATTTAGCAGCTGTGCCAGGCCTATTGGCTGGAAATTTAAAACTTTTAAGTTCAAATGATCTAAATGTATTGAAATTTAAAATAATGAAATGTTGATCTGAGTATGCCTAGTATGAAGTCTAGATGATATGTTAATCTATTAATTGAATATGCCGTATATTTTATTTGAAATGTATCCTTAAAAATGTAAAAGTATTATTGATTTGAGAAATGCTAAGTATTTAATTTTGCTACCTAAAATTTAAAGCTCTGGAAGTTTAAGGTCTCTTTCCTTGCAATGAAAAAGTTTTTAAAGCTACACCCTTCGTTAATGGCGGAAGGGGTAGACTACGCCCTTCCCCCAGAAGAACAGGTAATCCAATTTCTGCCAGTAGCCATTTTTTAAGGACCTACAAGTTTGCTTCTCAGTTTACCCAGGCAGAAAAAACATGGTTTAACGTTAATTATTAGATTTTAAAATTTATTCTTAAAAATATAAAGGGTTATTAATAAAGAACTGCTAAATATTTGACTTACAAACTCTGGAAGTTTAAGGTTCAGATTGAATTGGAAGAACTTACATAATTGTGGTAGCTAAATGCCTAGAGTGTAGTAAAATGTGTTTTTGAGAAAATAAAATGTTTTCTCTTAAATAATTAGGAATTCAAAATATGTTACTTCTTGGTCTGATTTAAAAAAGAGAATAATTCTGTGATACAGTTTAAATTTAATTGATATTCTTTAAGATAATTTAAGTATATAATCTTTAAATCATATATATACATATATATATTATATGTTTGATCTTTCCAAGGTATTTCAAGGTTTTGAGAATAGCTTTTAAGACATTTCACAGGCCCTGAAATGTATTACAAAAGTCTATTCTCTCTTAAAAGAAATATTTTTTCAATTAAACCAATTGATACTTAAAATCGCATGGAAAGCTTTATCAAATAAAAATTAATTAATATATTTTACTTACATACATATATATTAAATGTTATGGAAGTTTTTGCCTGTAAGAAGGGCAAAAACAATATATTTCTTAAATATAGCCAAAATTTTCAACGGCAGTAGAATTTCTAGAAAGACAAAAGCCTCAAGCAGCCTGCATTTTTGAATCGGCTGGAGGTGGGACAGTGTTTATACTTTTGGATCAGACCAATAAAGTATCAAATAAGTTTACTGAATAAACTTCTTTGCTTTTTTAATTAAAGATACCTACTTAAGTTACTTTATAAATTAGACTTTTAAAAATATAATCAAGGTCTCATATAAATTAAGTTACATGAGAAGCCAATGTTTTTATAAGTAATTGAATCCTAACTTTCTGTAGCCCCCTGCATTTTAAATTAAGCTAGAGGTGGGGCAACATATTCGGCTTGTGAATTCAGATGTAAATTTGCTTTATTTTTTAAATGAAGATACCAACTTTAATTACTTAAAAAAATTTAGCTTATTAAATTATAATCAAGGTTTTCAGCTAAATGAAAAGCCAATATTTTATAAATAATTCTAATAAAGACCAGAAACAGCTAGTGATTGTCTGCAATGTGATTTTTTACTTTCTTTTGAAAGAACAGATTGAGCAGCCACCATGATGGCCACATGGCTTACTGCCCGCCATCTTGAAATAACAAAGGCCAACCCCCTTCCTTTAAATAAGCCAATGTCTTTGTAAGCAATTTAAATAAGTTTTTTAAGGAAGTTACTGAAGGCTTCCCATGATCCCTCTGTATATGCAAATTAGCTAATGGGAATGCTTTAAAAATAAATTTCTTGCTTAATAAAAAGGAGAAATTTGAAAATTTTGAAATCTCTTTCACTGGTATTCCAGGATAAACTGAGGATTGTTATTAAAATATTAAATCTAATCCATACTAGTGGTCACCATAACCTTAAGAGAAATTGTTTCATGTGGCAAAGATTTTTAAATGAAACTATATAGCCTGAAAATTATTTTGGAAGGAAATAAAGAGAGGTTTCCTTCAAATATCATAGGGATTGTAATTGATAGCCAATGCATTAGGTCTCCGAAGGTGGAGGTAAGAAAAGATTGTCTTAAAACTTTAAATGACTTTCAGAAATTATTAGGGGACATTAACTGGTTAAGATCTTATCTGAAGATCTCTACAGGAGAAATGACAAATTTATTTAGTTTACTTAGAGGTGACTCTAATCTTTCCTCTCCCCGAACTTTAACAGATGAAGCTAGGAATGAGTTGCTAAGGGTTGAGCAGGCAATTTCCTCAGCTCAAGTAGCACTGGTACAGCCCGAATTACCTTTATTGGGACAAATTAATCCTACTGCAAATAGTCTCACTGGAGTCATCTTTCAAAATAAAAATTCTCCTGCCATTATTGAATGGGTCCACCTAGGACATCAATCCTCTAAAACTGCGGTTACATATGTAGAATTATTAGCCCAATTATTATTTCTAATTAGGAAACATTGTAAACAACTTAGAGGGGAAGAGCCTCAGGTGTATCTACCTCCCCCTCACTGGGAAGCAATTAGAAATGGTATTTCAGACTGATATAAATTGGCAAATTGGGTTAAGAGGATATTCAGGGGAACTTAGCTGTCACCTATTAAAAGATAAATTACTACAATTTTTATATAAATACCTCCATCATTATACCAAAAAATACTACGCAGGAACCTATTCCTGGAGCTTTAACTGTTTTTACTGATGGATCATCAAATGGGAAAGCTGCCTATCATACTATAAATTCAGACCTAGTCATACTGACCAGTCATACTTCTATACAAAGAATTGAACTAGAAGCTATTAAAGCTGCATTGCAGGATTTCCAAGAGCCTCTTAATATTGTCTCTGATTCCTCTTATGCTGCGAACTTAGTGAATAGAATTGAAACTGCCCGGTTGAAATGGCTTAGTGACCAAAGTTTATTTTTACTATTCAAACAAGTTCAGCAGATTGTACAACAGAGACAATATCCTTTTTTTTTTTAAATTTCTTTATTGATTAAGGTGTCACATATTTGTCCTCATCCCCCCATTCCCATCCCACACCCCTCCCCACAGTTGCCCCCACCCCCCTGTTGTCCTTAACCATTGGTTAGGCTCGTATGCATGCACACAAGTCCTTTGGTTGATCTCTCCCCCCTACCCCCACCTTCCCCTACCCTCCTTCTGAGGCCCAACAGTCCGATCGATGCCTCCTTGTTTCTGGGTCTGTTCTTGTTCATCAGTCTATGTTGTTCATCATTTCCCCTAGATGAGTGAGATCATGTGTTACTAGAAATATACTTATAAGAACCGAATGTGAGACGAGCAATAATAGTTATGCTGACAGGCAAATGAATCAGTCTGTAGTGAGTTTCTTTCTGGACCAACAGTTCTTTTGAGACCCAATTTCAATGTCCACCAGTTCCTTATGTGTACCTGTCGGCACTGACTTTTCAGCTCTGGATGGTGGACAAATGGTGGTAATACAGGTCTGACTCCCTCTGGTTTGGTCTCGCCCGGACCCAGGGGCACGGCTTCACCCAGACTCAGGGGTGCGTGGCCTCACCCGGACCTGGGGCCCAGCATCACCGGGGCCCTGGGCGCGTGGCCTCACCCAGACCCAGTTGCGCGCAGCCTCACCCAGTCCCGGGATCCAGCCACACCCGGACCCAGGGGCGCGCGGCCTTACCCGGACCCGGGTGAGGGATCCGTGGCCTCACACAGTCTCACCCGGGCCCGGGATCCAGCCTCATCCGGATGCAGGGGCGCGTGGCCTCTCCCGGACCCAGGGGTGCAGTCTCACCCGGACCCGGGACCCAGCCTTACCCGGATCCAGGAACGCCCGGCCTCACCCGGACCCGGTATCCAGCTTCACTCAGAACCAGGGGCGCGTGGCCTCTCCCAGACCCAGGTGGGCGGCCTCACCTGGCCTCGGGACCCAGCCTCACCCAGATTCAGGGGCGTATGGCCTCACCCAGACCCGGGATCCAGCTTCACCCGGACCCAGGGGTGCGTGGCCTCGCCCGGACCCGGGGGCATGTGGCCTCACCCGGACCCAGGACCCAGCCTCACCCAGATCCAGGGGCGTACGGCCTCACCCGGACCCGGGACCCAGCCTTACCCAGATCCAGGGGCGCACGGCCTCACCCGGATCCGGAACCCAGCCTCACCTGGATCCAGGGGCGCACAGCCTCACCCGGACCCGGGATTCAGCTTCACCCATACCCAGGGGCACGTGGCCTCACCTGGACCCAGGGGCGCAGCCTCACCCAGACCCGGGACCCAGCCTCACCCAGACCCAGGAGCGCACAGCCTCACCCAGGACCGGGACCCAGCCTCACCCGGACCCAGGGGCGTGCGGCCTCACCCGGACCCGGGATCCAGCCTCACCTGTACCCAGGGCCGTGGCCTCACCCAGACCCAGGACCCAGCCTTACCCAGACCCAGGGGCGTGAGGCCTCACCCAGACCCAGGGGCATGTGGCCTCACCCGGGCCCAGGGGCGCGCAGCCTCGCCCGGACCCGGACCCAGCCTCACCCATACCCAGGGGCATGCGGCCTCACCCGGATCCAGGGGCGCGTGGCCTCGCCCGGACCTGGGACTCAGCCTCACCCTGACCCGGGTCCCAGCCTTGCCCGGACCCAGGGGCGCACGGCCTCACCCGGACCCGGGACCCAGCGGGGCTTCGTCTTCTTGATCCCAATTCCTGTCGATCAATTCCCTCTCAGCAATTCCTTCGGCCATTTTCTCAAAGCTCCAGGCCGGCTGCCGCGGAATTCGTTGGGTGGTGGGCTCGGCGAAGCTCCGGTGTGCCCGGTGTGTGGCGGCAAGCTGGTCCAAGGTCGTTGCGGCGGCACTCGTGTCTGCAGCGGCGACCAGTTGCCGGGCGAGCGCTCCTGGATCCAGGACCCAGCGGGGCCTCGTCTTCCCGATCCCAACTCTCATCGGTCAATTCCTTCTCAGCAATTCCTCCAGCCATTTTCTCAAAGCTCCGGGGCGGCTGCCGCGGAACTCGCTGGGCAGCGGGCTTAGCAAAGCTCCGGAGCACCCGGTGTACGGTGGCGGGCTGGTCCGGGGTCGCTGCATTAGCGCTCGGGTCTGCAGCGGTGGCTGGTCGCCGGGCGTGCGTACCTGGCAGCTTCCGGGGCGCAGAGATTCTCGAAGGACTCGGAGGTAAGCAAGCACGGGGTCTCCCACCCCATGTCTCCCAGTGGCTTGTCTGTCCATGCTCGGCAGCGAGTGGAGCCGTCCCCTCAGACAGAGACCGCCGGGGAAACTGCGCCGAGCACGTTCTAGGCCGCCATTGTGTCGCCAGAGCCGTAGTTCTTAAAGTGCGATCTTTGACTCACCGGCATCAGCATCATCCCGCGTACCCCTCTATTTTATTCTAGTTGTAGAACATCTGCTCAGCCAGCCCTCGGTGGTTCTGGATGGTGTCTGCTCTGTTTTCCCGTTGTAGTTTCAAAATTGTTGTGGTAGGCAACAATCAGGCGTCCGCCCTATGCCTCCATCTTGGTACGCCTTTGTGTAGTTAAGTCTTGATTGTTGTTGGTGTCACTGGGAGGAATTGTCCTCCAGGTCAATTGGCTGTGTGGACCCACTGTATCCATAAAGGAAGAATTGCTGTGCAGGAGACACGTTTATGAGCCAGGACTTGTTTCAGTAGGGCTTTGGCGCTCACTGAGTCTGCCTCTTTAATGTGTCCCTTATGCAAGTGGTTGAAATCTGGTGTCGTCTCACATCGACCACTAGATGCCCTCGTTTCTGGGTCTCCAATGGGGTGCAGGTCGCCTACTGTCTGAGGCCACTCAGCAGGAGTTACAGCAAAAACTGCAGTTTTTCTCCTCCTGCTTGAGTGGTTTTGGAGCAGTCTGACTGGAACTGCTGTTTATTTGGTTAAGCTACCACAGGGCAGGCCATTTATATGCAAAAGCTGCTGTTTGGAGCCTGGGCGGGTTTGTAGAATGTGCAGGGTGGATCTCAGGACGGGGCGGGTCTCAGGGCGGGGCAGGGTCTCAGGGCGTCACTAGGCTAGGGCGTGGCAAACCGCAATGGCTGCAAGTCTGCTTCTTCTGCCTTTTCTACCTTTCCGCGTTTCCAAGTCCCCGTGTCCCGCACTCCAGCACAGTAAACACTGATTGCTGGGTGCACCTCTGCAAGAAAGTCACTCTCATTTTCCGACACAATGGCCGAGAGTCCAGCTTCTCCCCATAGGTGTCTGGGTCTCCCACGCGTCCCCAGAAACTGGATTTCAGAGTGATGGGGAGCTTATCTCCCTTCGGGTTGGAAAAAAAGCCGCGCGTCCCTTCCCCCGCCACCAGCCCGACCCACACGCCTCTGCACCTCATCCCCTCCGCATTTGCTCTTTCCTCTTCCCTCTTAGTTGTAAATCCACCATTCAGCCAGCTCTCCTGTGGTTCTGGGTGGCAGACGCTCTGTCCTCTAGTTGTATTTTTGAAATTGCTGTGCGCAGTGCAGTTCATTTGTTTAACTTTGCCGCCATCTTGGTTCCTCCTCATGAGCGTATTGACAATATCCTTTTTATATTACTCACATCAGGGCTCATAGTGTCTTACCTGGTCCTTTAACAAAAAGGAAATGCACAGGCTGATCAATTGGTTGCTTTATTAAAAGAAGCCTTAGAATCTCATCAGTGTTTACATCAGCCTGCCAAAATGCTGTCTATTATTAAGGAATGTCCAACTTGCATGTTACATCTACCTCAAAAGCCTAACACAGGAGTCAACCCTAGAGGTCTCTTAAGAGACCATATCTGGCAAATGGATGCAACGCATTATAATTCCTTTGGACACCTTGGGGCATTACATGTCTGTAGGTACCTTTTCAAAAGTCCTATAGGCTACTGCATCTACAGGAGAAATGGCAAAACAGGTTATTAATCATTGCCTAGCTGCTTTTGCCGTCATGGGAGTTCCAAAAATTATTAAAACTGATAATAGGCCTGCTTACACAAGTTGTCAATTCCAGGAATTTTGTAAAAGGTGGAAAATTCAGCATATTACAGGAATACCATATAATTCCCAAGGACAGGCCATTATTGAACGACAGCAGCAGCGGCTAAAATCCCAACTTGAAAAACAAAAAGGGGGGATGATGGAGAAATCACCTGTGGGTAGGCTACACCAAGCCTTAATTACTTTAAATTTTTTCACTTGTGATGATGAAGGAAGGACACCTATGGAACTACATTGATGCTAGAATAAAACAAAAGAAAATGGTCTAGTTAAATGGAAGGATCCCGAATCTGGTTTATGGAAGGGACCTGATCCATTATTAACCTTTGGCAGAGGGTATGCTTGTATACTCCCAGAGAATTTTTCCAAACCCGTGTGGATTTCTGCTAGAAATATTAAACTGCAACAGGGATCCAAGAGAGAAACTAGCCAGACTAATGAGGACTTTGTGCCTGAGTCACACCACTGCAGCTGGAGTCACACCATGCAGCTGCAGACAATCAACTACCTCAGCCACAGAGAGCAGCGACTCCAAGCAGTCCACTGAAGATGAGGAGTAGGAGGAGGACGAGCCAGACAACAAACAGCTCGGAGGTCACCTGGGGCATGGTAAAGAAGACAGTACGGACGCCTGACACCTGAGAATGTCTTTTTTGCCATGCTAGCAGTAATAAGCTGTACGGTAATATTACCTGGGACAAATGTGGAAGTGTTTTGGACTTATGTTCCTGACCCTTCATGGGTAAGACCCCTTACGTGGGCTGATCTCCTGATTAATATAGTCACCAATAATACCAAACACCTTGGTCATCCAGGAGGAAAATGGGTGGGGCAAGGAAGTATAATTACACAGGTGTAGCCACCCAGCTTCCCTTCTGTATGACACAAAATCAAACCACTGCCCCTTTGTGTGTAAAATTAAAGAGAGGTGCAGAAAATGTAACTAAGACCTTTGTCTATACAAAAAGAAAATGACAGCCAGTTTGAAATTGAATTGCTATGCCTAGAGCAAAGAATATCCTTACATGATTACAACAGCATATTGTACAATTATCCCAAACAAACTTAAAAATCTACTTTTTGAATGTTTGGCAACAATTTAATAAGGACATGAAAGGATTTAATCTCTTCCACTGTGTGGAAGGCCCCCTGGGAAGGCACTTGAGCATTCTATATTGGCCTTTCTTGCCCCTTTTTGCCAAGAAGGACCCTCTTCTCACAATCCAATTGCCCACAGCTGTTGTCTGAGTTTTCAGTTCATGCTGAGGTTGAAGCCTCATGGTGGCTGGTACCATGGATCTGTCTCTTGCCCAATGCTATGAGCTGGGCCCTCCCTGGAGAAGAAACCTGGGGTTCCCCAAGACATGTGATCAATGCTGGGGCCCCGCCAGATGGCGAGGGGATCCCAAGGCAGGTGCTGGGCATGGAGGCCACAGGGGCATAGGCTACCAAGGATACAGAACTGAACCTCACATCACCCTGCTTGGCCCCGGAGGATGGCTGGTTAGTCAATGATGGGTAAGATTCCTCAAGAGAGGAACAACCTAAGACAGGCACAGTCGCAGAGGGGCCATCAGGAGAGAACTTGGGGGTCAACAGAGGTAGGGCACAGATCCTCACGCCCCCAACATTGCAGGGGCTTGAACACTCGCCCCTTCTGAGGGAGGTCTCCTGCCCCATGGCTGCTTCGCGCTTTCCATGCCAGCTCAGATTGGGACCCAGGTAACATACAGTGACTTGGCCCAACTCAGATCTGGAAGAGACCCAGATAACAGAAAGAGACTTGGCCCAGCTTGGATTGGGACCCACGCAACAGAGTTGGCCGATGGCAGCTGCCCTATATCTAAATCCAGGAATGCTCAGGGCTTTCTCAAGGATGCAAAATAATCCTTTTCATTGATATTTACAGTGTAAACTAAGATTTTTGTTAGAGTATTAAATTTGACAGTAAAATAGTAGTCAAGTTTTCAGATTAATTTAAATTGGCTAAATGAAATAAGTGAATATTCAAGAAAATTAATTGTACAAAAAGCTGTTCCTAAAGTATTAACCAAAATTTCTATTGGTAGTTCATTTCATGGTAAAATTGCTTAACATGCAATGAACCTAAAGCAGTCATATTTTTGTGCAAAAATTTAAAGTTATCAAGACTGCATTATAAAAATTTTCCAAAAGCCTCCTAAAAATTAAATAAAAAAGAGGGATGGTAGAAAAATACCATGTAAGAAAAAATATCCTGTAAGTAAATTACATCTAGAAAAAATTTTGAAAATTAATTTTCATACAGCAGGACACCCATGAAATACATACATGGTGTCAAAATAAGCCAAAGGAAAATTGTTTGGGCAAAAAATAAAGGATCCCAAGAAAATTTATAGAAAAGATTCCTTTATTAACTTTTGGTCGAGAATATGTCTGTATATTTTCAGAAAACAACTCCCAGACCATGTGGATTCCTGCAACAGAGTAATTAACAGGAATGCTCCAGCCATGAAGACAAGAGGTGAAATAGTCCAGAGATGGAAGACACTGACTATGCCTTGCCATACTAGCAGTCAGCAGATGTGTGACACTGTAGATTGCCCAGGTCCAAACCACAGAGGTCGGACCTGCATCACCACCGTTTGTCCACCATCCAGATATTGTTGCTGACATGTACACTTTAGGAACTTTTGGACATTTAAACTTTGGACTCAGAACTTTTGGACATTGAACATTAAAACTTTGGACTCAGAACTTTTGGACATTGAAACGTTGGACTCAGAACTTTTGGACATTGAAACTTTGGACTCAAAACTTTTGGACATTGAAATTGGGACTCAAACATATTTTGTTCTTATATGTTTATTTCTGGTCTGTAAATGCAAGATTTTTTAAGGAAGGAATTGGGGGGAGATGCCAGAAACCGAACATTGAGACATTGGAAGTTAAATGTGAAAAGGGAATCTGGAATGCTTTGGTCAACCTTAATTGCTCTGAATGGTCAGAGCTAGTCACTCATTGTTTAGTTGAGACATTGTTAGTTAAAGCAACTCTCAGCTGTTAATCATATGTAAATTTTTGCTGATTGTCTGTTATTGGAATTTCCTGCCTAAAGGATATGGGTGTATCTCAGAACCCCAAAGAAGGGATGGCAAAGGCCAGAGCAGTGGGTAGTACTCCCACTAGAGGTGGGCTCCCGCCTGGCCCCCCCATTTACCCAAATGGATTCTTTTCTATCTACTTTTCATTTTGATTGCGGCCTTCTCCAGAAACCGGACCTAAACGGGAACCCTGAAACACGCGGAACGTGATAAAGGATTCCACACTGCTACAGTTACCAGACTTACGTGCATTATACAAACACCTTTCTACACTCTTGTGTGAAGTGGAGAAGCAATATACACTTGTCCCCAAGTATGATTTACAGTTTAATGCTACTTTTCAGTGAATTATAGAAGTTTCTAAAGCTGCTTAAATGTGCTTACTGCTCCATTTCAACGATATCCCGCATGAACGAAACACTTTCATTACTATACCCTAAATTTATGATGTATTTTCCCTTTATAATCTAACTATTCTGTTCAACTTACTGCTATTTTGCAGTTAGTTCCTAGTTTTCTTACAATGTCTTACAATTGGCTTTCTGCTACAGTTACCAGACTTACCTGTATTGTACAAACACCTTTCTACACTATTCTCTGAAGTGGAGAAGCAATATACACTTGTCTCCCAAGTATGATTTACAGTTTAATGCTACTTTTCAGGGAATTCTAGTAGTGTCAAAGACTGGTTTAATGTGCATACGCTCTATTTCAAGGATTTCTGCAGTGTACAACATCCTTTCTAGATTTTAGATTTACATTTTGATGTCTTTTCCACTTGTTCTCTCACAATTCTGTTATACTCATTATTATTTGCTCTGAATTACATATGGTTTCTTGCAGTGTCCTATAATTGGCCTTTTGCTCTACTGATGGGACTTCCCCAGATGTACAAACAACTTTGTACACTCTTCTGTGAACCTGAGAAGCTATATACACTTGTCTACAAACTGTTTTACAGTTTATTGCTAGTTTTCAGTGAATTCAAGTGGTTTCAAAGACTGGTTTAATGTGCACTTTGTTCTATTTAAAGGGTTTTCTGCAGAGTACAAAGAACTTTCTATACTATAGACTTATATTTTGTTGTCTTTTCCACTTGTATTCTCACAATACTGTTCTATTCACTATTATTTGCTCTGAATTACTAGTGGTTCCTTGAAGTCTCCTATAATTGGCCTTCTGCTCTAATAATGGGACTTCCCCATATGTACAAACAACCTTGTACACTCTTCTCTGAAATTGAGAAGCTATATACACTTGACTCTCAACTATTTTCCAGTTTAATGCTACTTTGCAGTGAATTCTATTGGTTTCAATGACCGGTTAAATGTGCATTTGCTGTGTTTCAAGGATTTCTGCAGTGTACAATATCCTTTCTAGACTAGAGACTTACATTTTGATGTCTTTTCCACTTGTTCTCTAACAATTCTGTGATATTCATTATTATTTGCTCTGAATTACTACTGGTTTTATACATGTCCTATAATTGGCCTTCTGCTATACTTATCGGACTTCACTACATGTACAAACAACTTTATGAACTTGAGAAGCTACATGCACTTGTCTCTCAACTGTTTTACAGTTTAATGCTACTTTGAGTGAATTTTAGTGGTTTCCAAAGCAGCTTAAATGTGCTCTTTGCTCTATTCTAGGATTTCCTGCATTGAATGAAAAACTTTCATTAATGTATCCTAACATGGTGATCTCTTTTCCACATGCTCTCTCACTATTCTGTTCAATTCACTGCTGTTTTGCAGGTAGTTCCTATTTTTTCTTACAATGTCTTACTGCAACAATTACCAGACTTACCTTCATTGTACAAACACCTTTCTACACTCTCCTATGAAGTATACAAGCAATATACACTTGTCTCCCAAATATGATTTACAGTTTAATGCTACTTTTCAGTGAATTCCAGTGGTTTCAAATACTGGGTTAATGTGCCCTTTCTCTATTTCAAGGATCTGAAGTGCACAACATCCTTTCTAAACTTTAGACTTACATTTTGATGTCTTTTCCACTTGTTCTCTCACAATTTTGTTATATTCATTATTATTTGCTTTGAATTACTACTGGTTTTATGCAGTGTCCTATAACTGGCCTTTTGTTCAACTTATGGGACTTCCCGACATGTAAAAACAACTTTGTACACTCTTCTGTGTACATGAGAATCTATATACACTTGTCTATCAACTGTTTTACACGTTAATGCTACTTTGAGTGAATTTTAGTGGTTTCCAAAGCTTCTTAAATGTGCTCTTTGCTCTATTCAAGGATTTCCCGAATTGAATGAAACACTTTCATTAATATATCCTAACATGGTGATCTCGTTTCCACTTGCTCTCTCATTATTCTGTTCAATTAACTGCTATTTTGCAGGTAGTTCCTATTCTTTCTTACAATGTCTTACAATTGGCTTTCTGCACACTTGTCTGAACTTGAGAAGCTATGTACATTTGTACAGTTAAATGGAACTTTTCAGTGAATTCCAGTGGTTTAAAACACTGGTTTCATGTACACTAGCTCTATTGCAAGTATTTCTGCAGTGTACACCATCCTTTCTAGACAAGACACTTTCATTTTGATGTCTTTTCCACTTGTTCTCTCACAATTCTGTGATATTCATTAGTATTTGCTATGAATTACTACTGCTTTCTTGCAGTGTCCTATAATAGGCCTTCTGCTCTAATTGTGTAACTTCACCACATGTAGAAACAACTTTATACACCCTTCTCTGAACTTGAGAAGCTATATAATCTTGTTTCCCAACTGTTTTACACTTGAATGCTACTTTTCAGTGAATTCTGGTGGTTTCAAACACTGGTTTCATGTGAAATAACTCTATTTCCAGAATTTCTGCAGTGCACAACATCCTTTCTAGACTAGACACTTACATTTTGATGGTTTTCCACATGTTCTCTCACAATTCTGTGATATTCATTAGTATTTGCTCTGAATTTCTACTGATTTCTAGCTGTGTCCTATAATGGACCTTCTGCTCTACTTGTGGGACTTCTCCACAAGTACAAACAACTTAATACACCCTTCTCTGAACTTGAGAAGCTATATACACTTGTCTTTCAACTGTTTTACAGTTGAATACTACTTTTCAGTGAAATCTAGTGGGTTGAAACACTGGTTTCTTGTGAACTAACTCTATTTCAAGGATTTCTGCAGTGTATAACATCCTTTCTAGACTAAAAACTTACATTTTGATGCCTTTTCCACTTGTTCTCTCATACGTCTGTGATATTCGTTAGTATTTGCTCTGAATTACTACTGATTTCTAGCTGTGTCCTATAATGGGCCTTCTGCTCTACCTGTAGAACTTCACCACATGTAGAAACAACTTTATACACTCTTCTCTGAACTTGGGAAGCTATATACACTTGTCTTTCAACTGCTTTACAGTTGATTACCACTTTTCAGTGAATTCTGGTGGTTTCAAACACTGGTTTCATGTGAACTAACTCTATTTCAAGGATTTCTGCAGTGTACAACATCCTTTCTAGACTAGACACTTACATTTTGATGGTTTTCCACTTCTTCTCACACAATTCTATGATATTCTTTAGTATTTGCTCTGAATTACTACTGATATCTAGCTGTGTCCTATAATTGGCCTTCTGCTCTACTTGTAGGACTTCACCACATGTAAAAACAACTTCATACACTCTTCTCTGAACTTGAGAAGCTATATACACTTGTCTTTCAACTGTTTTACAGTTGAATACTATTTTTCAGTGAATTCTGGTGGTTTCAAACACTGTTTTCATGTGAACTAACTCTATTTCAAGGATTTCTGCAGTGTACAACATCCCTTCTAGACTAGAGACTTACATTTTGATGTCTTTTACTCTTGTTCTCTCACTATTCTGTGATATTCATTAGTATTTGCTCTGAATTTCTATTGCTTTCTTGCAGTGTCCTATAATGAGCCTTTTGCTCTACTTGTGGGACTTCACCACATGTAGAAACATCTTAATACACTCTTCTCTGATCTTGAGAAGCGATATACACTTGTCTTTCAACTATTTTACACTTGAATACTACTTTTCAGTGAATTCTAGTGGGTTGAAACACTGGTTTCTTGTGAATTAACTCTATTTCAAGTATTTCTGTGGTGTATAACATCCTTTCTAGACTACAAACTTACATTTTGATTTCTTTTCCACTTGTTCTCTCATAAGTCTGTGATATTCATTAGTATTTGCTCTGAATTACTACTGATTTCTAGCTGTGTCCTATAATGGGCCTTCTGCTCTACTTGTGGGACTTCACCAGATGTACAAACAACTTTATACACTCTTCTCTGAACTTGAGAAGCTAAATACACTTGTCTTTCAACTGTTGTACAGTTGAATATTACTTTTCAGTGAATTCTGGTGGTTTCAAACACTGTTTTCATGTGAACTAACTCTAGTTCAAGGATTTCTGCAGTGTACAAGATACTTTCTGGACTGGACACTTACATTTTGCTGATTTTCCACTTGTTCTCACACAATTGTATGATATTCATTAGTATTTGCTCTGTGTTAGTACTGATTTCTAGCTGTGTCCTATAATGGGCTTTCTGTTCTACTCGTGGGTCTTCTCCACAAGTACAAACAACATTATATACTCTTCTCTAAAGTTTAGAAGCTATATACACTTGTTTCCCAACTGTTTTACAGTTGAATGCTACTTTTCAGTGAATTCTAGTGGTTTCAAACACTGGTTTCATGTGAAATAACTCTATTTCTAGGATTTCTGCAGTGTACAACATCCTTTCTAAACTAGACACTTACATTTTGATGTTTTCCACTTGTTCTCACACAATTCTATGATATTCATTAGTATTTGCTCTGTGTTAGTACTGATTTCCAGCTGTGTCCTATAATGGGCCTTCTGCTCTACTTGTGGGTCTTCTCCACAAGTACAAACAATATTATACACTCTTCTCTAAACTTGAGAAGCTATATACACTTGTTTCCCAACTGTTTTACAGTTGAATGCTACTTTTCAGTGAATTCTAGTGGTTTCAAACACTGGTTTCATGTGAACTAACTCTATTTCCTGGATTTCTGCAGTGTACAAGATTTTTTCTAGACTAGACACGTACATTTTGATGTCTTTTCCACTTGTTCTCTCACAATTCTGTGATATTCATTAGTATTTGCTCTGAATTACTACTGATTTCTAGCTGTGTCCTATAATGGGCCTTCTGCTCTCCTTGTGGGACTTCACCAGATGTACAAACAACTTTATACACTCTTCTCTGAACTTGAGAAGCTATATACACTTGCTTTCAACTGTTTTACACTTGAATGCTACTTTTCAGTGAATTCTGGTGGTTTCAAACACTGGTTTCAAGTGAACTAACTCTATTTCAAGGATTACTGCAGTGTACAACATCCTTTCTACGCTAGACACTTACAATTTGATGTTTTCCACTTGTTCTCACACAATTCTATGATATTCATTAGTATTTACTCTGAATTAGTACTGATTTCTAGCTGTGTCCTATAATGGGCCTTCTGCTCTACTTGTGGGTCTTCTAAACAAGTACAAACAATATTATACACTCTTCTCTAAACTTGAGAAGCTATATACACTTGTTTCCCAACTGTTTTACAGTTGAATGCTACTTTTCAGTGAATTCTGGTGGTTTCAAACACTGGTTTCTTGTGAACTAACTCTATTTCAAGGATTTCTGCAGTGTATAACATCCTTTCTAGACTACAAACTTACATTTTGATTTCTTTTCCACTTGTTCTCTCATAATTCTGTGAATTTCGTTAGTATTTGCTCTGAATTCCTACTGATTTCTAGCTGTGTCCTATAATGGGCCTTCTGTTCTAACTGTAGGACTTCACCACATGTAGAAACAACTTTATACACTCTTCTCTGAACTTGCGAAGCTATATAAACTTGTCTTTCAACTGTTTTACAGTTGAATACTACTTTACAGTGAATTGTAGTGGGTTGAAACACTGGTTTCTTGTGAACTAACTCTATTTCAAGGATTTCTGCAGTGTACAACATCCCTTCTAGACTAGAGACTTACATTTTGATGTCTTTTACTCTTGTTCTCTCACTATTCTGTGATATTCATTAGTATTTGCTCTGAATTTCTATTGCTTTCTTGCAGTGTCCTATAATGAGCCTTTTGCTCTACTTGTGGGACTTCACCACATGTAGAAACATCTTAATACACTCTTCTCTGATCTTGAGAAGCTATATACACTTGTCTTTCAACTGTTTTACAATTGAATACTACTTTTCAGTGAATTCTGGTGGTTTCAAACACTGGTTTCCTGTGAACTAACTCTATTTCAAGGATTTCTGCCGTGTAAAACATCCTTTCTAGACTAGACACTTACATTTTGATGGTTTTCCACTTGTTCTCACACAATTCTATGATATTCATTAGTATTTGCTCGGAATTACTGCTAGTTTCTAGCGTGTCCTATAATGGGCCTTCTGCTCTACTTGTGGGCTTCTCCACAAGTAAAAACAACATTATACACTCTTCTCTAAACTTGAGAAGCTATATACACTTGTTTCCCAACTGTTTTACAGTTGAATGCTACTTTTCAGTGAATTCTAGTGGTTTCAAACACTGATTTCATGTGAACTAACTCTATTTCAATGATTTGTGCAGTGTACAACATCCTTTCTACACTAGAGACTTACATTTTGATGTCTTTTACACTTGTTCTCTCACTCTTCTGTGATATTCATTAGTATTTGCTCTGAATGACTACTGATTTCTAGCTGTTTCCTATCATGGGCCTTCTTTTCTACTTGTGGGACTTCACCACATGTAGAAACAACTTTATACACTCTTCTCTGAACTTGAGAAGCTATATACACTTGTCTTTCAACTGTTTTACAGTTGAATACTACTTTTCAGTGAATTCGGGTGGTTTCAAATACTGGTTTCCTGTGAACTAACTCTATTTCAAGGATTTGTGCAGTGTACAACATCCTTTCTAGACTAGAGACTTACATTTGATGTCTTTTACACTTGTTCTCTCACTATTCTGTGATATTAATTAGTATTTGCTCTGAATGACTACTGATTTTTAGCTGTTTCCTATAATGGGCCTTCTTTTCTACTTGTGGGACTTTACCACATGTAGAAACAACTTTATACACTCTTCTCTGGACTTGCGAAGCTATATAAACTTGTCTTTCAACTGTTTTATAGTTGAATACTACTTTTCAGTGAATTCTAGTGGGTTGAAACACTGATTTCTTGTGAAGTAACTCTATTTCAAGGATTTCTGTAGTGTATAACATCCTTTCTAGACTAGAAACTTACATTTTGATGTCTTTTACACTTGTTCTCTCACTATTCTATGATATTCATTAGTATTTGCTCTGAATGACTACTGATTTCTAGCTGTTTCCCATAATGGGCCTTCTTTTCTACATGTGGGACTTCACCACATGTAGAAACAACTTTATACACTCTTCTCTGACCTTGAGAAGCTATATACCCTTGTATTTCAACTGTTTTACAGTTATATACTACTTTTCAGTGAATTCTAGTGGGTTGAAACACTGTTTTGTTTTTTTTTCAATTTTTTTATTAAGGTATTATATGTGTACATATCTTACCATTGCCCTCCCCACACCCTCCTCCCATATATGCCCCCACCCCCCAGAGTTTTGCATCCATCGGTTATGCTTATATGCATGCATACAAGTCCTTTGATTGATCTCTTCTCTCCCCCACCTCTCCCTAACCTTCCCCTTGTAATTTGACAGTCTGTTTGATGCTTTACTGTCTCTGTATCTATCTTTTTGTTCAAGATTATAATGTTCTTTATTATCCATAAATGAGTGAGATCATGTGGTATTTTTCTTTCATTGACTGACTTATTTCACTTAACATAATGTTCTCCAATTCCTCCCAGGTTGCTGCAAATGATGAGAATTCCTTCTTTTTTATGGCAGCATAGTATTCCATTGTGTAGATGTACCACAGTTTTCTGATCCAGTCATCTGCTGACGGGCACCTAGGCTGTTTCCAAATCTTAGCTATGGTGAATTGTGCTGCTATGAACATAGGGGTGCATATATCCTTTCTGATTGGTGTTTCTAGTTTCTTCGGATATATTCCCAGGAGTGGGATTACTGGGTCAAATGGGAGTTCCACTTTCAGTTTTTTGAGGAAACTCCATACTGTTCTCCACAGTGGCTGCACCAGTCTGCAATCCCACCAGCAGTGCACGAGGGTTCCTTTTTCTCCGCATCCTCGCCAACACTTGTCGTTTGTTGATTTGTTGATGATAGCCATTCTGACAGGTGTGAGATGGTACCGCATTGTTGTTTTGATTTGCATCTCTCGGATAATTAGTGACGTTGAGCATGTTTTCATGTGTCTCTTGGCCTTCCTTCTGTCTTCTTTTGAAAAGATTCTATTTAGGTCTGTTGCCCATTTTTTTATTGGATCATTTATCTTCCTTTTATTAAGTTGTATAAGCTGCCTGTAGATGTTGGAGATTAAACCTTTATCAGTGATGCCATTTGCAAATATGTTCTCCCATGCAGTGGGCCTTCTTGTTGTTTTGTTGATGGTTTCTTTTGCTGTGAAAAAGCTTTTTATTTTGATGTAGTCCCATTTGTTAATTTTCTCTTTAGCTTCCATTGCCCTAGGGGCAGTGTCAGTGAAGAATTTCTTTTGGCATATGTCTGACATTTTGCTGCCTGTGGATTGCTCTAGTATTTTTATGGTTTCCCGTCTTATGTTTAAGTCCTGTATCCATTTTGAGTTTATTTTTGTGTATGGCGTAAGTTGGTGATCAAGCTTCATTTTTTTGCATGTATCTGTCCAATTTTCCCAACACCATTTATTGAAGAGACTGTCTTTATTCCATTGTATGTTCATGCCTCCTTTGTCAAATATTAATTGAGCATAGTGGTTTGGGTCAATATCTGGATTCTCTATTCTGTTCCATTGATCTATATGTCTGTTCTTGTGCCAGTACCAGGCTGTTTTGAGAACAGTGGCTTTGTAATACAGCTTGAAATCTGGTATTGAGATCCCTCCTACTTTATTCTTCTTTCTCAGGATTGCTGTGGCTATTCGGGGTCTTTTTTTATTCCAGATGAATTTTTGGAGAGTTCTTTCAAGGTCTGTGAAATATGCCGTTGGTATTTTAATGGGGAGTGCATTGAATCTATAGATTGCTTTGGGTAGTATGGACATTTTAATGATGTTGATTCTACCAATCCATGAACATGGTATGTTCTTCCATCTGTTTACGTCTTCCTCTATCTCTTTTTTCAGTGTCCTGTAGTTTTCCGTGTATAGGTCTTTTACCTCCTTAGTTAAGTTTATTCCTAGGTATCTTAATTTTTTTGGTGCGATGGTAAATGGGATTGCCTTTTTAGTCTCTCTTTCTGTAAGTTCACTATTGGTGTATAGAAAGGCCATAGATTTCTTGGCGTTAATTTTGTATCCTGCTACATTGCCGAATTCATTTATTAAGTCTATTAGTTTTTTGACGGAGTCTTTCGGATTTTTTATGTACAATATCATGTCGTCTGCAAATAAAGACAGCTTTACTTGTTCTTTTCCAATTTGGATGCCTTTTATTTCTTCTTCTTGTCTAATTGCAATGGCTAATACTTCCAGTACTATGTCAAACAGGAGTGGTGAGAGTGGGCATCCCTGTCTTGTTCCTGTTCTTAGGGGAAATGTTTTTAGTTTTTGTCCATTGAGTATGATGTTTGCTGTGGGTTTATCATATATAGCTTTTATTATGTTGAGGTATGAGCCATCTATTCCCACCTTGTTGAGAGTTTTTATCAAGAAAGGGTGTTGGATTTTGTCAAATGCTTTTTCTGCATCAATTGATATGACTATGTGATTTTTATCTTTCAATTTGTTTATGTGATGTATCACGTTTATTGATTTGCGGATATTGTACCATCCTTGCATTCCTGGGATAAATCCTACTTGGTCATGGTGTATGATCTTTCTGATGTACTGCTGGAGCCGATTTGCTAGAATTTTGTTGAGGATTTTGGCATCTATGTTCATGAGGGATATTGGTCTGTAATTCTCTTTCATTGTGTTGTCTTTATCTGGTTTTGGTATTAGGGTGATGCTGGCTTCATAGAAGGAGCTTGGAAGTGTTCCTTCCACTTGAATTTTTTGGAATAGTCTGAGGAGGATAGGTTTTAGTTCTTCCTTGAATGTTTGGTAAAACTCTCCTGTGAAGCCATCAGGCCCCGGGCTTTTGTTTGCCGGAAGCTTTTTTTTTTTTTTTCCAATTTTTTTATTAAGGTATTATATGTGTACATATCTTACCATTGCCCTCCCCACACCCCACTCCCATATATGCCCCCACCCCCCAGAGTTTTGCATCCATTGGTTATGCTTATATGCATGCATACAAGTCCTTTGATTGATCTCTTATCTCCCCCACCTCTCCCTAACCTTCCCCTTGTAATTTGACAGTCTGTTTGATGCTTTACTGTCTCTGTATCTATCTTTTTGTTCAAGTTTATAATGTTCTTTATTATCCATAAATGAGTGAGATCATGTGGTATTTTTCTTTCATTGACTGACTTATTTCACTTAACATAATGTTCTCCAATTCCTCCCAGGTTGCTGCAAATGATGAGAATTCCTTCTTTTTTATGGCAGCATAGTATTCCATTGTGTAGATGTACCACAGTTTTCTGATCCAGTCATCTGCTGACGGGCACCTAGGCTGTTTCCAAATCTTAGCTATGGTGAATTGTGCTGCTATGAACATAGGGGTGCATATATCCTTTCTGATTGGTGTTTCTAGTTTCTTCGGATATATTCCCAGGAGTGGGATTACTGGGTCAAATGGGAGTTCCATTTTCAGTTTTTTGAGGAAACTCCATACTGTTCTCCACAGTGGCTGCACCAGTCTGCAATCCCACCAGCAGTGCACGAGGGTTCCTTTTTCTCCGCATCCTCGCCAACACTTGTCGTTTGTTGATTTGTTGATGATAGCCATTCTGACAGGTGTGAGATGGTACCGCATTGTTGTTTTGATTTGCATCTCTCGGATAATTAGTGACGTTGAGCATGTTTTCATGTGTCTCTTGGCCTTCCTTCTGTCTTCTTTTGAAAAGATTCTATTTAGGTCTGTTGCCCATTTTTTTATTGGATCATTTATCTTCCTTTTATTAAGTTGTATAAGCTGCCTGTAGATGTTGGAGATTAAACCTTTATCAGTGATGCCATTTGCAAATATGTTCTCCCATGCAGTGGGCCTTCTTGTTGTTTTGTTGATGGTTTCTTTTGCTGTGAAAAAGCTTTTTATTTTGATGTAGTCCCATTTGTTAATTTTCTCTTTAGCTTCCATTGCCCTAGGGGCAGTGTCAGTGAAGAATTTCTTTTGGCATATGTCTGACATTTTGCTGCCTGTGGATTGCTCTAGTATTTTTATGGTTTCCCGTCTTATGTTTAAGTCCTGTATCCATTTTGAGTTTATTTTTGTGTATGGCGTAAGTTGGTGATCAAGCTTCATTTTTTTGCATGTATCTGTCCAATTTTCCCAACACCATTTATTGAAGAGACTGTCTTTATTCCATTGTATGTTCATGCCTCCTTTGTCAAATATTAATTGAGCATAGTGGTTTGGGTCAATATCTGGATTCTCTATTCTGTTCCATTGATCTATATGTCTGTTCTTGTGCCAGTACCAGGCTGTTTTGAGAACAGTGGCTTTGTAATACAGCTTGAAATCTGGTATTGAGATCCCTCCTACTTTATTCTTCTTTCTCAGGATTGCTGTGGCTATTCGGGGTCTTTTTTTATTCCAGATGAATTTTTGGAGAGTTCTTTCAAGGTCTGTGAAATATGCCGTTGGTATTTTAATGGGGAGTGCATTGAATCTATAGATTGCTTTGGGTAATATGGACATTTTAATGATGTTGATTCTACCAATCCATGAACATGGTATGTTCTTCCATCTGTTTACGTCTTCCTCTATCTCTTTTTTCAGTGTCCTGTAGTTTTCCGTGTATAGGTCTTTTACCTCCTTAGTTAAGTTTATTACTCTCACCACTCCTGTTTGACATAGTACTGGAAGTATTAGCCATTGCAATTAGACAAGAAGAAGAAATAAAAGGCATCCAGATTGGAAAAGAACAAGTAAAGCTGTCTTTATTTGCAGACGACATGATATTGTACATAAAAAATCCGAAAGACTCCGTCAAAAAACTCATAGACTTAATAAATGAATTCGGCAATGTAGCAGGATACAAAATTAACGCCAAGAAATCTATGGCCTTTCTATACACCAATAGTGAACTTACAGACAGAGAGACTAAAAAGGCAATCCCATTTACCATCGCACCAAAAATTGTTTGCCGGAAGCTTTTTGATGACTGCTTCAATTTCGTCCATAGTTATTGGCCTATTGAGCTGTTTAGATTCTTCTTGATTGATTTTTGGAAGGTTATATTTTTCTAGGAATATGTCCATTTCCTCCAGGTTGTCCAGTTTGTTGGAATAGAGTTGTTCGTAGTATTTTGTAACAATCCTTTGTATCTCAGCGGGGTCTGTTGTTATTTCACCTCTTTCATTTCTGATTTTGTTTATTTGGGTCCTCTCTCTTTGCTTCTTGGTGAGCCTGGCTAGAGGTTCATCAATCTTGTTTATCCTTTCAAAGAACCAGCTCTTGGTTTTGTTGATCTTATGTATTGTTTCTTTGGTCTCTATGTCATTTATCTCCGCTCTGATCTTTGTTATTTCCTTCCTTCTGGTTACACTGGGCTTTTCTTGCTGCTCTTTTTCTAGCTCTTTGAGTTGTAGGGTTAAGTACTTTATTACCATTGTTTCTTGTTTTTTGCAATAGGCCTGTAGAGCTATGAACTTCCCTCTCAAGACTGCTTTCGCTGTGTCCCATAGATTTTGGATTGTTGTGTTTTCATTGTCATTTGTTGCCATGATGTTTTTTATTTCTTCCTTGATCTCTCTGGTGACCCAGTCCTTGTTTAATAGCATGCTGTTTAGTCTCCATGTGTTTGATTTCTTTGGATTGTATTTATTGTAGTTGATTTCCAGTTTTATGCCACTGTGATCTGAGAAGATGCTTGATATAATTTCTATCTTCTTGAATTTGAAGAGACTTTGCCTGTGACCCAGCATATGGTCTATCTTTGAAAATGACCCATGTGCACTTGAGAAGAATGTATATTCTGTGGCTTTGGGGTGAAATGTTCTGAAGATGTCAATTAATTCCATCTGGTCTAGTGAGTCATTTAGGATTGCTGTTTCTTTGCTGATTTTTTGTTTAGAGGATTTGTCCAGTGGTGATAGTGGGGTATTAAAGTCTCCTACTATGATTGTGTTGCTATTAATCTCTCCCTTGATATCCTCCAGGAGTTTTTTTATGTATTTGGGTGCTCCTATATTGGGAGCGTATATGTTTACCAGGATTATTTCTTCTTGTTGGATTTCTCCCTTTAGTATTATGAAGTGGCCTTCCTTATCTCTTGTTATGGCATTTACTTTGAGGTCTATTTTGTCAGATATAAGTATTGCTACCCCAGCTTTTTTTTTCATTTCCATTTGCCTGAAAGATATTTTTCCATCCCTTCACTTTCAATCTGTGTGAGTCTCTTGTTCTGAGGTGGGTCTCTTGTAGACAGCATATATATGGGTCGTGTTTTTTTATCCATTCAGCTACTCAATGTCTTTTGATTGGAGCATTTAGTCCGTTTACATTTAAAGTTATTACTGAAAGGTATTTGTTTGCAGTCATATCTATTTTTGTGTCTGTATTCCTTCTTACCTGTTTATTTCTTCTTTTTACAGTATTCCCTTTAGCAATTCTTGCATTGCTGGTTTGGTGGTGATAAACTCCCTGAGGCTTTTTTTGTCTGCAAAGCTCCTGATTACCCCTTCAATTTTGATTGATAGTCTTGCTGGATATAGTATTCTTGGATTCAGTCCTTTGCTTTGCAACACTTTGTATACCTCCTTCCATTCACTTCCAGCTTGTTGTGTTTCTGATGAGTAATCATTTGACAATCTGATGGGTGTTCCTTTGTAGGTAACTCTCTGTCTCTCTCTTGCCGCCTTTAGGATTCTCTCTTTATCATTTATATTTGCCATTGAAATTATGACATGTCTTGGTGTGGGTCTTTTGGGGTTGATCCTGCTTGGGACTCTCTTTACTTGCGTAACTTTTATCTTTCCCATATCCGGGAAGTTTTCTGTCATTATTTCTTCAAATAGATTTTCTAATCCCTGCTGCTCTTCTTGTCCTTCTGGCAGCCCTATTATACGCATGTTACTTCGTTTCATGTTGTCCCGAAGCTCCCTTAGGCTTTCCTCCTGCTTTTTAATTTTTTTCTCCAATTGCTGTTCAGCTTGAGCTTGTTTCTGTACCTGATCTTCTAACTCACTAATTCGGTCCTCTGCTTCTTGTAGTCTACTGTTGAAACTTTCCATGGTGTTTTTGATTGTAGCTATATCACTTTTCATTTCTTCCTGATTCTTGCATAAGTTGTTGATTTTCTCATCCATCCGATGTATAAATTCCATGACCATTACTCTGAATTCCTTTTCGGTCATGTTGCAAGCTTCATTTTCACTAATTTCCTTTCTTGGCGACTCCACATTTTCTTTCCTCTGTGAGTTATTTCGTTTCCCCATTCTGGCTATTACCAGAAAGCTCAAGCTTCTGTTTGCGTGGACCTGGGCCATGTGCTGTGGGGACTTCGCTCCACCCTAGTTTCACTGAAGTGCTCTGACACTAGGACGTGTGGCTGTCTTTGGTTGGTGGGAACCAGACTTGCCCAGGATCAGTGTCCCCAGTGTTCTGTGTGGTCTCGTGTGCACATTTAGAATCAGGGGCCCTGTCTGCACCACACTGTTGGTATGTGCCGAGAATGAGATCCTTAGCATGTGCCAGGAGTCAGAGTTTCCCTGTGTCTGCACCTAGACTCGAGTGTCAAAGTCTCTGTTGCCTTGTGCGGTTTCTCGTTGAGAATCAGGGTCCCTGTGTGTGCACGCACCAACAACTGGGGTCGCTGGCTCTTAGTGTGAATGCGCTGTGAGTCAGGGATCCCAGGCAGCTGTGTCCGGCGTGCCAAATTCCCTGAAGTGGAGCTGCGTCCTGTGTGTGCTCTCTCTACTGAGCCAAACTGGCTAGAGCGCACATTCTTAAAAACCTGAAGGTGAGCCGGCTCAGTGCACTCTCCCAAAGTCCCAGAAGGGGGGCGGAGTCCATCCTGCGCGCCAAATTCCCCAAAGGGAAGCCCCTCTGTGCACGCTCTTAAGAATCTCCGAAGGGGGAGCTGTGACCCGTGAGCCAAATTCCCCCAAATTCCCTGAAGGGGAGCCCTCTGTGCGCACTGACAGATTTCCCCGACGGGGAGCTGCTTCTGTCCCGTGCGTGAGCGCACGCCAAGTTCCCTAAGAGGGAGCGCGTCCCTGCGCAAAGCTAGGCAGCTTGGGCCAGGGGCAGGTCTATCAGTTACTATGGCGCTGTCTGTGCACACGCCTGTGAGCAGCTTGGGCAAAGGGCGCGTCTATCAGTTACTATGGCGCTTTCCGCGCGCCTGTGGGCGCTCAGCAGCTTGGGGGAGGGGCAGGTCTATCAGTTAATATGGCGCTATCAGCCTGCCTGCGAGGAGGGGGATAGGCTCTTTGACTCACGGAAATCTGCCGGGAAGTCTGGATTCTTGTTGTTTGTTTGTCTGAAGCTGTGATAGCAGTTCTCTGTCCCCGGTGGCTGCAGGATCCTGGTTTGTGTCAGAAGCCAGGATCCGAGTCTCAGGCAGCTCTGTTTCTCAAGATGGCGTGGTCTCTGCCTCCACACCAGCTGCCGAGAAGTGTCCGCTTTGTGCGCGGGGCTCCGCCGTCTAGGGCTGCCCTGTTCGGGAGCCCCTTGGAAGACCTGCAGAATCTAACTGACCCTATCTCATACACACACACACACCACACACATCTACACTCTCCTCTATGGGTTCCTCACTCACACTCTCTCTCTCCCTACCTTCCTGCCGGTCGCCATCTTTTTTTTCATCTTTTTGGTTTTTTTTTGAAACACTGTTTTCTTGTGAAGTAACTCTATTTCAAGGATTTCTGTAGTGTATAACATCCTTTCTAGACTAGAAACTTACATTTTGATGTCTTTTACACTTGTTCTCTCACTATTCTGTGATATTCATTAGTATTTGCTCTGAATGACTACTGATTTCTAGCTGTTTCCCATAATGGGCCTTCTTTTCTACTTGTGGGACTTCACCACATGTAGAAACATCTTTATACACTCTTCTCTGAACTTGCGAAGCTATATAAACTTGTCTTTCAACTGTTTTACAGTTAAATACTACTTTTCAGTGAATTCTGGTGGTTTGAAACACTGGTTTCATGTGAACTAACTCTATTTCAAGGATTTCTGCAGTGTACAACATCCTTTCTAGACTACAGACTTACATTTTGATGTCTTTTACACTTGTTCTCTCACTATTCTGTGATATTCATTAGTATTTGCTCTGAATGACTACTGATTTCTAGCTGTTTCCTATAATGGGCCTTCTTTACTACTTGTGGGACTTCACCACATGTAGAAACAACTTTATACCCTCTTCTCTGAACTTGAGAAGCTATATAAACTTGTCTTTCAACTGTTTTACAGTTGAATACTACTTTTCAGTGAATTCTATTGGGTTGAAACACTGTTTTCTTGTGAAGTAACTCTATTTCAAGGATTTCTGTCGTGTACAACATCCTTTCTAGACTAGAGATTACATTTTGATGTCTTTTACACTTGTTCTCTCACTATTCTGTGATATTCATTAGTATTTGCTCTGAATGACTACTGATTTCTAGCTGTTTCCTATAATGGGCCTTCTTTTCTTCTTGTGGGACTTCACCACATGTAGAAACAACTTTATTCAATCTTCTCTGGACTTGCGAAGCTATATAAACTTGTCTTTCAACTGTTTTACAGTTAAATACTACTTTTCAGTGAATTCTGGTGGTTTGAAACACTGGTTTCATGTGAACTAACTCTATTTCAAGGATTTGTGCAGTGTACAACATCCTTTCTAGACTAGACACTTTCATTTTGATGTCTTTTACACTTGTTCTCTCACTATTCTGTGATATTCATTAGTATTTGCTCTGAATGACTACTGATTTCTAGCTGTTTCCTATAATGGGCCTTCTTTTCTACTTGTGGGACTTCACCACATGTAGAAACATCTTTATACACTCTTCTCTGAACTTGAGAAGCTATATACACTTGCTTTCAACTGTTTTACACTTGAATGCTACTTTTCAGTGAATTCTGGTGGTTTCAAACACTGGTTTCAAGTGAACTAACTCTATTTCAAGGATTACTGCAGTGTACAACATCCTTTCTACGCTAGACACTTACAATTTGATGTTTTCCACTTGTTCTCACACAATTCTATGATATTCATTAGTATTTACTCTGGATTAGTACTGATTTCTAGATGTGTCCTATAATGGGCCTTCTGCTCTACTTGTGGGTCTTCTCCACAAGTAAAAACAACATTATACACTCTTCTCTAAACTTGAGAAGCTATATACACTTGTTTCCCAACTGTTTTACAGTTGAATGCTACTTTTCAGTGAATTCTGGTGGTTTCAAACACTGGTTTCAAGTGAACTAACTCTATTTCAAGGATTTCTGCAGTGTACAACATCCTTTCTACGCTAGACACTTACATTTTGATGTCTTTTCCACTTGTTCTCTCATAAGGCTGTGATATTCATTAGTATTTGCTCTGAATTACTACTGATTTCTAGCTGTGTCCTATAATGGGCCTTCTGCTCTACTTGTAGGACTTCACCACATGTAAAAACAACTTTATACACTCTTCTCTGAACTTGCGAAGCTATATAAACTTGTCTTTCAACTGTTTTACAGTTGAATACTACTTTACAGTGAATTCTAGTGGGTTGAAACACTGGTTTCTTGTGAACTAACTCTATTTCAAGGATTTCTGCAGTGTATACATCCTTTCTAGACTACAAACTTACATTTTGATGTCTTTTACACTTGTTCTCTCACTATTCTGTGATATTCATTAGTATTTGCTCTGAATGACTACTGATTTCTAGCTGTTTCCTATAATGGGCCTTCTTTTCTACTTGTGGGACTTCACCACATGTAGAAACAACTTTATACCCTCTTCTCTGAACTTGAGAAGCTATATACAATTGTCTTTCAATTGTTTTACAGTTGAATACTACTTTTCAGTGAATTCTAGTGGGTGGAAACACTGTTTTCTTGTGAAGTAACTCTATTTCAAGGATTTCTGTAGTGTATAACATCCTCTCTAGGCTAGAAACTTACATTTTGATGTCTTTTACACTTGTTCTCCCACAATTCTAGGATATTCATTAGTATTTGCTCTGAATGACTACTGATTTCTAGCTGTTTCCCATAATGGGCCTTCTTTTCTACTTGTGGGACTTCACCACATGTAGAAACATCTTTATACACTCTTCTCTGAACTTGAGAAGCTATATACACTTGTCTTTCAACTGTTTTACAGTTGAATACTACGTTTCAGTGCATTCTAGTGGGTTGAAACACTGTTTTCCTTTGAAGTAACTCTATTTCCAGGATTTCTGTAGTGTATAACATCCTTTCTAGACTAGAAACTTACATTTTGATGTCTTTTACACTAGTTCTCACACAATTCTATGATATTCATTAGTATTTGCTCTGAATGACTACTGATTTCTAGCTGTTTCCCATAATGGGCCTTATTTTCTACTTGTGGGACTTCACCACATGTAGAAACATCTTTATACACTCTTCTCTGAACTTGAGAAGCTATATACACTTGTCTTTCAACTGTTTTACAGTTGAATACTACTTTTCAGTGAATTCTAGTGGGTTGAAAAACTGTTTTCTTGTGAAGTAACTCTATTTCAAGGATTTCTGTAGTGTATAACATCCTTTCTAGACTAGAAACGTACATTTTGATGTCTTTTACACTTGTTCTCACACAATTCTATGATATTCATTAGTATTTGCTCTGAATGACTACTGATTTCTAGCTGTTTCCCTTAATGGGCCTTCTTTTCTACTTGTGGGACTTCACCACATGTAGAAACATCTTTATACACTCTTCTCTGAACTTGACGAGCTATATACACTTGTCTTTCAACTGTTTTACAGTTGAATACTACTGTTCAGTGAATTCTGGTGGTTTCAAACACTGGTTTCATGTGAACTAACTCTATTTCAAGAATTTCTGCAGTGTACAACATTCTTTCTAGACTAGAGACTTACATTTTGATGTCTTTTACACTTGTTCTCTCACTATTCTGTGATATTCATTAGTATTTGCTCTGAATGACTACTGATTTCTAGCTGTTTCCTATAATGGGCCTTCTTTTCTACATTTGGAACTTTACCACATGTAGAAACAACTTTATACACTCTTCTCTGAAATTGAGAAGCTATATACACTTGTCTTTCAACTGTTTTACAGTTGAATACTACTTTTCAGTGAATTCTAGTGGGTTGAAACACTGTTTTCTTGTGAAGTAACTCTATTTCAAGGATTTCTGTAGTGTATAACATCCTTTCTAGACTAGACACTTTCATTTTGATGTCTTTTACACTTGTTCTCTCACTATTCTGTGATATTCATTAGTATTTGCTCTGAATGACTACTGATTTCTAGCTGTTTCCTATAATGGGCCTTCTGGTCTACTTGTGGGACTTCACCACATGTAGAAACAACTTTATTCACTCTTCTCTGGACTTGCGAAGCTATTTAAACTGGTCTTTCAACTGTTTTACAGTTATATACTACTTTTCAGTGAATTCTGGTGGTTTGAAACACTGGTTTCATGTGAACTAACTCTATTTCAAGGACTTCTGCAGTGTACAACATCCTTTCTAGACTACAGACGTACATTTTGATGTCTTTTACACTTGTTCTCTCACTATTCTGTGATATTCATTAGTATTTGCTGTGAATGACTACTGATTTCTAGCTGTTTCCCATAATGGGCCTTCTTTTGTACATGTGGGACTTCACCACATGTAGAAACAACTTTATACACTTTTCTCTGAACTTGAGAAGCTATATACCCTTGTATTTCAACTGTTTTACAGTTGAATACTACTTTTCAGTGAATTCTAGTGGGTTGAAACACTTTTCTTGTGAAGTAACTCTATTTCAAGGATTTCTTTAGTGTATAACATCCTTTCTAGACTAGAAACTTACATTTTGATGTCTTTTACACTTGTTCTCACACAATTCTATGATATCCATTAGTATTTACTCTGAATGACTACTGATTTCTAGCTGTTTCCTATAATGGGACTTCTTTTCTACTTGTGGGACTACACCACATGTAGAAACAACTTTATTCACTCTTCTCTGGACTTGCGAAGCTATATAAACTTGTCTTTCAACTGTTTTACAGTTAGATACTACTTTTCAGTGAATTCTAGTGGGTTGAAACACTGTTTTCTTGTGAAGTAACTCTATTTCAAGGATTTCTGTAGTGTATAACATCCTTTCTAGACTAGAAACGTACATTTTGATGTCTTTTACACTTGTTCTCACACAATTCTATGATATTCATTAGTATTTGCTCTGAATGACTACTGATTTCTAGCTGTTTCCTATAATGGGCCTTCTTTTCTACTTGTGGGACTTCACCACATGTAGAAACAACTTTACACACTCTTCTCTGAACTTGAGAAGCTATATACACTTGTCTTTCAACTGTTTTACAGTTGAATACTACTTTTCAGTGAATTCTAGTGGGTTGAAACACTGTTTTCTTGTGAAGTAACTCTATTTCAAGGATTTCTGTAGTGTATAACATCCTTTCTAGACTAGAAACGTACATTATGATGTCTTTTACACTTGTTCTCACACAATTCTATGATATTCATTAGTATTTGCTCTGAATGACTACTGATTTCTAGCTGTTTCCTATAATGGGCCTTCTGGTCTACTTGTGGGACTTCACCACATGTAGAAACAACTTTATACATTCTTCTCTGATCTTGAGAAGCTATATACACTTGTCTTTCAACTGTTTTACAGTTGAATACTACTTTTCAGTGAATTCTAGTGGGTTGAAACAGTGTTTTCTTGTGAAGTAACTCTATTTCAAGGATTTCTGTAGTGTATAACATCCTCTCTAGACTAGAAACTTACATTTTGATGTCTTTTACACTTGTTCTCTCACTATTCTGTGATATTCATTAGTATTTGCTCTGAATGACTACTGATTTCTAGCTTTTTCCCATAATGGGCCTTCCTTTCTACTTGTGGGACTTCACCACATGTAGAAACATCTTTATACACTCTTCTCTGAACTTGAGAAGCTATATACACTTGTATTACAACTGTTTTACAGTTGAATACTACTTTTCAGTGAATTCTAGTGGGTTGAAACACTGTTTTCCTGTGAAGTAACTCTATTTCAAGGATTTCTGTAGTGTACAACATCCTTTCTAGACTAGAAACTTACATTATGATGTCTTTTACACTTGTTCTCACATAATTCTATGATATTCATTAGTATTTGCTCTGAATGACTACTGATTTCTAGCTGTTTCCCATAATGGGCCTTCTTTTCTACATGTGGGACTTCACCACATGTAGAAACATCTTTATACACTCTTCTCTGAACTTGAGAAGCTATATACACTTGTCTTTCAACTGTTTTACAGTAGAATACTACTTTTCAGTGAATTCTAGTGGGTTGAAACACTGTTTTCCTGTGAAGTAACTCTATTTCAAGGATTTCTGTAGTATATAACATCCTTTCTAGACTAGAAACTTACATTTTGATGTCTTTTACACTTGTTCTCACACAATTCTATGATATTCATTAGTATTTGCTCTGAATGACTACTAATTTCTAGCTGTTTCCCATAATGGGCCTTCTTTTCTACTTGTGGGACTTCACCACATGTAGAAACATCTTTATACACTCTTCTCTGAACTTGAGAAGCTATATACACTTGTCTTTCAACTGTTTTACAGTTAATACTACTTTTTAGTGAATTCTGGTGGTTTCAAATACTGGTTTCTTGTGAACTAACACTATTTCAAGGATTTCTGCAGTGTACAACATCCTTTCTAGACTACAGACTTACATTTTGATGTCTTTTACACTTGTTCTCTCACTATTCTGTGATATTCATTAGTATTTGCTCTGAATGACTACTGATTTCTAGCTGTTTCCCATAATGGGCCTTCTTTTCTACATGTGGGACTTCACCACATGTAGAAACATCTTTATACACTCTTCTCTGAACTTGAGAAGCTATATACACTTGTCTTTCAACTGTTTTACAGTAGAATACTACTTTTCAGTGAATTCTAGTGGGTTGAAACACTGTTTTCCTGTGAAGTAACTCTATTTCAAGGATTTCTGTAGTATATAACATCCTTTCTAGACTAGAAACTTACATTTTGATGTCTTTTACACTTGTTCTCACACAATTCTATGATATTCATTAGTATTTGCTCTGAATGTCTACTGATTTCTAGCTGTTTTTCATAATGGGCCGTCTTTTCTACATGTGGGATTTCACCACATGTAGAAACAACTTTATACACTCTTCTCTGAACTTGAGAAACTATATACACTTGTCTTTCAACTGTTTTACAGTTATATACTACTTTTCAGTGAATTCTAGTGGGTTGAAACACTGTTTTCTTGTGAAGTAACTCTATTTCAAGGATTTCTGTAGTGTATAACATCCTCTCTAGACTAGAAACTTACATTTTGATGTCTTTTACACTTGTTCTCTCACTATTCTGTGATATTCATTAGTATTTGCTCTGAATGACTACTGATTTCTAGCTGTTTCCCATAATGGGCCTTCCTTTCTACTTGTGGGACTTCACCACATGTAGAAACATCTTTATACACTCTTCTCTGAACTTGAGAAGCTATATACACTTGTCTTTCAACTGTTTTACAGTTAAATACTACTTTTTAGTGAATTCTGGTGGTTTCAAATACTGGTTTCTTGTGAACTAACACTATTTCAAGGATTTCTGCAGTGTACAACATCCTTTCTAGACTACAGACTTACATTTTGATGTCTTTTACACTTGTTCTCTCACTATTCTGTGATATTCATTAGTATTTGTTCTCAATGACTACTGATTTCTAGCTGTTTCCTATAATGGGCCTTCTGGTCTACTTGTGGGACTTCACCACATGTAGAAACAACTTTATTCACTCTTCTCTGGACTTGCGAAGCTATATAAACTGGTCTTTCAACTGTTTTACAGTTATATACTAATTTTCAGTGAATTCTGGTGGTTTGAAACACTGGTTTCATGTGAACTAACTCTATTTCAAGGATTTCTGCAGTGTACAACATCCTTTCTAGACTACAGACTTACATTTTGATGTCTTTTACACTTGTTCTCTCACTATTCTGTGATATTCATTAGTATTTCCTGTGAATGACTACTGATTTCTAGCTGTTTCCTATAATGGGCCTTCTGGTCTACTTGTGGGACTTCACCACATGTAGAAACAACTTTATACACTCTTCTCTGAACTTGAGAAGCTATATACACTTGTCTTTCAACTGTTTTACAGTTGAATACTACTTTTCAGTGAATTCTAGTGGGTTGAAACACTGTTTTCCTGTGAAGTAACTCTATTTCAAGGATTTCTGTAGTGTACAACATCCTTTCTAGACTAGAAACTTACATTATGATGTCTTTTACACTTGTTCTCACACAATTCTATGATATTCATTAGTATTTGCTCTGAATGACTACTGATTTCTAGCTGTTTCCCATAATGGGCCTTCTTTTCTACATGTGGGACTTCACCACATGTAGAAACATCTTTATACACTCTTCTCTGAACTTGAGAAGCTATATACACTTGTCTTTCAACTGTTTTACAGTTATATACTACTTTTCAGTGAATTCTAGTGGGTTGAAACACTGTTTTCTTGTGAAGTAACTCTATTTCAAGGATTTCTGTAGTGTATAACATCCTCTCTAGACTAGAAACTTACATTTTGATGTCTTTTACACTTATTCTCTCACTATTCTGTGATATTCATTAGTATTTGCTCTGAATGACTACTGATTTCTAGCTGTTTCCTATAATGGGCCTTCTGGTCTACTTGTGGGACTTCACCACATGTAGAAACAACTTTATTCACTCTTCCCTGGACTTGCGAAGCTATATACACTTGTCTTTCAACTGTTTTACAGTTGAATACTACTTTTCAGTGAATTCTAGTGGGTTGAAACAGTGTTTTCTTGTGAAGTAACTCTATTTCAAGGATTTCTGTCGTGTATAACATCCTTTCTAGACTAGAAACTTACATTATGATGTCTATTACACTTGTTCTCACACAATTCTGTGATATTCATTAGTATTTGCTCTGAATGACTACTAATTTCTAGCTGTTTCCCATAATGGGCCTTCTTTTCTACATGTGGGACTTCACCACATGTAGAAACAACTTTATACACTCTTCTCTGAACTTGAGAAGCTATATACACTTGTCTTTCAACTGTTTTACAGTTGAATACTACTTTTCAGTGAATTCTAGTGGGTTGAAACAGTGTTTTCTTGTGAAGTAACTCTATTTCAAGGATTTCTGTAGTGTATAACATCCTCTCTAGACTAGAAACTTACATTTTGATGTCTTTTACACTTGTTCTCTCACTATTCTGTGATATTCATTAGTATTTGCTCTGAATGACTACTGATTTCTAGCTTTTTCCCATAATGGGCCTTCCTTTCTACTTGTGGGACTTCACCACATGTAGAAACATCTTTATACACTCTTCTCTGAACTTGAGAAGCTATATACACTTGTCTTACAACTGTTTTACAGTTGAATACTACTTTTCAGTGAATTCTAGTGGGTTGAAACACTGTTTTCCTGTGAAGTAACTCTATTTCAAGGATTTCTGTAGTGTACAACATCCTTTCTAGACTAGAAACATACATTATGATGTCTTTTACACTTGTTCTCTCACTATTCTGTGATATTCATTAGTATTTGCTCTGAATGACTACTTATTTTTAGCTGTTTCCCATAATGGGCCTTCCTTTCTACTTGTGGGACTTCACCACATGTAGAAACATCTTTATACACTCATCTCTGAACTTGAGAAGCTATATACACTTGTCTTTCAACTGTTTTACAGTTAATACTACTTTTTAGTGAATTCTGGTGGTTTCAAATACTGGTTTCTTGTGAACTAACACTATTTCAAGGATTTCTGCAGTGTACAACATCCTTTCTAGACTACAGACTTACATTTTGATGTCTTTTACACTTGTTCTCTCACTATTCTGTGATATTCATTAGTATTTGTTCTCAATGACTACTGATTTCTAGCTGTTTCCTATAATGGGCCTTCTGGTCTACTTGTGGGACTTCACCACATGTAGAAACAACTTTATTCACTCTTCTCTGGACTTGCGAAGCTATATAAACTGGTCTTTCAACTGTTTTACAGTTATATACTAATTTTCAGTGAATTCTGGTGGTTTGAAACACTGGTTTCATGTGAACTAACTCTATTTCAAGGATTTCTGCAGTGTACAACATCCTTTCTAGACTACAGACTTACATTTTGATGTCTTTTACACTTGTTCTCTCACTATTCTGTGATATTCATTAGTATTTCCTGTGAATGACTACTGATTTCTAGCTGTTTCCTATAATGGGCCTTCTGGTCTACTTGTGGGACTTCACCACATGTAGAAACAACTTTATACACTCTTCTCTGAACTTGAGAAGCTATATACACTTGTCTTTCAACTGTTTTACAGTTGAATACTACTTTTCAGTGAATTCTAGTGGGTTGAAACACTGTTTTCCTGTGAAGTAACTCTATTTCAAGGATTTCTGTAGTGTACAACATCCTTTCTAGACTAGAAACTTACATTATGATGTCTTTTACACTTGTTCTCACACAATTCTATGATATTCATTAGTATTTGCTCTGAATGACTACTGATTTCTAGCTGTTTCCCATAATGGGCCTTCTTTTCTACATGTGGGACTTCACCACATGTAGAAACATCTTTATACACTCTTCTCTGAACTTGAGAAGCTATATACACTTGTCTTTCAACTGTTTTACAGTTATATACTACTTTTCAGTGAATTCTAGTGGGTTGAAACACTGTTTTCTTGTGAAGTAACTCTATTTCAAGGATTTCTGTAGTGTATAACATCCTCTCTAGACTAGAAACTTACATTTTGATGTCTTTTACACTTATTCTCTCACTATTCTGTGATATTCATTAGTATTTGCTCTGAATGACTACTGATTTCTAGCTGTTTCCTATAATGGGCCTTCTGGTCTACTTGTGGGACTTCACCACATGTAGAAACAACTTTATTCACTCTTCCCTGGACTTGCGAAGCTATATACACTTGTCTTTCAACTGTTTTACAGTTGAATACTACTTTTCAGTGAATTCTAGTGGGTTGAAACAGTGTTTTCTTGTGAAGTAACTCTATTTCAAGGATTTCTGTCGTGTATAACATCCTTTCTAGACTAGAAACTTACATTATGATGTCTATTACACTTGTTCTCACACAATTCTGTGATATTCATTAGTATTTGCTCTGAATGACTACTAATTTCTAGCTGTTTCCCATAATGGGCCTTCTTTTCTACATGTGGGACTTCACCACATGTAGAAACAACTTTATACACTCTTCTCTGAACTTGAGAAGCTATATACACTTGTCTTTCAACTGTTTTACAGTTGAATACTACTTTTCAGTGAATTCTAGTGGGTTGAAACAGTGTTTTCTTGTGAAGTAACTCTATTTCAAGGATTTCTGTAGTGTATAACATCCTCTCTAGACTAGAAACTTACATTTTGATGTCTTTTACACTTGTTCTCTCACTATTCTGTGATATTCATTAGTATTTGCTCTGAATGACTACTGATTTCTAGCTTTTTCCCATAATGGGCCTTCCTTTCTACTTGTGGGACTTCACCACATGTAGAAACATCTTTATACACTCTTCTCTGAACTTGAGAAAGTATATACACTTGTCTTACAACTGTTTTACAGTTGAATACTACTTTTCAGTGAATTCTAGTGGGTTGAAACACTGTTTTCCTGTGAAGTAACTCTATTTCAAGGATTTCTGTAGTGTACAACATCCTTTCTAGACTAGAAACATACATTATGATGTCTTTTACACTTGTTCTCTCACTATTCTGTGATATTCATTAGTATTTGCTCTGAATGACTACTTATTTTTAGCTGTTTCCCATAATGGGCCTTCCTTTCTACTTGTGGGACTTCACCACATGTAGAAACATCTTTATACACTCTTCTCTGAACTTGAGAAGCTATATACACTTGTCTTACAACTGTTTTACAGTTGAATACTACTTTTCAGTGAATTCTAGTGGGTTGAAACACTGTTTCCCTGTGAAGTAACTCTATTTCAAGGATTTCTGTAGTGTACAACATCCTTTCTAGACTAGAAACATACATTATGATGTCTTTTACACTTGTTCTCTCACTATTCTGTGATATTCATTAGTATTTGCTCTGAATGACTACTTATTTTTAGCTGTTTCCCATAATGGGCCTTCCTTTCTACTTGTGGGACTTCACCACATGTAGAAACATCTTTATACACTCTTCTCTGAACTTGAGAAGCTATATACACTTGTCTTTCAACTGTTTTACAGTTAATACTACTTTTTAGTGAATTCTGGTGGTTTCAAATACTGGTTTCTTGTGAACTAACACTATTTCAAGGATTTCTGCAGTGTACAACATCCTTTCTAGACTACAGACTTACATTTTGATGTCTTTTACACTTGTTCTCTCACTATTCTGTGATATTCATTAGTATTTGTTCTCAATGACTACTGATTTCTAGCTGTTTCCTATAATGGGCCTTCTGGTCTACTTGTGGGACTTCACCACATGTAGAAACAACTTTATTCACTCTTCTCTGGACTTGCGAAGCTATATAAACTGGTCTTTCAACTGTTTTACAGTTATATACTAATTTTCAGTGAATTCTGGTGGTTTGAAACACTGGTTTCATGTGAACTAACTCTATTTCAAGGATTTCTGCAGTGTACAACATCCTTTCTAGACTACAGACTTACATTTTGATGTCTTTTACACTTGTTCTCTCACTATTCTGTGATATTCATTAGTATTTCCTGTGAATGACTACTGATTTCTAGCTGTTTCCTATAATGGGCCTTCTGGTCTACTTGTGGGACTTCACCACATGTAGAAACAACTTTATACACTCTTCTCTGAACTTGAGAAGCTATATACACTTGTCTTTCAACTGTTTTACAGTTGAATACTACTTTTCAGTGAATTCTAGTGGGTTGAAACACTGTTTTCCTGTGAAGTAACTCTATTTCAAGGATTTCTGTAGTGTACAACATCCTTTCTAGACTAGAAACTTACATTATGATGTCTTTTACACTTGTTCTCACACAATTCTATGATATTCATTAGTATTTGCTCTGAATGACTACTGATTTCTAGCTGTTTCCCATAATGGGCCTTCTTTTCTACATGTGGGACTTCACCACATGTAGAAACATCTTTATACACTCTTCTCTGAACTTGAGAAGCTATATACACTTGTCTTTCAACTGTTTTACAGTTATATACTACTTTTCAGTGAATTCTAGTGGGTTGAAACACTGTTTTCTTGTGAAGTAACTCTATTTCAAGGATTTCTGTAGTGTATAACATCCTCTCTAGACTAGAAACTTACATTTTGATGTCTTTTACACTTATTCTCTCACTATTCTGTGATATTCATTAGTATTTGCTCTGAATGACTACTGATTTCTAGCTGTTTCCTATAATGGGCCTTCTGGTCTACTTGTGGGACTTCACCACATGTAGAAACAACTTTATTCACTCTTCCCTGGACTTGCGAAGCTATATACACTTGTCTTTCAACTGTTTTACAGTTGAATACTACTTTTCAGTGAATTCTAGTGGGTTGAAACAGTGTTTTCTTGTGAAGTAACTCTATTTCAAGGATTTCTGTCGTGTATAACATCCTTTCTAGACTAGAAACTTACATTATGATGTCTATTACACTTGTTCTCACACAATTCTGTGATATTCATTAGTATTTGCTCTGAATGACTACTAATTTCTAGCTGTTTCCCATAATGGGCCTTCTTTTCTACATGTGGGACTTCACCACATGTAGAAACAACTTTATACACTCTTCTCTGAACTTGAGAAGCTATATACACTTGTCTTTCAACTGTTTTACAGTTGAATACTACTTTTCAGTGAATTCTAGTGGGTTGAAACAGTGTTTTCTTGTGAAGTAACTCTATTTCAAGGATTTCTGTAGTGTATAACATCCTCTCTGGACTAGAAACTTACATTTTGATGTCTTTTACACTTGTTCTCTCACTATTCTGTGATATTCATTAGTATTTGCTCTGAATGACTACTGATTTCTAGCTTTTTCCCATAATGGGCCTTCCTTTCTACTTGTGGGACTTCACCACATGTAGAAACATCTTTATACACTCTTCTCTGAACTTGAGAAAGTATATACACTTGTCTTACAACTGTTTTACAGTTGAATACTACTTTTCAGTGAATTCTAGTGGGTTGAAACACTGTTTTCCTGTGAAGTAACTCTATTTCAAGGATTTCTGTAGTGTACAACATCCTTTCTAGACTAGAAACATACATTATGATGTCTTTTACACTTGTTCTCTCACTATTCTGTGATATTCATTAGTATTTGCTCTGAATGACTACTTATTTTTAGCTGTTTCCCATAATGGGCCTTCCTTTCTACTTGTGGGACTTCACCACATGTAGAAACATCTTTATACACTCTTCTCTGAACTTGAGAAGCTATATACACTTGTCTTACAACTGTTTTACAGTTGAATACTACTTTTCAGTGAATTCTAGTGGGTTGAAACACTGTTTCCCTGTGAAGTAACTCTATTTCAAGGATTTCTGTAGTGTACAACATCCTTTCTAGACTAGAAACATACATTATGATGTCTTTTACACTTGTTCTCTCACTATTCTGTGATATTCATTAGTATTTGCTCTGAATGACTACTTATTTTTAGCTGTTTCCCATAATGGGCCTTCCTTTCTACTTGTGGGACTTCACCACATGTAGAAACATCTTTATACACTCTTCTCTGAACTTGAGAAGCTATATACACTTGTCTTTCAACTGTTTTACAGTTAATACTACTTTTTAGTGAATTCTGGTGGTTTCAAATACTGGTTTCTTGTGAACTAACACTATTTCAAGGATTTCTGCAGTGTACAACATCCTTTCTAGACTACAGACTTACATTTTGATGTCTTTTACACTTGTTCTCTCACTATTCTGTGATATTCATTAGTATTTGTTCTCAATGACTACTGATTTCTAGCTGTTTCCTATAATGGGCCTTCTGGTCTACTTGTGGGACTTCACCACATGTAGAAACAACTTTATTCACTCTTCTCTGGACTTGCGAAGCTATATAAACTGGTCTTTCAACTGTTTTACAGTTATATACTAATTTTCAGTGAATTCTGGTGGTTTGAAACACTGGTTTCATGTGAACTAACTCTATTTCAAGGATTTCTGCAGTGTACAACATCCTTTCTAGACTACAGACTTACATTTTGATGTCTTTTACACTTGTTCTCTCACTATTCTGTGATATTCATTAGTATTTCCTGTGAATGACTACTGATTTCTAGCTGTTTCCTATAATGGGCCTTCTGGTCTACTTGTGGGACTTCACCACATGTAGAAACAACTTTATACACTCTTCTCTGAACTTGAGAAGCTATATACACTTGTCTTTCAACTGTTTTACAGTTGAATACTACTTTTCAGTGAATTCTAGTGGGTTGAAACACTGTTTTCCTGTGAAGTAACTCTATTTCAAGGATTTCTGTAGTGTACAACATCCTTTCTAGACTAGAAACTTACATTATGATGTCTTTTACACTTGTTCTCACACAATTCTATGATATTCATTAGTATTTGCTCTGAATGACTACTGATTTCTAGCTGTTTCCCATAATGGGCCTTCTTTTCTACATGTGGGACTTCACCACATGTAGAAACATCTTTATACAATCTTCTCTGAACTTGAGAAGCTATATACACTTGTCTTTCAACTGTTTTACAGTTATATACTACTTTTCAGTGAATTCTAGTGGGTTGAAACACTGTTTTCTTGTGAAGTAACTCTATTTCAAGGATTTCTGTAGTGTATAACATCCTCTCTAGACTAGAAACTTACATTTTGATGTCTTTTACACTTATTCTCTCACTATTCTGTGATATTCATTAGTATTTGCTCTGAATGACTACTGATTTCTAGCTGTTTCCTATAATGGGCCTTCTGGTCTACTTGTGGGACTTCACCACATGTAGAAACAACTTTATTCACTCTTCCCTGGACTTGCGAAGCTATATACACTTGTCTTTCAACTGTTTTACAGTTGAATACTACTTTTCAGTGAATTCTAGTGGGTTGAAACAGTGTTTTCTTGTGAAGTAACTCTATTTCAAGGATTTCTGTCGTGTATAACATCCTTTCTAGACTAGAAACTTACATTATGATGTCTATTACACTTGTTCTCACACAATTCTGTGATATTCATTAGTATTTGCTCTGAATGACTACTAATTTCTAGCTGTTTCCCATAATGGGCCTTCTTTTCTACATGTGGGACTTCACCACATGTAGAAACAACTTTATACACTCTTCTCTGAACTTGAGAAGCTATATACACTTGTCTTTCAACTGTTTTACAGTTGAATACTACTTTTCAGTGAATTCTAGTGGGTTGAAACAGTGTTTTCTTGTGAAGTAACTCTATTTCAAGGATTTCTGTAGTGTATAACATCCTCTCTAGACTAGAAACTTACATTTTGATGTCTTTTACACTTGTTCTCTCACTATTCTGTGATATTCATTAGTATTTGCTCTGAATGACTACTGATTTCTAGCTTTTTCCCATAATGGGCCTTCCTTTCTACTTGTGGGACTTCACCACATGTAGAAACATCTTTATACACTCTTCTCTGAACTTGAGAAGCTATATACACTTGTCTTACAACTGTTTTACAGTTGAATACTACTTTTCAGTGAATTCTAGTGGGTTGAAACACTGTTTTCCTGTGAAGTAACTCTATTTCAAGGATTTCTGTAGTGTACAACATCCTTTCTAGACTAGAAACATACATTATGATGTCTTTTACACTTGTTCTCTCACTATTCTGTGATATTCATTAGTATTTGCTCTGAATGACTACTTATTTTTAGCTGTTTCCCATAATGGGCCTTCCTTTCTACTTGTGGGACTTCACCACATGTAGAAACATCTTTATACACTCTTCTCTGAACTTGAGAAGCTATATACACTTGTCTTTCAACTGTTTTACAGTTAATACTACTTTTTAGTGAATTCTGGTGGTTTCAAATACTGGTTTCTTGTGAACTAACACTATTTCAAGGATTTCTGCAGTGTACAACATCCTTTCTAGACTACAGACTTACATTTTGATGTCTTTTACACTTGTTCTCTCACTATTCTGTGATATTCATTAGTATTTGTTCTCAATGACTACTGATTTCTAGCTGTTTCCTATAATGGGCCTTCTGGTCTACTTGTGGGACTTCACCACATGTAGAAACAACTTTATTCACTCTTCTCTGGACTTGCGAAGCTATATAAACTGGTCTTTCAACTGTTTTACAGTTATATACTAATTTTCAGTGAATTCTGGTGGTTTGAAACACTGGTTTCATGTGAACTAACTCTATTTCAAGGATTTCTGCAGTGTACAACATCCTTTCTAGACTACAGACTTACATTTTGATGTCTTTTACACTTGTTCTCTCACTATTCTGTGATATTCATTAGTATTTCCTGTGAATGACTACTGATTTCTAGCTGTTTCCTATAATGGGCCTTCTGGTCTACTTGTTGGACTTCACCACATGTAGAAACAACTTTATACACTCTTCTCTGAACTTGAGAAGCTATATACACTTGTCTTTCAACTGTTTTACAGTTGAATACTACTTTTCAGTGAATTCTAGTGGGTTGAAACACTGTTTTCCTGTGAAGTAACTCTATTTCAAGGATTTCTGTAGTGTACAACATCCTTTCTAGACTAGAAACTTACATTATGATGTCTTTTACACTTGTTCTCACACAATTCTATGATATTCATTAGTATTTGCTCTGAATGACTACTGATTTCTAGCTGTTTCCCATAATGGGCCTTCTTTTCTACATGTGGGACTTCACCACATGTAGAAACATCTTTATACACTCTTCTCTGAACTTGAGAAGCTATATACACTTGTCTTTCAACTGTTTTACAGTTATATACTACTTTTCAGTGAATTCTAGTGGGTTGAAACACTGTTTTCTTGTGAAGTAACTCTATTTCAAGGATTTCTGTAGTGTATAACATCCTCTCTAGACTAGAAACTTACATTTTGATGTCTTTTACACTTATTCTCTCACTATTCTGTGATATTCATTAGTATTTGCTCTGAATGACTACTGATTTCTAGCTGTTTCCTATAATGGGCCTTCTGGTCTACTTGTGGGACTTCACCACATGTAGAAACAACTTTATTCACTCTTCCCTGGACTTGCGAAGCTATATACACTTGTCTTTCAACTGTTTTACAGTTGAATACTACTTTTCAGTGAATTCTAGTGGGTTGAAACAGTGTTTTCTTGTGAAGTAACTCTATTTCAAGGATTTCTGTCGTGTATAACATCCTTTCTAGACTAGAAACTTACATTATGATGTCTATTACACTTGTTCTCACACAATTCTGTGATATTCATTAGTATTTGCTCTGAATGACTACTAATTTCTAGCTGTTTCCCATAATGGGCTTTCTTTTCTACATGTGGGACTTCACCACATGTAGAAACAACTTTATACACTCTTCTCTGAACTTGAGAAGCTATATACACTTGTCTTTCAACTGTTTTACAGTTGAATACTACTTTTCAGTGAATTCTAGTGGGTTGAAACAGTGTTTTCTTGTGAAGTAACTCTATTTCAAGGATTTCTGTAGTGTATAACATCCTCTCTAGACTAGAAACTTACATTTTGATGTCTTTTACACTTGTTCTCTCACTATTCTGTGATATTCATTAGTATTTGCTCTGAATGACTACTGATTTCTAGCTTTTTCCCATAATGGGCCTTCCTTTCTACTTGTGGGACTTCACCACATGTAGAAACATCTTTATACACTCTTCTCTGAACTTGAGAAGCTATATACACTTGTCTTACAACTGTTTTACAGTTGAATACTACTTTTCAGTGAATTCTAGTGGGTTGAAACACTGTTTTCCTGTGAAGTAACTCTATTTCAAGGATTTCTGTAGTGTACAACATCCTTTCTAGACTAGAAACATACATTATGATGTCTTTTACACTTGTTCTCTCACTATTCTGTGATATTCATTAGTATTTGCTCTGAATGACTACTTATTTTTAGCTGTTTCCCATAATGGGTCTTCCTTTCTACTTGTGGGACTTCACCACATGTAGAAACATCTTTATACACTCTTCTCTGAACTTGAGAAGCTATATACACTTGTCTTTCAACTGTTTTACAGTTAATACTACTTTTTAGTGAATTCTGGTGGTTTCAAATATTGGTTTCTTGTGAACTAACACTATTTCAAGGATTTCTGCAGTGTACAACATCCTTTCTAGACTACAGACTTACATTTTGATGTCTTTTACACTTGTTCTCTCACTATTCTGTGATATTCATTAGTATTTGCTCTGAATGACTACTGATTTCTAGCTGTTTCCCATAATGGGCCTTCTTTTCTACATGTGGGACTTCACCACATGTAGAAACATCTTTATACACTCTTCTCTGAACTTGAGAAGCTATATACACTTGTCTTTCAACTGTTTTACAGTAGAATACTACTTTTCAGTGAATTCTAGTGGGTTGAAACACTGTTTTCCTGTGAAGTAACTCTATTTCAAGGATTTCTGTAGTATATAACATCCTTTCTAGACTAGAAACTTACATTTTGATGTCTTTTACACTTGTTCTCACACAATTCTATGATATTCATTAGTATTTGCTCTGAATGTCTACTGATTTCTAGCTGTTTTTCATAATGGGCCTTCTTTTCTACATGTGGGATTTCACCACATGTAGAAACAACTTTATACACTCTTCTCTGAACTTGAGAAGCTATATACACTTGTCTTTCAACTGTTTTACAGTTATATACTACTTTTCAGTGAACTCTAGTGGGTTGAAACACTGTTTTCTTGTGAAATAACTCTATTTCAAGGATTTCTGTAGTGTATAACATCCTCTCTAGACTAGAAACTTACATTTTGATGTCTTTTACACTTGTTCTCTCACTATTCTGTGATATTCATTAGTATTTGCTCTGAATGACTACTGATTTCTAGCTGTTTCCCATAATGGGCCTTCCTTTCTACTTGTGGGACTTCACCACATGTAGAAACATCTTTATACACTCTTCTCTGAACTTGAGAAGCTATATACACTTGTCTTTCAACTGTTTTACAGTTAAATACTACTTTTTAGTGAATTCTGGTGGTTTCAAATACTGGTTTCTTGTGAACTAACACTATTTCAAGGATTTCTGCAGTGTACAACATCCTTTCTAGACTACAGACTTACATTTTGATGTCTTTTACACTTGTTCTCTCACTATTCTGTGATATTCATTAGTATTTGCTCTCAATGACTACTGATTTCTAGCTGTTTCCTATAATGGGCCTTCTGGTCTACTTGTGGGACTTCACCACATGTAGAAACAACTTTATTCACTCTTCTCTGGACTTGCGAAGCTATATAAACTGGTCTTTCAACTGTTTTACAGTTATATACTAATTTTCAGTGAATTCTGGTGGTTTGAAACACTGGTTTCATGTGAACTAACTCTATTTCAAGGATTTCTGCAGTGTACAACATCCTTTCTAGACTACAGACTTACATTTTGATGTCTTTTACACTTGTTCTCTCACTATTCTGTGATATTCATTAGTATTTGCTCTGAATGACTACTGATTTCTACCTTTTTCCCATAATGGGCCTTCCTTTCTACTTGTGGGACTTCACCACATGTAGAAACATCTTTATACACTCTTCTCTGAACTTGAGAAGCTATATACACTTGTCTTACAACTGTTTTACAGTTGAATACTACTTTTCAGTGAATTCTAGTGGGTTGAAACACTGTTTTCCTGTGAAGTAACTCTATTTCAAGGATTTCTGTAGTGTATAACATCCTTTCTAGACTAGAAACTTACATTTTGAGGTCTTTTACACTTGTTCTCACACAATTCTATGATATTCATTAGTATTTGCTCTGAATGACTACTGATTTCTAGCTGTTTCCCATAATGGGCCTTCTTTTCTACATGTGGGACTTCACCACATGTAGAAACAACTTTATACACTCTTCTCTGAACTTGAGAAGCTATATACACTTGTCTTTCAACTGTTTTACAGTTGAATACTACTTTTCAGTGAATTCTAGTGGGTTGAAACAGTGTTTTCTTGTGAAGTAACTCTATTTCAAGGATTTCTGCAGTGTACAACATCCTTTCTAGACTATAGACTTACATTTTGATGTCTTTTACACTTGTTCTCTCACTATTCTGTGATATTCATTAGTATTTGCTCTGAGTGACTACTGATTTCTACCTTTTTCCCATAATGGGCCTTCCTTTCTACTTGTGGGACTTCACCACATGTAGAAACATCTTTATACACTCTTCTCTGAACTTGAGAAGCTATATACACTTGTCTTACAACTGTTTTACAGTTGAATACTACTTTTCAGTGAATTCTAGTGGGTTGAAACACTGTTTTCCTGTGAAGTAACTCTATTTCAAGGATTTCTGTAGTGTACAACATCCTTTCTAGACTAGAAACTTACATTATGATGTCTTTTACACTTGTTCTCACACAATTCTATGATATTCATTAGTATTTGCTCTGAATGACTACTAATTTCTAGCTGTTTCCCATAATGGGCCTTCTTTTCTACATGTGGGACTTCACCACATGTAGAAACAACTTTATACACTCTTCTCTGAACTTGAGAAGCTATATACACTTGTCTTTCAACTGTTTTACAGTTCAATACTACTTTTCAGTGAATTCTAGTGGGTTGAAACAGTGTTTTCTTGTGAAGTAACTCTATTTCAAGGATTTCTGTAGTGTATAACATCCTTTCTAGACTAGAAACTTACATTTTGATGTCTTTTACACTTGTTCTCACACAATTCTATGATATTCATTAGTATTTGCTCTGAATGTCTACTGATTTCTAGCTGTTTTTCATAATGGGCCTTCTTTTCTACATGTGGGACTTCACCACATGTAGAAACAACTTTATACACTCTTCACTGAACTTGAGAAGCTATATACACTTGTCTTTCAACTGTTTTACAGTTATATACTACTTTTCAGTGAATTCTAGTGGGTTGAAACAGTGTTTTCTTGTGAAGTAACTCTATTTCAAGGATTTCTGTAGTGTATAACATCCTCTCTAGACTAGAAACTTACATTTTGATGTCTTTTACACTTGTTCTCTCACTATTCTGTGATATTCATTAGTATTTGCTCTGAATGACTACTGATTTCTAGCTGTTTCCCATAATGGGCCTTCCTTTCTACTTGTGGGACTTCACCACATGTAGAAACATCTTTATACACTCTTCTCTGAACTTGAGAAGCTATATACACTTGTCTTTCAACTGTTTTACAGTTAAATACTACTTTTTAGTGAATTCTGGTGGTTTCAAATACTGGTTTCTTGTGAACTAACACTATTTCAAGGATTTCTGCAGTGTACAACATCCTTTCTAGACTACAGACTTACATTTTGATGTCTTTTACACTTGTTCTCTCACTATTCTGTGATATTCATTAGTATTTGTTCTCAATGACTACTGATTTCTAGCTGTTTCCTATAATGGGCCTTCTGGTCTACTTGTGGGACTTCACCACATGTAGAAACAACTTTATTCACTCTTCTCTGGACTTGCGAAGCTATATAAACTGGTCTTTCAACTGTTTTACAGTTATATACTAATTTTCAGTGAATTCTGGTGGTTTGAAACACTGGTTTCATGTGAACTAACTCTATTTCAAGGATTTCTGCAGTGTACAACATCCTTTCTAGACTACAGACTTACATTTTGATGTCTTTTACACTTGTTCTCTCACTATTCTGTGATATTCATTAGTATTTCCTGTGAATGACTACTGATTTCTAGCTGTTTCCTATAATGGGCCTTCTGGTCTACTTGTGGGACTTCACCACATGTAGAAACAACTTTATACACTCTTCTCTGAACTTGAGAAGCTATATACACTTGTCTTTCAACTGTTTTACAGTTGAATACTACTTTTCAGTGAATTCTAGTGGGTTGAAACACTGTTTTCCTGTGAAGTAACTCTATTTCAAGGATTTCTGTAGTGTACAACATCCTTTCTAGACTAGAAACTTACATTATGATGTCTTTTACACTTGTTCTCACACAATTCTATGATATTCATTAGTATTTGCTCTGAATGACTACTGATTTCTAGCTGTTTCCCATAATGGGCCTTCTTTTCTACATGTGGGACTTCACCACATGTAGAAACATCTTTATACACTCTTCTCTGAACTTGAGAAGCTATATACACTTGTCTTTCAACTGTTTTACAGTTATATACTACTTTTCAGTGAATTCTAGTGGGTTGAAACACTGTTTTCTTGTGAAGTAACTCTATTTCAAGGATTTCTGTAGTGTATAACATCCTCTCTAGACTAGAAACTTACATTTTGATGTCTTTTACACTTATTCTCTCACTATTCTGTGATATTCATTAGTATTTGCTCTGAATGACTACTGATTTCTAGCTGTTTCCTATAATGGGCCTTCTGGTCTACTTGTGGGACTTCACCACATGTAGAAACAACTTTATTCACTCTTCCCTGGACTTGCGAAGCTATATACACTTGTCTTTCAACTGTTTTACAGTTGAATACTACTTTTCAGTGAATTCTAGTGGGTTGAAACAGTGTTTTCTTGTGAAGTAACTCTATTTCAAGGATTTCTGTCGTGTATAACATCCTTTCTAGACTAGAAACTTACATTATGATGTCTATTACACTTGTTCTCACACAATTCTGTGATATTCATTAGTATTTGCTCTGAATGACTACTAATTTCTAGCTGTTTCCCATAATGGGCCTTCTTTTCTACATGTGGGACTTCACCACATGTAGAAACAACTTTATACACTCTTCTCTGAACTTGAGAAGCTATATACACTTGTCTTTCAACTGTTTTACAGTTGAATACTACTTTTCAGTGAATTCTAGTGGGTTGAAACAGTGTTTTCTTGTGAAGTAACTCTATTTCAAGGATTTCTGTAGTGTATAACATCCTCTCTGGACTAGAAACTTACATTTTGATGTCTTTTACACTTGTTCTCTCACTATTCTGTGATATTCATTAGTATTTGCTCTGAATGACTACTGATTTCTAGCTTTTTCCCATAATGGGCCTTCCTTTCTACTTGTGGGACTTCACCACATGTAGAAACATCTTTATACACTCTTCTCTGAACTTGAGAAGCTATATACACTTGTCTTACAACTGTTTTACAGTTGAATACTACTTTTCAGTGAATTCTAGTGGGTTGAAACACTGTTTTCCTGTGAAGTAACTCTATTTCAAGGATTTCTGTAGTGTACAACATCCTTTCTAGACTAGAAACATACATTATGATGTCTTTTACACTTGTTCTCTCACTATTCTGTGATATTCATTAGTATTTGCTCTGAATGACTACTTATTTTTAGCTGTTTCCCATAATGGGCCTTCCTTTCTACTTGTGGGACTTCACCACATGTAGAAACATCTTTATACACTCTTCTCTGAACTTGAGAAGCTATATACACTTGTCTTTCAACTGTTTTACAGTTAATACTACTTTTTAGTGAATTCTGGTGGTTTCAAATACTGGTTTCTTGTGAACTAACACTATTTCAAGGATTTCTGCAGTGTACAACATCCTTTCTAGACTACAGACTTACATTTTGATGTCTTTTACACTTGTTCTCTCACTATTCTGTGATATTCATTAGTATTTGTTCTCAATGACTACTGATTTCTAGCTGTTTCCTATAATGGGCCTTCTGGTCTACTTGTGGGACTTCACCACATGTAGAAACAACTTTATTCACTCTTCTCTGGACTTGCGAAGCTATATAAACTGGTCTTTCAACTGTTTTACAGTTATATACTAATTTTCAGTGAATTCTGGTGGTTTGAAACACTGGTTTCATGTGAACTAACTCTATTTCAAGGATTTCTGCAGTGTACAACATCCTTTCTAGACTACAGACTTACATTTTGATGTCTTTTACACTTGTTCTCTCACTATTCTGTGATATTCATTAGTATTTCCTGTGAATGACTACTGATTTCTAGCTGTTTCCTATAATGGGCCTTCTGGTCTACTTGTGGGACTTCACCACATGTAGAAACAACTTTATACACTCTTCTCTGAACTTGAGAAGCTATATACACTTGTCTTTCAACTGTTTTACAGTTGAATACTACTTTTCAGTGAATTCTAGTGGGTTGAAACACTGTTTTCCTGTGAAGTAACTCTATTTCAAGGATTTCTGTCGTGTACAACATCCTTTCTAGACTAGAAACTTACATTATGATGTCTTTTACACTTGTTCTCACACAATTCTATGATATTCATTAGTATTTGCTCTGAATGACTACTGATTTCTAGCTGTTTCCCATAATGGGCCTTCTTTTCTACATGTGGGACTTCACCACATGTAGAAACATCTTTATACACTCTTCTCTGAACTTGAGAAGCTATATACACTTGTCTTTCAACTGTTTTACAGTTATATACTACTTTTCAGTGAATTCTAGTGGGTTGAAACACTGTTTTCTTGTGAAGTAACTCTATTTCAAGGATTTCTGTAGTGTATAACATCCTCTCTAGACTAGAAACTTACATTTTGATGTCTTTTACACTTATTCTCTCACTATTCTGTGATATTCATTAGTATTTGCTCTGAATGACTACTGATTTCTAGCTGTTTCCTATAATGGGCCTTCTGGTCTACTTGTGGGACTTCACCACATGTAGAAACAACTTTATTCACTCTTCCCTGGACTTGCGAAGCTATATACACTTGTCTTTCAACTGTTTTACAGTTGAATACTACTTTTCAGTGAATTCTAGTGGGTTGAAACAGTGTTTTCTTGTGAAGTAACTCTATTTCAAGGATTTCTGTCGTGTATAACATCCTTTCTAGACTAGAAACTTACATTATGATGTCTATTACACTTGTTCTCACACAATTCTGTGATATTCATTAGTATTTGCTCTGAATGACTACTAATTTCTAGCTGTTTCCCATAATGGGCCTTCTTTTCTACATGTGGGACTTCACCACATGTAGAAACAACTTTATACACTCTTCTCTGAACTTGAGAAGCTATATACACTTGTCTTTCAACTGTTTTACAGTTGAATACTACTTTTCAGTGAATTCTAGTGGGTTGAAACAGTGTTTTCTTGTGAAGTAACTCTATTTCAAGGATTTCTGTAGTGTATAACATCCTCTCTAGACTAGAAACTTACATTTTGATGTCTTTTACACTTGTTCTCTCACTATTCTGTGATATTCATTAGTATTTGCTCTGAATGACTAATGATTTCTAGCTTTTTCCCATAATGGGCCTTCCTTTCTACTTGTGGGACTTCACCACATGTAGAAACATCTTTATACACTCTTCTCTGAACTTGAGAAAGTATATACACTTGTCTTACAACTGTTTTACAGTTGAATACTACTTTTCAGTGAATTCTAGTGGGTTGAAACACTGTTTTCCTGTGAAGTAACTCTATTTCAAGGATTTCTGTAGTGTACAACATCCTTTCTAGACTAGAAACATACATTATGATGTCTTTTACACTTGTTCTCTCACTATTCTGTGATATTCATTAGTATTTGCTCTGAATGACTACTTATTTTTAGCTGTTTCCCATAATGGGCCTTCCTTTCTACTTGTGGGACTTCACCACATGTAGAAACATCTTTATACACTCTTCTCTGAACTTGAGAAGCTATATACACTTGTCTTACAACTGTTTTACAGTTGAATACTACTTTTCAGTGAATTCTAGTGGGTTGAAACACTGTTTCCCTGTGAAGTAACTCTATTTCAAGGATTTCTGTAGTGTACAACATCCTTTCTAGACTAGAAACATACATTATGATGTCTTTTACACTTGTTCTCTCACTATTCTGTGATATTCATTAGTATTTGCTCTGAATGACTACTTATTTTTAGCTGTTTCCCATAATGGGCCTTCCTTTCTACTTGTGGGACTTCACCACATGTAGAAACATCTTTATACACTCTTCTCTGAACTTGAGAAGCTATATACACTTGTCTTTCAACTGTTTTACAGTTAATACTACTTTTTAGTGAATTCTGGTGGTTTCAAATACTGGTTTCTTGTGAACTAACACTATTTCAAGGATTTCTGCAGTGTACAACATCCTTTCTAGACTACAGACTTACATTTTGATGTCTTTTACACTTGTTCTCTCACTATTCTGTGATATTCATTAGTATTTGTTCTCAATGACTACTGATTTCTAGCTGTTTCCTATAATGGGCCTTCTGGTCTACTTGTGGGACTTCACCACATGTAGAAACAACTTTATTCACTCTTCTCTGGACTTGCGAAGCTATATAAACTGGTCTTTCAACTGTTTTACAGTTATATACTAATTTTCAGTGAATTCTGGTGGTTTGAAACACTGGTTTCATGTGAACTAACTCTATTTCAAGGATTTCTGCAGTGTACAACATCCTTTCTAGACTACAGACTTACATTTTGATGTCTTTTACACTTGTTCTCTCACTATTCTGTGATATTCATTAGTATTTCCTGTGAATGACTACTGATTTCTAGCTGTTTCCTATAATGGGCCTTCTGGTCTACTTGTGGGACTTCACCACATGTAGAAACAACTTTATACACTCTTCTCTGAACTTGAGAAGCTATATACACTTGTCTTTCAACTGTTTTACAGTTGAATACTACTTTTCAGTGAATTCTAGTGGGTTGAAACACTGTTTTCCTGTGAAGTAACTCTATTTCAAGGATTTCTGTAGTGTACAACATCCTTTCTAGACTAGAAACTTACATTATGATGTCTTTTACACTTGTTCTCACACAATTCTATGATATTCATTAGTATTTGCTCTGAATGACTACTGATTTCTAGCTGTTTCCCATAATGGGCCTTCTTTTCTACATGTGGGACTTCACCACATGTAGAAACATCTTTATACAATCTTCTCTGAACTTGAGAAGCTATATACACTTGTCTTTCAACTGTTTTACAGTTATATACTACTTTTCAGTGAATTCTAGTGGGTTGAAACACTGTTTTCTTGTGAAGTAACTCTATTTCAAGGATTTCTGTAGTGTATAACATCCTCTCTAGACTAGAAACTTACATTTTGATGTCTTTTACACTTATTCTCTCACTATTCTGTGATATTCATTAGTATTTGCTCTGAATGACTACTGATTTCTAGCTGTTTCCTATAATGGGCCTTCTGGTCTACTTGTGGGACTTCACCACATGTAGAAACAACTTTATTCACTCTTCCCTGGACTTGCGAAGCTATATACACTTGTCTTTCAACTGTTTTACAGTTGAATACTACTTTTCAGTGAATTCTAGTGGGTTGAAACAGTGTTTTCTTGTGAAGTAACTCTATTTCAAGGATTTCTGTCGTGTATAACATCCTTTCTAGACTAGAAACTTACATTATGATGTCTATTACACTTGTTCTCACACAATTCTGTGATATTCATTAGTATTTGCTCTGAATGACTACTAATTTCTAGCTGTTTCCCATAATGGGCCTTCTTTTCTACATGTGGGACTTCACCACATGTAGAAACAACTTTATACACTCTTCTCTGAACTTGAGAAGCTATATACACTTGTCTTTCAACTGTTTTACAGTTGAATACTACTTTTCAGTGAATTCTAGTGGGTTGAAACAGTGTTTTCTTGTGAAGTAACTCTATTTCAAGGATTTCTGTAGTGTATAACATCCTCTCTAGACTAGAAACTTACATTTTGATGTCTTTTACACTTGTTCTCTCACTATTCTGTGATATTCATTAGTATTTGCTCTGAATGACTACTGATTTCTAGCTTTTTCCCATAATGGGCCTTCCTTTCTACTTGTGGGACTTCACCACATGTAGAAACATCTTTATACACTCTTCTCTGAACTTGAGAAGCTATATACACTTGTCTTACAACTGTTTTACAGTTGAATACTACTTTTCAGTGAATTCTAGTGGGTTGAAACACTGTTTTCCTGTGAAGTAACTCTATTTCAAGGATTTCTGTAGTGTACAACATCCTTTCTAGACTAGAAACATACATTATGATGTCTTTTACACTTGTTCTCTCACTATTCTGTGATATTCATTAGTATTTGCTCTGAATGACTACTTATTTTTAGCTGTTTCCCATAATGGGCCTTCCTTTCTACTTGTGGGACTTCACCACATGTAGAAACATCTTTATACACTCTTCTCTGAACTTGAGAAGCTATATACACTTGTCTTTCAACTGTTTTACAGTTAATACTACTTTTTAGTGAATTCTGGTGGTTTCAAATACTGGTTTCTTGTGAACTAACACTATTTCAAGGATTTCTGCAGTGTACAACATCCTTTCTAGACTACAGACTTACATTTTGATGTCTTTTACACTTGTTCTCTCACTATTCTGTGATATTCATTAGTATTTGTTCTCAATGACTACTGATTTCTAGCTGTTTCCTATAATGGGCCTTCTGGTCTACTTGTGGGACTTCACCACATGTAGAAACAACTTTATTCACTCTTCTCTGGACTTGCGAAGCTATATAAACTGGTCTTTCAACTGTTTTACAGTTATATACTAATTTTCAGTGAATTCTGGTGGTTTGAAACACTGGTTTCATGTGAACTAACTCTATTTCAAGGATTTCTGCAGTGTACAACATCCTTTCTAGACTACAGACTTACATTTTGATGTCTTTTACACTTGTTCTCTCACTATTCTGTGATATTCATTAGTATTTCCTGTGAATGACTACTGATTTCTAGCTGTTTCCTATAATGGGCCTTCTGGTCTACTTGTTGGACTTCACCACATGTAGAAACAACTTTATACACTCTTCTCTGAACTTGAGAAGCTATATACACTTGTCTTTCAACTGTTTTACAGTTGAATACTACTTTTCAGTGAATTCTAGTGGGTTGAAACACTGTTTTCCTGTGAAGTAACTCTATTTCAAGGATTTCTGTAGTGTACAACATCCTTTCTAGACTAGAAACTTACATTATGATGTCTTTTACACTTGTTCTCACACAATTCTATGATATTCATTAGTATTTGCTCTGAATGACTACTGATTTCTAGCTGTTTCCCATAATGGGCCTTCTTTTCTACATGTGGAACTTCACCACATGTAGAAACATCTTTATACACTCTTCTCTGAACTTGAGAAGCTATATACACTTGTCTTTCAACTGTTTTACAGTTATATACTACTTTTCAGTGAATTCTAGTGGGTTGAAACACTGTTTTCTTGTGAAGTAACTCTATTTCAAGGATTTCTGTAGTGTATAACATCCTCTCTAGACTAGAAACTTACATTTTGATGTCTTTTACACTTATTCTCTCACTATCCTGTGATATTCATTAGTATTTGCTCTGAATGACTACTGATTTCTAGCTGTTTCCTATAATGGGCCTTCTGGTCTACTTGTGGGACTTCACCACATGTAGAAACAACTTTATTCACTCTTCCCTGGACTTGCGAAGCTATATACACTTGTCTTTCAACTGTTTTACAGTTGAATACTACTTTTCAGTGAATTCTAGTGGGTTGAAACAGTGTTTTCTTGTGAAGTAACTCTATTTCAAGGATTTCTGTCGTGTATAACATCCTTTCTAGACTAGAAACTTACATTATGATGTCTATTACACTTGTTCTCACACAATTCTGTGATATTCACTAGTATTTGCTCTGAATGACTACTAATTTCTAGCTGTTTCCCATAATGGGCTTTCTTTTCTACATGTGGGACTTCACCACATGTAGAAACAACTTTATACACTCTTCTCTGAACTTGAGAAGCTATATACACTTGTCTTTCAACTGTTTTACAGTTGAATACTACTTTTCAGTGAATTCTAGTGGGTTGAAACAGTGTTTTCTTGTGAAGTAACTCTATTTCAAGGATTTCTGTAGTGTATAACATCCTCTCTAGACTAGAAACTTACATTTTGATGTCTTTTACACTTGTTCTCTCACTATTCTGTGATATTCATTAGTATTTGCTCTGAATGACTACTGATTTCTAGCTTTTTCCCATAATGGGCCTTCCTTTCTACTTGTGGGACTTCACCACATGTAGAAACATCTTTATACACTCTTCTCTGAACTTGAGAAGCTATATACACTTGTCTTACAACTGTTTTACAGTTGAATACTACTTTTCAGTGAATTCTAGTGGGTTGAAACACTGTTTTCCTGTGAAGTAACTCTATTTCAAGGATTTCTGTAGTGTACAACATCCTTTCTAGACTAGAAACATACATTATGATGTCTTTTACACTTGTTCTCTCACTATTCTGTGATATTCATTAGTATTTGCTCTGAATGACTACTTATTTTTAGCTGTTTCCCATAATGGGTCTTCCTTTCTACTTGTGGGACTTCACCACATGTAGAAACATCTTTATACACTCTTCTCTGAACTTGAGAAGCTATATACACTTGTCTTTCAACTGTTTTACAGTTAATACTACTTTTTAGTGAATTCTGGTGGTTTCAAATACTGGTTTCTTGTGAACTAACACTATTTCAAGGATTTCTGCAGTGTACAACATCCTTTCTAGACTACAGACTTACATTTTGATGTCTTTTACACTTGTTCTCTCACTATTCTGTGATATTCATTAGTATTTGCTCTGAATGACTACTGATTTCTAGCTGTTTCCCATAATGGGCCTTCTTTTCTACATGTGGGACTTCACCACATGTAGAAACATCTTTATACACTCTTCTCTGAACTTGAGAAGCTATATACACTTGTCTTTCAACTGTTTTACAGTAGAATACTACTTTTCAGTGAATTCTAGTGGGTTGAAACACTGTTTTCCTGTGAAGTAACTCTATTTCAAGGATTTCTGTAGTATATAACATCCTTTCTAGACTAGAAACTTACATTTTGATGTCTTTTACACTTGTTCTCACACAATTCTATGATATTCATTAGTATTTGCTCTGAATGTCTACTGATTTCTAGCTGTTTTTCATAATGGGCCTTCTTTTCTACATGTGGGATTTCACCACATGTAGAAACAACTTTATACACTCTTCTCTGAACTTGAGAAGCTATATACACTTGTCTTTCAACTGTTTTACAGTTATATACTACTTTTCAGTGAACTCTAGTGGGTTGAAACACTGTTTTCTTGTGAAATAACTCTATTTCAAGGATTTCTGTAGTGTATAACATCCTCTCTAGACTAGAAACTTACATTTTGATGTCTTTTACACTTGTTCTCTCACTATTCTGTGATATTCATTAGTATTTGCTCTGAATGACTACTGATTTCTAGCTGTTTCCCATAATGGGCCTTCCTTTCTACTTGTGGGACTTCACCACATGTAGAAACATCTTTATACACTCTTCTCTGAACTTGAGAAGCTATATACACTTGTCTTTCAACTGTTTTACAGTTAAATACTACTTTTTAGTGAATTCTGGTGGTTTCAAATACTGGTTTCTTGTGAACTAACACTATTTCAAGGATTTCTGCAGTGTACAACATCCTTTCTAGACTACAGACTTACATTTTGATGTCTTTTACACTTGTTCTCTCACTATTCTGTGATATTCATTAGTATTTGCTCTCAATGACTACTGATTTCTAGCTGTTTCCTATAATGGGCCTTCTGGTCTACTTGTGGGACTTCACCACATGTAGAAACAACTTTATTCACTCTTCTCTGGACTTGAGAAGCTATATAAACTGGTCTTTCAACTGTTTTACAGTTATATACTAATTTTCAGTGAATTCTGGTGGTTTGAAACACTGGTTTCATGTGAACTAACTCTATTTCAAGGATTTCTGCAGTGTACAACATCCTTTCTAGACTACAGACTTACATTTTGATGTCTTTTACACTTGTTCTCTCACTATTCTGTGATATTCATTAGTATTTGCTCTGAATGACTACTGATTTCTACCTTTTTCCCATAATGGGCCTTCCTTTCTACTTGTGGGACTTCACCACATGTAGAAACATCTTTATACACTCTTCTCTGAACTTGAGAAGCTATATACACTTGTCTTACAACTGTTTTACAGTTGAATACTACTTTTCAGTGAATTCTAGTGGGTTGAAACACTGTTTTCCTGTGAAGTAACTCTATTTCAAGGATTTCTGTAGTGTATAACATCCTTTCTAGACTAGAAACTTACATTTTGAGGTCTTTTACACTTGTTCTCACACAATTCTATGATATTCATTAGTATTTGCTCTGAATGACTACTGATTTCTAGCTGTTTCCCATAATGGGCCTTCTTTTCTACATGTGGGACTTCACCACATGTAGAAACAACTTTATACACTCTTCTCTGAACTTGAGAAGCTATATACACTTGTCTTTCAACTGTTTTACAGTTGAATACTACTTTTCAGTGAATTCTAGTGGGTTGAAACAGTGTTTTCTTGTGAAGTAACTCTATTTCAAGGATTTCTGCAGTGTACAACATACTTTCTAGACTATAGACTTACATTTTGATGTCTTTTACACTTGTTCTCTCACTATTCTGTGATATTCATTAGTATTTGCTCTGAGTGACTACTGATTTCTACCTTTTTCCCATAATGGGCCTTCCTTTCTACTTGTGGGACTTCACCACATGTAGAAACATCTTTATACACTCTTCTCTGAACTTGAGAAGCTATATACACTTGTCTTACAACTGTTTTACAGTTGAATACTACTTTTCAGTGAATTCTAGTGGGTTGAAACACTGTTTTCCTGTGAAGTAACTCTATTTCAAGGATTTCTGTAGTGTACAACATCCTTTCTAGACTAGAAACTTACATTATGATGTCTTTTACACTTGTTCTCACACAATTCTATGATATTCATTAGTATTTGCTCTGAATGACTACTAATTTCTAGCTGTTTCCCATAATGGGCCTTCTTTTCTACATGTGGGACTTCACCACATGTAGAAACAACTTTATACACTCTTCTCTGAACTTGAGAAGCTATATACACTTGTCTTTCAACTGTTTTACAGTTCAATACTACTTTTCAGTGAATTCTAGTGGGTTGAAACAGTGTTTTCTTGTGAAGTAACTCTATTTCAAGGATTTCTGTAGTGTATAACATCCTTTCTAGACTAGAAACTTACATTTTGATGTCTTTTACACTTGTTCTCACACAATTCTATGATATTCATTAGTATTTGCTCTGAATGTCTACTGATTTCTAGCTGTTTTTCATAATGGGCCTTCTTTTCTACATGTGGGACTTCACCACATGTAGAAACAACTTTATACACTCTTCACTGAACTTGAGAAGCTATATACACTTGTCTTTCAACTGTTTTACAGTTATATACTACTTTTCAGTGAATTCTAGTGGGTTGAAACAGTGTTTTCTTGTGAAGTAACTCTATTTCAAGGATTTCTGTAGTGTATAACATCCTCTCTAGACTAGAAACTTACATTTTGATGTCTTTTACACTTGTTCTCTCACTATTCTGTGATATTCATTAGTATTTGCTCTGAATGACTACTGATTTCTAGCTGTTTCCCATAATGGGCCTTGCTTTCTACTTGTGGGACTTCACCACATGTAGAAACATCTTTATACACTCTTCTCTGAACTTGAGAAGCTATATACACTTGTCTTTCAACTGTTTTACAGTTAAATACTACTTTTTAGTGAATTCTGGTGGTTTCAAATACTGGTTTCTTGTGAACTAACACTATTTCAAGGATTTCTGCAGTGTACAACATCCTTTCTAGACTACAGACTTACATTTTGATGTCTTTTACACTTGTTCTCTCACTATTCTGTGATATTCATTAGTATTTGCTCTCAATGACTACTGATTTCTAGCTGTTTCCTATAATGGGCCTTCTGGTCTACTTGTGGGACTTCACCACATGTAGAAACAACTTTATTCACTCTTCTCTGGACTTGCGAAGCTATATAAACTGGTCTTTCAACTGTTTTACAGTTATATACTAATTTTCAGTGAATTCTGGTGGTTTGAAACACTGCTTTCATGTGAACTAACTATATTTCAAGGATTTCTGCAGTGTACAACATCCTTTCTAGACTACAGACTTACATTTTGATGTCTTTTACACTTGTTCTCTCACTATTCTGTGATATTCATTAGTATTTGCTGTGAATGACTACTGATTTCTAGCTGTTTCCTATAATGGGCCTTCTGGTCTACTTGTGGGACTTCACCACATGTAGAAACAACTTTATACACTCTTCTCTGAACTTGAGAAGCTATATACACTTGTCTTTCAACTGTTTTACAGTTGAATACTACTTTTCAGTGAATTCTAGTGGGTTGAAACACTGTTTTCCTGTGAAGTAACTCTATTTCAAGGATTTCTGTAGTGTATAACATCCTTTCTAGACTAGAAACTTACATTTTGAGGTCTTTTACACTTGTTCTCACACAATTCTATGATATTCATTAGTATTTGCTCTGAATGACTACTGATTTCTAGCTGTTTCCCATAATGGGCCTTCTTTTCTACATGTGGGACTTCACCACATGTAGAAACAACTTTATACACTCTTCTCTGAACTTGAGAAGCTATATACACTTGTCTTTCAACTGTTTTACAGTTGAATACTACTTTTCAGTGAATTCTAGTGGGTTGAAACACTGTTTTCTTGTGAAGTAACTCTATTTCAAGGATTTCTGCAGTGTACAACATCCTTTATAGACTAGAGACTTACATTTTGATGTCTTTTACACTTGTTCTCTATTATGTGATATTCATTAGTATTTGCTCTGAATGACTACTGATTTCTAGCTGTTTCCTATAATGGGCCTTCTTTTCTACTTGTGGGACTTCACCACATGTAGAAACAACTTTATACAGTCTTCTGTGGACTTGCGAATCTATATAAACTTGTCTTTCAACTGTTTTACAGTTAAATACTACTTTTCCGAGCATTCTGGTGGTTTGAAACACTGGTTTCATGTGAGCTAACTCTATTTCAAGGATTTCTGCAGTGTACAACATCCTTTATAGACTAGAGACTTACATTTTGATGTCTTTTACACTTGTTCTCTATTATGTGATATTCATTAGTATTTGCTCTGAATGACTACTGATTTCTAGCTGTTTCCTATAATGGGCCTTCTTTTCTACTTGTGGGACTTCACCACATGTAGAAACAACTTTATACAGTCTTCTGTGGACTTGCGAAGCTATATACACTTGTCTTTCAACTGTTTTACAGTTGAATACTACTTTTCAGTGAATTCTGGTGGTTTCAAACACTGGTTTCATGTGAACTAACTCTATTTCAAGTATTTCTGCAGTGTACAACATCCTTTCTAGACTAGAGACTTACATTTAGATGTCTTTTACACTTGTTCTCTCACTATTCTGTGATATTCATTAGTATTTGCTCTGAATGACTACTGATTTCTAGCTGTTTCCTATAATGGGCCTTCTTTTCTACTTGTGGGACTTCACCAAATGTAGAAACAAGTTTATACACTCTTTCTGAAATTGAGAAGCTACATACACTTGTCTTTCAACTGTTTTACAGTTGAATACTACTTTTCAGTGAATTCTAGTGGGTTGAAACACTGTTTTCTTGTGAAGTAACTCTATTTCAAGGATTTCTGTAGTGTATAACATCCTTTCTAGACTAGAAACTTACATTTTGATGTCTTTTACACTTGTTCTCTCTCTATTATGTGATATTCATTAGTATTTGCTCTGAATGACTACTGATTTCTAGCTGTTTCCTATAATGGGCCTTATTTTCTACTTGTGGGACTTCACCACATGTAGAAACAACTTTATACAGTCTTCTGTGGACTTGCGAAGCTATATACACTTGTCTTTCAACTGTTTTACAGTTGAATACTACTTTTCAGTGAATTCTGGTGGTTTCAAACACTGTTTTCTTGTGAAGTAACTCTATTTCAAGGATTTCTGTAGTGTATAACATCCTTTCTAGACTAGAAACTTACATTTTGATGTCTTTTACTCTTGTTCTCACACAATTCTATGATATTCATGAGTATTTTCTCTGAATGACTACTGATTTCTAGCTGTTTCCTCTAATGGGCCTTCTGCTCTACTTGTGGGAGTTCACCACATGTAGAAACAACTTTATACAGTATTCTGTGGATTTGCGAATCTATATAAACTTGTCTTTCAACTCTTTTACAGTTAAATACTACTTTTCAGTGCATTCTGGTGGTTTGAAACACTGGTTTCATGTGAACTAACTCTATTTCAAAGATTTCTGCAGTGTACAACATCCTTTCTAGACTAGAGACTTACATTTTGATGTCTTTTACTCTTGTTCTCTCTCTATTCTATGATATTCATTAGTATTTGCTCTGAATGACTACTGATTTCTAGCTGTTTCCTATAATGGGCCTTCTTTTCTACTTGTGGGACTTCACCACATGTAGAAACAACTTTATACACTCTTTTCTGATCTTGAGAAGCTATAAGAACTTGTCTGTCAACTGTTTTACAGTTGAATACTACTTTTCAGTGAATTCTAGTGGGTTGAAACACTGTTTTCTTGTGAAGTAACTCTATTTCAAGGATTTCTGTAGTGTATAACATCCTTTCTAGACTAGAAACTTACATTTTGATGTCTTTTACATTTGTTCTCACACAATTCTATGATATTCATTAGTATTTCCTCTGAATTACTACTGATTTCTAGCTGTTTCCTATAATGGGCCTTCTGCTCTACTTGTGGGAGTTCACCACATGTAGAAACAACTTTATACAGTCTTCTGTGGACTTGCGAATCTATATAAACTTGTCTTTCAACAGTTTTACAGTTAAATACTACTTTTCCGAGCATTCTGGTGGTTTGAAACACTGGTTTCATGTGAGCTAACTCTATTTCAAGGATTTCTGCAGTGTACAACATCCTTTATAGACTAGAGACTTACATTTTGATGTCTTTTACACTTGTTCTCTCTCTATTATGTGATATTCATTAGTATTTGCTCTGAATGACTACTGATTTCTAGCTGTTTCCTATAATGGGCCTTATTTTCTACTTGTGGGACTTCACCACATGTAGAAACAACTTTATACACTCTTCCCTGAACTTGAGAAGCTATATACACTTGTCTTTCAACTGTTTTACAGTTGAATACTACTTTTCAGTGAATTCTAGTGGGATGAAACACTGTTTTCTTGTGAAGTAAATCTATTTCAAGGATTTCTGTAGTGTATAACATCCTTTCTAGACTAGAAACTTACATTTTGATGTCTTTTACTCTTGTTCTCACACAATTCTATGATATTCATGAGTATTTTCTCTGAATTACTACTGATTTCTAGCTGTTTCCTATAATGGGCCTTATTTTCTACTTGTGGGACTTCACCCCATGTAGAAACAACTTTATACACTCTTCCCTGAACTTGAGAAGCTATATACACTTGTCTTTCAACTGTTTTACAGTTGAACACTACTTTTCAGTGAATTCTAGTGGGTTGAAACACTGTTTTCTTGTGAAGTAACTCTATTTCAAGGATTTCTGTAGTGTATAACATCCTTTCTAGACTAGAAACTTACATTTTGATGTCTTTTACACTTGTTCTCACACAATTCTATGATATTCATTAGTATTTCCTCATAATTACTACTGATTTCTAGCTGTTTCCTATAATGGGCCTTCTGCTCTACTTGTGGGACTTCACCACATGTAGAAACAACTTTATACACTCTTTTCTGATCTTGAGAAGCTATAAGAACTTGTCTTTCAACTGTTTTACAGTTGAATACTACTTTTCAGTGAATTCTAGTGGGTTGAAACACTGTTTTCTTGTGAAGTAACTCTATTTCAAGGATTTCTGTAGTGTATAACATCCTTTCTAGACTAGAAACTTACATTTTGATGTCTTTTACATTTGTTCTCACACAATTCTATGATATTCATTAGTATTTCCTCTGAATTACTACTGATTTCTAGCTGTTTCCTATAATGGGCCTTCTGCTCTACTTGTGGGAGTTCACCACATGTAGAAACAACTTTATACAGTCTTCTGTGGACTTGCGAATCTATATAAACTTGTCTTTCAACTGTTTTACAGTTAAATACTACTTTTCCGAGCATTCTGGTGGTTTGAAACACTGGTTTCATGTGAGCTAACTCTATTTCAAGGATTTCTGCAGTGTACAACATCCTTTATAGACTAGAGACTTACATTTTGATGTCTTTTACACTTGTTCTCTCTCTATTATGTGATATTCATTAGTATTTGCTCTGAATGACTACTGATTTCTAGCTGTTTCCTATAATGGGCCTTCTTTTCTACTTGTGGGACTTCACCACATGTAGAAACAACTTTATACACTCTTCCCTGAACTTGAGAAGCTATATACAATTGTCTTTCAACTGTTTTACAGTTGAATACTACTTTTCAGTGAATTCTAGTGGGATGAAACACTGTTTTCTTGTGAAGTAAATCTATTTCAAGGATTTCTGTAGTGTATAACATCCTTTCTAGACTAGAAACTTACATTTTGATGTCTTTTACTCTTGTTCTCACACAATTCTGTGATATTCATTAGTATTTGCTCTGAATGACTACTGATTTCTAGCTTTTTCCCATAATGGGCCTTCCTTTCTACTTGTGGGACTTCACCACATGTAGAAACATCTTTATACACTCTTCTCTGAACTTGAGAAGCTATATACACTTGTCTTACAACTGTTTTACAGTTGAATACTACTTTTCAGTGAATTCTAGTGGGTTGAAACACTGTTTTCCTGTGAAGTAACTCTATTTCAAGGATTTCTGTAGTGTACAACATCCTTTCTAGACTAGAAACATACATTATGATGTCTTTTACACTTGTTCTCTCACTATTCTGTGATATTCATTAGTATTTGCTCTGAATGACTACTTATTTTTAGCTGTTTCCCATAATGGGCCTTCCTTTCTACTTGTGGGACTTCACCACATGTAGAAACATCTTTATACACTCTTCTCTGAACTTGAGAAGCTATATACACTTGTCTTTCAACTGTTTTACAGTTAATACTACTTTTTAGTGAATTCTGGTGGTTTCAAATACTGGTTTCTTGTGAACTAACACTATTTCAAGGATTTCTGCAGTGTACAACATCCTTTCTAGACTACAGACTTACATTTTGATGTCTTTTACACTTGTTCTCTCACTATTCTGTGATATTCATTAGTATTTGTTCTCAATGACTACTGATTTCTAGCTGTTTCCTATAATGGGCCTTCTGGTCTACTTGTGGGACTTCACCACATGTAGAAACAACTTTATTCACTCTTCTCTGGACTTGTGAAGCTATATAAACTGGTCTTTCAACTGTTTTACAGTTATATACTAATTTTCAGTGAATTCTGGTGGTTTGAAACACTGGTTTCATGTGAACTAACTCTATTTCAAGGATTTCTGCAGTGTACAACATCCTTTCTAGACTACAGACTTACATTTTGATGTCTTTTACACTTGTTCTCTCACTATTCTGTGATATTCATTAGTATTTCCTGTGAATGACTACTGATTTCTAGCTGTTTCCTATAATGGGCCTTCTGGTCTACTTGTGGGACTTCACCACATGTAGAAACAACTTTATACACTCTTCTCTGAACTTGAGAAGCTATATACACTTGTCTTTCAACTGTTTTACAGTTGAATACTACTTTTCAGTGAATTCTAGTGGGTTGAAACACTGTTTTCCTGTGAAGTAACTCTATTTCAAGGATTTCTGTAGTGTACAACATCCTTTCTAGACTAGAAACTTACATTATGATGTCTTTTACACTTGTTCTCACACAATTCTATGATATTCATTAGTATTTGCTCTGAATGACTACTGATTTCTAGCTGTTTCCCATAATGGGCCTTCTTTTCTACATGTGGGACTTCACCACATGTAGAAACATCTTTATACACTCTTCTCTGAACTTGAGAAGCTATATACACTTGTCTTTCAACTGTTTTACAGTTATATACTACTTTTCAGTGAATTCTAGTGGGTTGAAACACTGTTTTCTTGTGAAGTAACTCTATTTCAAGGATTTCTGTAGTGTATAACATCCTCTCTAGACTAGAAACTTACATTTTGATGTCTTTTACACTTATTCTCTCACTATTCTGTGATATTCATTAGTATTTGCTCTGAATGACTACTGATTTCTAGCTGTTTCCTATAATGGGCCTTCTGGTCTACTTGTGGGACTTCACCACATGTAGAAACAACTTTATTCACTCTTCCCTGGACTTGCGAAGCTATATACACTTGTCTTTCAACTGTTTTACAGTTGAATACTACTTTTCAGTGAATTCTAGTGGGTTGAAACAGTGTTTTCTTGTGAAGTAACTCTATTTCAAGGATTTCTGTCGTGTATAACATCCTTTCTAGACTAGAAACTTACATTATGATGTCTATTACACTTGTTCTCACACAATTCTGTGATATTCATTAGTATTTGCTCTGAATGACTACTAATTTCTAGCTGTTTCCCATAATGGGCTTTCTTTTCTACATGTGGGACTTCACCACATGTAGAAACAACTTTATACACTCTTCTCTGAACTTGAGAAGCTATATACACTTGTCTTTCAACTGTTTTACAGTTGAATACTACTTTTCAGTGAATTCTAGTGGGTTGAAACAGTGTTTTCTTGTGAAGTAACTCTATTTCAAGGATTTCTGTAGTGTATAACATCCTCTCTAGACTAGAAACTTACATTTTGATGTCTTTTACACTTGTTCTCTCACTATTCTGTGATATTCATTAGTATTTGCTCTGAATGACTACTGATTTCTAGCTTTTTCCCATAATGGGCCTTCCTTTCTACTTGTGGGACTTCACCACATGTAGAAACATCTTTATACACTCTTCTCTGAACTTGAGAAGCTATATACACTTGTCTTACAACTGTTTTACAGTTGAATACTACTTTTCAGTGAATTCTAGTGGGTTGAAACACTGTTTTCCTGTGAAGTAACTCTATTTCAAGGATTTCTGTAGTGTACAACATCCTTTCTAGACTAGAAACATACATTATGATGTCTTTTACACTTGTTCTCTCACTATTCTGTGATATTCATTAGTATTTGCTCTGAATGACTACTTATTTTTAGCTGTTTCCCATAATGGGTCTTCCTTTCTACTTGTGGGACTTCACCACATGTAGAAACATCTTTATACACTCTTCTCTGAACTTGAGAAGCTATATACACTTGTCTTTCAACTGTTTTACAGTTAATACTACTTTTTAGTGAATTCTGGTGGTTTCAAATACTGGTTTCTTGTGAACTAACACTATTTCAAGGATTTCTGCAGTGTACAACATCCTTTCTAGACTACAGACTTACATTTTGATGTCTTTTACACTTGTTCTCTCACTATTCTGTGATATTCATTAGTATTTGCTCTGAATGACTACTGATTTCTAGCTGTTTCCCATAATGGGCCTTCTTTTCTACATGTGGGACTTCACCACATGTAGAAACATCTTTATACACTCTTCTCTGAACTTGAGAAGCTATATACACTTGTCTTTCAACTGTTTTACAGTAGAATACTACTTTTCAGTGAATTCTAGTGGGTTGAAACACTGTTTTCCTGTGAAGTAACTCTATTTCAAGGATTTCTGTAGTATATAACATCCTTTCTAGACTAGAAACTTACATTTTGATGTCTTTTACACTTGTTCTCACACAATTCTATGATATTCATTAGTATTTGCTCTGAATGTCTACTGATTTCTAGCTGTTTTTCATAATGGGCCTTCTTTTCTACATGTGGGATTTCACCACATGTAGAAACAACTTTATACACTCTTCTCTGAACTTGAGAAGCTATATACACTTGTCTTTCAACTGTTTTACAGTTATATACTACTTTTCAGTGAACTCTAGTGGGTTGAAACACTGTTTTCTTGTGAAATAACTCTATTTCAAGGATTTCTGTAGTGTATAACATCCTCTCTAGACTAGAAACTTACATTTTGATGTCTTTTACACTTGTTCTCTCACTATTCTGTGATATTCATTAGTATTTGCTCTGAATGACTACTGATTTCTAGCTGTTTCCCATAATGGGCCTTCCTTTCTACTTGTGGGACTTCACCACATGTAGAAACATCTTTATACACTCTTCTCTGAACTTGAGAAGCTATATACACTTGTCTTTCAACTGTTTTACAGTTAAATACTACTTTTTAGTGAATTCTGGTGGTTTCAAATACTGGTTTCTTGTGAACTAACACTATTTCAAGGATTTCTGCAGTGTACAACATCCTTTCTAGACTACAGACTTACATTTTGATGTCTTTTACACTTGTTCTCTCACTATTCTGTGATATTCATTAGTATTTGCTCTCAATGACTACTGATTTCTAGCTGTTTCCTATAATGGGCCTTCTGGTCTACTTGTGGGACTTCACCACATGTAGAAACAACTTTATTCACTCTTCTCTGGACTTGCGAAGCTATATAAACTGGTCTTTCAACTGTTTTACAGTTATATACTAATTTTCAGTGAATTCTGGTGGTTTGAAACACTGGTTTCATGTGAACTAACTCTATTTCAAGGATTTCTGCAGTGTACAACATCCTTTCTAGACTACAGACTTACATTTTGATGTCTTTTACACTTGTTCTCTCACTATTCTGTGATATTCATTAGTATTTGCTCTGAATGACTACTGATTTCTACCTTTTTCCCATAATGGGCCTTCCTTTCTACTTGTGGGACTTCACCACATGTAGAAACATCTTTATACACTCTTCTCTGAACTTGAGAAGCTATATACACTTGTCTTACAACTGTTTTACAGTTGAATACTACTTTTCAGTGAATTCTAGTGGGTTGAAACACTGTTTTCCTGTGAAGTAACTCTATTTCAAGGATTTCTGTAGTGTATAACATCCTTTCTAGACTAGAAACTTACATTTTGAGGTCTTTTACACTTGTTCTCACACAATTCTATGATATTCATTAGTATTTGCTCTGAATGACTACTGATTTCTAGCTGTTTCCCATAATGGGCCTTCTTTTCTACATGTGGGACTTCACCACATGTAGAAACAACTTTATACACTCTTCTCTGAACTTGAGAAGCTATATACACTTGTCTTTCAACTGTTTTACAGTTGAATACTACTTTTCAGTGAATTCTAGTGGGTTGAAACAGTGTTTTCTTGTGAAGTAACTCTATTTCAAGGATTTCTGCAGTGTACAACATCCTTTCTAGACTATAGACTTACATTTTGATGTCTTTTACACTTGTTCTCTCACTATTCTGTGATATTCATTAGTATTTGCTCTGAGTGACTACTGATTTCTACCTTTTTCCCATAATGGGCCTTCCTTTCTACTTGTGGGACTTCACCACATGTAGAAACATCTTTATACACTCTTCTCTGAACTTGAGAAGCTATATACACTTGTCTTTCAACTGTTTTACAGTTAAATACTACTTTTTAGTGAATTCTGGTGGTTTCAAATACTGGTTTCTTGTGAACTAACACTATTTCAAGGATTTCTGCAGTGTACAACATCCTTTCTAGACTACAGACTTACATTTTGATGTCTTTTACACTTGTTCTCTCACTATTCTGTGATATTCATTAGTATTTGCTCTCAATGACTACTGATTTCTAGCTGTTTCCTATAATGGGCCTTCTGGTCTACTTGTGGGACTTCACCACATGTAGAAACAACTTTATTCACTCTTCTCTGGACTTGCGAAGCTATATAAACTGGTCTTTCAACTGTTTTACAGTTATATACTAATTTTCAGTGAATTCTGGTGGTTTGAAACACTGGTTTCATGTGAACTAACTCTATTTCAAGGATTTCTGCAGTGTACAACATCCTTTCTAGACTACAGACTTACATTTTGATGTCTTTTACACTTGTTCTCTCACTATTCTGTGATATTCATTAGTATTTGCTCTGAATGACTACTGATTTCTACCTTTTTCCCATAATGGGCCTTCCTTTCTACTTGTGGGACTTCACCACATGTAGAAACATCTTTATACACTCTTCTCTGAACTTGAGAAGCTATATACACTTGTCTTACAACTGTTTTACAGTTGAATACTACTTTTCAGTGAATTCTAGTGGGTTGAAACACTGTTTTCCTGTGAAGTAACTCTATTTCAAGGATTTCTGTAGTGTATAACATCCTTTCTAGACTAGAAACTTACATTTTGAGGTCTTTTACACTTGTTCTCACACAATTCTATGATATTCATTAGTATTTGCTCTGAATGACTACTGATTTCTAGCTGTTTCCCATAATGGGCCTTCTTTTCTACATGTGGGACTTCACCACATGTAGAAACAACTTTATACACTCTTCTCTGAACTTGAGAAGCTATATACACTTGTCTTTCAACTGTTTTACAGTTGAATACTACTTTTCAGTGAATTCTAGTGGGTTGAAACAGTGTTTTCTTGTGAAGTAACTCTATTTCAAGGATTTCTGCAGTGTACAACATCCTTTCTAGACTATAGACTTACATTTTGATGTCTTTTACACTTGTTCTCTCACTATTCTGTGATATTCATTAGTATTTGCTCTGAGTGACTACTGATTTCTACCTTTTTCCCATAATGGGCCTTCCTTTCTACTTGTGGGACTTCACCACATGTAGAAACATCTTTATACACTCTTCTCTGAACTTGAGAAGCTATATACACTTGTCTTACAACTGTTTTACAGTTGAATACTACTTTTCAGTGAATTCTAGTGGGTTGAAACACTGTTTTCCTGTGAAGTAACTCTATTTCAAGGATTTCTGTAGTGTACAACATCCTTTCTAGACTAGAAACTTACATTATGATGTCTTTTACACTTGTTCTCACACAATTCTATGATATTCATTAGTATTTGCTCTGAATGACTACTGATTTCTAGCTGTTTCCCATAATGGGCCTTCTTTTCTACATGTGGGACTTCACCACATGTAGAAACAACTTTATACACTCTTCTCTGAACTTGAGAAGCTATATACACTTGTCTTTCAACTGTTTTACAGTTGAATACTACTTTTCAGTGAATTCTAGTGGGTTGAAACACTGTTTTCTTGTGAAGTAACTCTATTTCAAGGATTTCTGCAGTGTACAACATCCTTTATAGACTAGAGACTTACATTTTGATGTCTTTTACACTTGTTCTCTATTATGTGATATTCATTAGTATTTGCTCTGAATGACTACTGATTTCTAGCTGTTTCCTATAATGGGCCTTCTTTTCTACTTGTGGGACTTCACCACATGTAGAAACAACTTTATACAGTCTTCTGTGGACTTGCGAATCTATATAAACTTGTCTTTCAACTGTTTTACAGTTAAATACTACTTTTCCGAGCATTCTGGTGGTTTGAAACACTGGTTTCATGTGAGCTAACTCTATTTCAAGGATTTCTGCAGTGTACAACATCCTTTATAGACTAGAGACTTACATTTTGATGTCTTTTACACTTGTTCTCTATTATGTGATATTCATTAGTATTTGCTCTGAATGACTACTGATTTCTAGCTGTTTCCTATAATGGGCCTTCTTTTCTACTTGTGGGACTTCACCACATGTAGAAACAACTTTATACAGTCTTCTGTGGACTTGCGAAGCTATATACACTTGTCTTTCAACTGTTTTACAGTTGAATACTACTTTTCAGTGAATTCTGGTGGTTTCAAACACTGGTTTCATGTGAACTAACTCTATTTCAAGTATTTCTGCAGTGTACAACATCCTTTCTAGACTAGAGACTTACATTTAGATGTCTTTTACACTTGTTCTCTCACTATTCTGTGATATTCATTAGTATTTGCTCTGAATGACTACTGATTTCTAGCTGTTTCCTATAATGGGCCTTCTTTTCTACTTGTGGGACTTCACCAAATGTAGAAACAAGTTTATACACTCTTTCTGAAATTGAGAAGCTACATACACTTGTCTTTCAACTGTTTTACAGTTGAATACTACTTTTCAGTGAATTCTAGTGGGTTGAAACACTGTTTTCTTGTGAAGTAACTCTATTTCAAGGATTTCTGTAGTGTATAACATCCTTTCTAGACTAGAAACTTACATTTTGATGTCTTTTACACTTGTTCTCTCTCTATTATGTGATATTCATTAGTATTTGCTCTGAATGACTACTGATTTCTAGCTGTTTCCTATAATGGGCCTTATTTTCTACTTGTGGGACTTCACCACATGTAGAAACAACTTTATACAGTCTTCTGTGGACTTGCGAAGCTATATACACTTGTCTTTCAACTGTTTTACAGTTGAATACTACTTTTCAGTGAATTCTGGTGGTTTCAAACACTGTTTTCTTGTGAAGTAACTCTATTTCAAGGATTTCTGTAGTGTATAACATCCTTTCTAGACTAGAAACTTACATTTTGATGTCTTTTACTCTTGTTCTCACACAATTCTATGATATTCATGAGTATTTTCTCTGAATGACTACTGATTTCTAGCTGTTTCCTCTAATGGGCCTTCTGCTCTACTTGTGGGAGTTCACCACATGTAGAAACAACTTTATACAGTATTCTGTGGATTTGCGAATCTATATAAACTTGTCTTTCAACTCTTTTACAGTTAAATACTACTTTTCAGTGCATTCTGGTGGTTTGAAACACTGGTTTCATGTGAACTAACTCTATTTCAAAGATTTCTGCAGTGTACAACATCCTTTCTAGACTAGAGACTTACATTTTGATGTCTTTTACTCTTGTTCTCTCTCTATTCTATGATATTCATTAGTATTTGCTCTGAATGACTACTGATTTCTAGCTGTTTCCTATAATGGGCCTTCTTTTCTACTTGTGGGACTTCACCACATGTAGAAACAACTTTATACACTCTTTTCTGATCTTGAGAAGCTATAAGAACTTGTCTTTCAACTGTTTTACAGTTGAATACTACTTTTCAGTGAATTCTAGTGGGTTGAAACACTGTTTTCTTGTGAAGTAACTCTATTTCAAGGATTTCTGTAGTGTATAACATCCTTTCTAGACTAGAAACTTACATTTTGATGTCTTTTACATTTGTTCTCACACAATTCTATGATATTCATTAGTATTTCCTCTGAATTACTACTGATTTCTAGCTGTTTCCTATAATGGGCCTTCTGCTCTACTTGTGGGAGTTCACCACATGTAGAAACAACTTTATACAGTCTTCTGTGGACTTGCGAATCTATATAAACTTGTCTTTCAACTGTTTTACAGTTAAATACTACTTTTCCGAGCATTCTGGTGGTTTGAAACACTGGTTTCATGTGAGCTAACTCTATTTCAAGGATTTCTGCAGTGTACAACATCCTTTATAGACTAGAGACTTACATTTTGATGTCTTTTACACTTGTTCTCTCTCTATTATGTGATATTCATTAGTATTTGCTCTGAATGACTACTGATTTCTAGCTGTTTCCTATAATGGGCCTTATTTTCTACTTGTGGGACTTCACCACATGTAGAAACAACTTTATACACTCTTCCCTGAACTTGAGAAGCTATATACACTTGTCTTTCAACTGTTTTACAGTTGAATACTACTTTTCAGTGAATTCTAGTGGGATGAAACACTGTTTTCTTGTGAAGTAAATCTATTTCAAGGATTTCTGTAGTGTATAACATCCTTTCTAGACTAGAAACTTACATTTTGATGTCTTTTACTCTTGTTCTCACACAATTCTATGATATTCATGAGTATTTTCTCTGAATTACTACTGATTTCTAGCTGTTTCCTATAATGGGCCTTATTTTCTACTTGTGGGACTTCACCCCATGTAGAAACAACTTTATACACTCTTCCCTGAACTTGAGAAGCTATATACACTTGTCTTTCAACTGTTTTACAGTTGAACACTACTTTTCAGTGAATTCTAGTGGGTTGAAACACTGTTTTCTTGTGAAGTAACTCTATTTCAAGGATTTCTGTAGTGTATAACATCCTTTCTAGACTAGAAACTTACATTTTGATGTCTTTTACACTTGTTCTCACACAATTCTATGATATTCATTAGTATTTCCTCATAATTACTACTGATTTCTAGCTGTTTCCTATAATGGGCCTTCTGCTCTACTTGTGGGACTTCACCACATGTAGAAACAACTTTATACAGTATTCTGTGGATTTGCGAATCTATATAAACTTGTCTTTCAACTCTTTTACAGTTAAATACTACTTTTCAGTGCATTCTGGTGGTTTGAAACACTGGTTTCATGTGAACTAACTCTATTTCAAAGATTTCTGCAGTGTACAACATCCTTTCTAGACTAGAGACTTACATTTTGATGTCTTTTACTCTTGTTCTCTCTCTATTCTATGATATTCATTAGTATTTGCTCTGAATGACTACTGATTTCTAGCTGTTTCCTATAATGGGCCTTCTTTTCTACTTGTGGGACTTCACCACATGTAGAAACAACTTTATACACTCTTTTCTGATCTTGAGAAGCTATAAGAACTTGTCTTTCAACTGTTTTACAGTTGAATACTACTTTTCAGTGAATTCTAGTGGGTTGAAACACTGTTTTCTTGTGAAGTAACTCTATTTCAAGGATTTCTGTAGTGTATAACATCCTTTCTAGACTAGAAACTTACATTTTGATGTCTTTTACATTTGTTCTCACACAATTCTATGATATTCATTAGTATTTCCTCTGAATTACTACTGATTTCTAGCTGTTTCCTATAATGGGCCTTCTGCTCTACTTGTGGGAGTTCACCACATGTAGAAACAACTTTATACAGTCTTCTGTGGACTTGCGAATCTATATAAACTTGTCTTTCAACTGTTTTACAGTTAAATACTACTTTTCCGAGCATTCTGGTGGTTTGAAACACTGGTTTCATGTGAGCTAACTCTATTTCAAGGATTTCTGCAGTGTACAACATCCTTTATAGACTAGAGACTTACATTTTGATGTCTTTTACACTTGTTCTCTCTCTATTATGTGATATTCATTAGTATTTGCTCTGAATGACTACTGATTTCTAGCTGTTTCCTATAATGGGCCTTCTTTTCTACTTGTGGGACTTCACCACATGTAGAAACAACTTTATACACTCTTCCCTGAACTTGAGAAGCTATATACAATTGTCTTTCAACTGTTTTACAGTTGAATACTACTTTTCAGTGAATTCTAGTGGGATGAAACACTGTTTTCTTGTGAAGTAAATCTATTTCAAGGATTTCTGTAGTGTATAACATCCTTTCTAGACTAGAAACTTACATTTTGATGTCTTTTACTCTTGTTCTCACACAATTCTATGATATTCATGAGTATTTCCTCTGAATTACTACTGATTTCTAGCTGTTTCCTATAATGGGCCTTATTTTCTACTTGTGGGACTTCACCCCATGTAGAAACAACTTTATACACTCTTCCCTGAACTTGAGAAGCTATATACACTTGTCTTTCAACTGTTTTACAGTTGAATACTACTTTTCAGTGAATTCTAGTGGGTTGAAACACTGTTTTCTTGTGAAGTAACTCTATTTCAAGGATTTCTGCAGTGTACAACATCCTTTATAGACTAGAGACTTACATTTTGATGTCTTTTACACTTGTTCTCTATTATGTGATATTCATTAGTATTTGCTCTGAATGACTACTGATTTCTAGCTGTTTCCTATAATGGGCCTTCTTTTCTACTTGTGGGACTTCACCACATGTAGAAACAACTTTATACAGTCTTCTGTGGACTTGCGAAGCTATATACACTTGTCTTTCAACTGTTTTACAGTTGAATACTACTTTTCAGTGAATTCTGGTGGTTTCAAACACTGGTTTCATGTGAACTAACTCTATTTCAAGTATTTCTGCAGTGTACAACATCCTTTCTAGACTAGAGACTTACATTTAGATGTCTTTTACACTTGTTCTCTCACTATTCTGTGATATTCATTAGTATTTGCTCTGAATGACTACTGATTTCTAGCTGTTTCCTATAATGGGCCTTCTTTTCTACTTGTGGGACTTCACCAAATGTAGAAACAAGTTTATACACTCTTTCTGAAATTGAGAAGCTACATACACTTGTCTTTCAACTGTTTTACAGTTGAATACTACTTTTCAGTGAATTCTAGTGGGTTGAAACACTGTTTTCTTGTGAAGTAACTCTATTTCAAGGATTTCTGTAGTGTATAACATCCTTTCTAGACTAGAAACTTACATTTTGATGTCTTTTACACTTGTTCTCTCTCTATTATGTGATATTCATTAGTATTTGCTCTGAATGACTACTGATTTCTAGCTGTTTCCTATAATGGGCCTTATTTTCTACTTGTGGGACTTCACCACATGTAGAAACAACTTTATACAGTCTTCTGTGGACTTGCGAAGCTATATACACTTGTCTTTCAACTGTTTTACAGTTGAATACTACTTTTCAGTGAATTCTGGTGGTTTCAAACACTGTTTTCTTGTGAAGTAACTCTATTTCAAGGATTTCTGTAGTGTATAACATCCTTTCTAGACTAGAAACTTACATTTTGATGTCTTTTACTCTTGTTCTCACACAATTCTATGATATTCATGAGTATTTTCTCTGAATGACTACTGATTTCTAGCTGTTTCCTCTAATGGGCCTTCTGCTCTACTTGTGGGAGTTCACCACATGTAGAAACAACTTTATACAGTATTCTGTGGATTTGCGAATCTATATAAACTTGTCTTTCAACTCTTTTACAGTTAAATACTACTTTTCAGTGCATTCTGGTGGTTTGAAACACTGGTTTCATGTGAACTAACTCTATTTCAAAGATTTCTGCAGTGTACAACATCCTTTCTAGACTAGAGACTTACATTTTGATGTCTTTTACTCTTGTTCTCTCTCTATTCTATGATATTCATTAGTATTTGCTCTGAATGACTACTGATTTCTAGCTGTTTCCTATAATGGGCCTTCTTTTCTACTTGTGGGACTTCACCACATGTAGAAACAACTTTATACACTCTTTTCTGATCTTGAGAAGCTATAAGAACTTGTCTTTCAACTGTTTTACAGTTGAATACTACTTTTCAGTGAATTCTAGTGGGTTGAAACACTGTTTTCTTGTGAAGTAACTCTATTTCAAGGATTTCTGTAGTGTATAACATCCTTTCTAGACTAGAAACTTACATTTTGATGTCTTTTACATTTGTTCTCACACAATTCTATGATATTCATTAGTATTTCCTCTGAATTACTACTGATTTCTAGCTGTTTCCTATAATGGGCCTTCTGCTCTACTTGTGGGAGTTCACCACATGTAGAAACAACTTTATACAGTCTTCTGTGGACTTGCGAATCTATATAAACTTGTCTTTCAACTGTTTTACAGTTAAATACTACTTTTCCGAGCATTCTGGTGGTTTGAAACACTGGTTTCATGTGAGCTAACTCTATTTCAAGGATTTCTGCAGTGTACAACATCCTTTATAGACTAGAGACTTACATTTTGATGTCTTTTACACTTGTTCTCTCTCTATTATGTGATATTCATTAGTATTTGCTCTGAATGACTACTGATTTCTAGCTGTTTCCTATAATGGGCCTTATTTTCTACTTGTGGGACTTCACCACATGTAGAAACAACTTTATACACTCTTCCCTGAACTTGAGAAGCTATATACACTTGTCTTTCAACTGTTTTACAGTTGAATACTACTTTTCAGTGAATTCTAGTGGGATGAAACACTGTTTTCTTGTGAAGTAAATCTATTTCAAGGATTTCTGTAGTGTATAACATCCTTTCTAGACTAGAAACTTACATTTTGATGTCTTTTACTCTTGTTCTCACACAATTCTATGATATTCATGAGTATTTTCTCTGAATTACTACTGATTTCTAGCTGTTTCCTATAATGGGCCTTATTTTCTACTTGTGGGACTTCACCCCATGTAGAAACAACTTTATACACTCTTCCCTGAACTTGAGAAGCTATATACACTTGTCTTTCAACTGTTTTACAGTTGAACACTACTTTTCAGTGAATTCTAGTGGGTTGAAACACTGTTTTCTTGTGAAGTAACTCTATTTCAAGGATTTCTGTAGTGTATAACATCCTTTCTAGACTAGAAACTTACATTTTGATGTCTTTTACACTTGTTCTCACACAATTCTATGATATTCATTAGTATTTCCTCATAATTACTACTGATTTCTAGCTGTTTCCTATAATGGGCCTTCTGCTCTACTTGTGGGACTTCACCACATGTAGAAACAACTTTATACAGTATTCTGTGGATTTGCGAATCTATATAAACTTGTCTTTCAACTCTTTTACAGTTAAATACTACTTTTCAGTGCATTCTGGTGGTTTGAAACACTGGTTTCATGTGAACTAACTCTATTTCAAAGATTTCTGCAGTGTACAACATCCTTTCTAGACTAGAGACTTACATTTTGATGTCTTTTACTCTTGTTCTCTCTCTATTCTATGATATTCATTAGTATTTGCTCTGAATGACTACTGATTTCTAGCTGTTTCCTATAATGGGCCTTCTTTTCTACTTGTGGGACTTCACCACATGTAGAAACAACTTTATACACTCTTTTCTGATCTTGAGAAGCTATAAGAACTTGTCTTTCAACTGTTTTACAGTTGAATACTACTTTTCAGTGAATTCTAGTGGGTTGAAACACTGTTTTCTTGTGAAGTAACTCTATTTCAAGGATTTCTGTAGTGTATAACATCCTTTCTAGACTAGAAACTTACATTTTGATGTCTTTTACATTTGTTCTCACACAATTCTATGATATTCATTAGTATTTCCTCTGAATTACTACTGATTTCTAGCTGTTTCCTATAATGGGCCTTCTGCTCTACTTGTGGGAGTTCACCACATGTAGAAACAACTTTATACAGTCTTCTGTGGACTTGCGAATCTATATAAACTTGTCTTTCAACTGTTTTACAGTTAAATACTACTTTTCCGAGCATTCTGGTGGTTTGAAACACTGGTTTCATGTGAGCTAACTCTATTTCAAGGATTTCTGCAGTGTACAACATCCTTTATAGACTAGAGACTTACATTTTGATGTCTTTTACACTTGTTCTCTCTCTATTATGTGATATTCATTAGTATTTGCTCTGAATGACTACTGATTTCTAGCTGTTTCCTATAATGGGCCTTCTTTTCTACTTGTGGGACTTCACCACATGTAGAAACAACTTTATACACTCTTCCCTGAACTTGAGAAGCTATATACAATTGTCTTTCAACTGTTTTACAGTTGAATACTACTTTTCAGTGAATTCTAGTGGGATGAAACACTGTTTTCTTGTGAAGTAAATCTATTTCAAGGATTTCTGTAGTGTATAACATCCTTTCTAGACTAGAAACTTACATTTTGATGTCTTTTACTCTTGTTCTCACACAATTCTATGATATTCATGAGTATTTTCTCTGAATTACTACTGATTTCTAGCTGTTTCCTATAATGGGCCTTATTTTCTACTTGTGGGACTTCACCCCATGTAGAAACAACTTTATACACTCTTCCCTGAACTTGAGAAGCTATATACACTTGTCTTTCAACTGTTTTACAGTTGAACACTACTTTTCAGTGAATTCTAGTGGGTTGAAACACTGTTTTCTTGTGAAGTAACTCTATTTCAAGGATTTCTGTAGTGTATAACATCCTTTCTAGACTAGAAACTTACATTTTGATGTCTTTTACACTTGTTCTCACACAATTCTATGATATTCATTAGTATTTCCTCATAATTACTACTGATTTCTAGCTGTTTCCTATAATGGGCCTTCTGCTCTACTTGTGGGACTTCACCACATGTAGAAACAACTTTATACAGTATTCTGTGGATTTGCGAATCTATATAAACTTGTCTTTCAACTCTTTTACAGTTAAATACTACTTTTCAGTGCATTCTGGTGGTTTGAAACACTGCTTTCATGTGAACTAACTCTATTTCAAAGATTTCTGCAGTGTACAACATCCTTTCTAGACTAGAGACTTACATTTTGATGTCTTTTACTCTTGTTCTCTCTCTATTCTATGATATTCATTAGTATTTGCTCTGAATGACTACTGATTTCTAGCTGTTTCCTATAATGGGCCTTCTTTTCTACTTGTGGGACTTCACCACATGTAGAAACAACTTTATACACTCTTTTCTGATCTTGAGAAGCTATAAGAACTTGTCTTTCAACTGTTTTACAGTTGAATACTACTTTTCAGTGAATTCTAGTGGGTTGAAACACTGTTTTCTTGTGAAGTAACTCTATTTCAAGGATTTCTGTAGTGTATAACATCCTTTCTAGACTAGAAACTTACATTTTGATGTCTTTTACATTTGTTCTCACACAATTCTATGATATTCATTAGTATTTCCTCTGAATTACTACTGATTTCTAGCTGTTTCCTATAATGGGCCTTCTGCTCTACTTGTGGGAGTTCACCACATGTAGAAACAACTTTATACAGTCTTCTGTGGACTTGCGAATCTATATAAACTTGTCTTTCAACTGTTTTACAGTTAAATACTACTTTTCCGAGCATTCTGGTGGTTTGAAACACTGGTTTCATGTGAGCTAACTCTATTTCAAGGATTTCTGCAGTGTACAACATCCTTTATAGACTAGAGACTTACATTTTGATGTCTTTTACACTTGTTCTCTCTCTATTATGTGATATTCATTAGTATTTGCTCTGAATGACTACTGATTTCTAGCTGTTTCCTATAATGGGCCTTCTTTTCTACTTGTGGGACTTCACCACATGTAGAAACAACTTTATACACTCTTCCCTGAACTTGAGAAGCTATATACAATTGTCTTTCATCTGTTTTACAGTTGAATACTACTTTTCAGTGAATTTTAGTGGGTTGAAACACTGTTTTCTTGTGAAGTAACTCTATTTCAAGGATTTCTGTAGTGTATAACATCCTTTCTAGACTAGAAACTAACATTATGATGTCTTTTACACTTATTCTCACACAATTCTATGATATTCATTAGTATTTCCTCTGAATTACTACTGATTTCTAGCTGTTTCCTATAATGGGCCTTCTTTTCTACTTGTGGGACTTCACCACATGTAGAAACAACTTTATACAGTCTTCTGTGGACTTGCGAAGCTATATACACTTGTCTTTCAACTGTTTTACAGTTGAATACTACTTTTCAGTGAATTCTGGTGGTTTCAAACACTGGTTTCATGTGAACTAACTCTATTTCAAGTATTTCTGCAGTGTACAACATCCTTTCTAGACTAGAGACTTACATTTAGATATCTTTTACACTTGTTCTCTCACTATTCTGTGATATTCATTAGTATTTGCTCTGAATGACTACTGATTTCTAGCTGTTTCCTATAATGGGCCTTCTTTTCTACTTGTGGGACTTCACCAAATGTAGAAACAAGTTTATACACTCTTTCTGAAATTGAGAAGCTACATACACTTGTCTTTCAACTGTTTTACAGTTGAATACTACTTTTCAGTGAATTCTAGTGGGTTGAAACACTGTTTTCTTGTGAAGTAACTCTATTTCAAGGATTTCTGTAGTGTATAACATCCTTTCTAGACTAGAAACTTACATTTTGATGTCTTTTACACTTGTTCTCACACAATTCTATGATATTCATTAGTATTTCCTCTGAATTACTACTGATTTCTAGCTGTTTCCTATAATGGGCCTTCTGCTCTACTTGTGGGAGTTCACCACATGTAGAAACAACTTTATACAGTCTTCTGTGGACTTGCGAATCTATATAAACTTGTCTTTCAACTGTTTTACAGTTAAATACTACTTTTCCGAGCATTCTGGTGGTTTGAAACACTGGTTTCATGTGAGCTAACTCTATTTCAAGGATTTCTGCAGTGTACAACATCCTTTCTAGACTAGAGACTTACATTTTGATGTCTTTTACACTTGTTCTCTATTATGTGATATTCATTAGTATTTGCTCTGAATGACTACTGATTTCTAGCTGTTTCCTATAATGGGCTTTCTTTTCTACTTGTGGGACTTTACCACATGTAGAAACAACTTTATACACTCTTCCCTGAACTTGAGAAGCTATATACAATTGTCTTTCAACTGTTTTACAGTTGAATACTACTTTTCAGTGAATTTTAGTGGGTTGAAACACTGTTTTCTTGTGAAGTAACTCTATTTCAAGGATTTCTGTAGTGTATAACATCCTTTCTAGACTAGAAACTAACATTATGATGTCTTTTACACTTGTTCTCACACAATTCTATGATATTCATGAGTATTTGCTCTGAATGACTACTGATTTCTAGCTGTTTCCTATAATGGGCCTTCTTTTCTACTTGTGGGACTTCACCACATGTAGAAACAACTTTATACACTCTTTTCTGATCTTGAGAAGCTATAAGAACTTGTCTTTCAACTGTTTTACAGTTGATTACTACTTTTCAGTGAATTCTAGTGGGTTGAAACACTGTTTTCTTGTGAAGTAACTCTATTTCAAGGATTTCTGTAGTGTATAACATCCTTTCTAGACTAGAAACTTACATTTTGATGTCTTTTACACTTGTTCTCACACAATTCTATGATATTCATTAGTATTTCCTCTGAATTACTACTGATTTCTAGCTGTTTCCTATAATGGGCCTTCTGCTCTACTTGTGGGAGTTCACCACATGTAGAAACAACTTTATACAGTCTTCTGTGGACTTGCGAATCTATATAAACTTGTCTTTCAACTGTTTTACAGTTAAATACTACTTTTCCGAGCATTCTGGTGGTTTGAAACACTGGTTTCATGTGAGCTAACTCTATTTCAAGGATTTCTGCAGTGTACAACATCCTTTATAGACTAGAGACTTACATTTTGATGTCTTTTACACTTGTTCTCTCTCTATTATGTGATATTCATTAGTATTTGCTCTGAATGACTACTGATTTCTAGCTGTTTCCTATAATGGGCCTTCTTTTCTACTTGTGGGACTTCACCACATGTAGAAACAACTTTATACACTCTTCCCTGAACTTGAGAAGCTATATACACTTGTCTTTCAACTGTTTTACAGTTGAATACTACTTTTCAGTGAATTCTAGTGGGATGAAACACTGTTTTCTTGTGAAGTAAATCTATTTCAAGGATTTCTGTAGTGTATAACATCCTTTCTAGACTAGAAACTTACATTTTGATGTCTTTTACTCTTGTTCTCACACAATTCTATGATATTCATGAGTATTTTCTCTGAATTACTACTGATTTCTAGCTGTTTCCTATAATGGGCCTTATTTTCTACTTGTGGGACTTCACCCCATGTAGAAACAACTTTATACACTCTTCCCTGAACTTGAGAAGCTATATACACTTGTCTTTCAACTGTTTTACAGTTGAACACTACTTTTCAGTGAATTCTAGTGGGTTGAAACACTGTTTTCTTGTGAAGTAACTCTATTTCAAGGATTTCTGTAGTGTATAACATCCTTTCTAGACTAGAAACTTACATTTTGATGTCTTTTACACTTGTTCTCACACAATTCTATGATATTCATTAGTATTTCCTCATAATTACTACTGATTTCTAGCTGTTTCCTATAATGGGCCTTCTGCTCTACTTGTGGGACTTCACCACATGTAGAAACAACTTTATACAGTATTCTGTGGATTTGCGAATCTATATAAACTTGTCTTTCAACTCTTTTACAGTTAAATACTACTTTTCAGTGCATTCTGGTGGTTTGAAACACTGGCTTCATGTGAACTAACTCTATTTCAAAGATTTCTGCAGTGTACAACATCCTTTCTAGACTAGAGACTTACATTTTGATGTCTTTTACTCTTGTTCTCTCTCTATTCTATGATATTCATTAGTATTTGCTCTGAATGACTACTGATTTCTAGCTGTTTCCTATAATGGGCCTTCTTTTCTACTTGTGGGACTTCACCACATGTAGAAACAACTTTATACACTCTTTTCTGATCTTGAGAAGCTATAAGAACTTGTCTTTCAACTGTTTTACAGTTGAATACTACTTTTCAGTGAATTCTAGTGGGTTGAAACACTGTTTTCTTGTGAAGTAACTCTATTTCAAGGATTTCTGTAGTGTATAACATCCTTTCTAGACTAGAAACTTACATTTTGATGTCTTTTATATTTGTTCTCACACAATTCTATGATATTCATTAGTATTTCCTCTGAATTACTACTGATTTCTAGCTGTTTCCTATAATGGGCCTTCTGCTCTACTTGTGGGAGTTCACCACATGTAGAAACAACTTTATACAGTCTTCTGTGGACTTGCGAATCTATATAAACTTGTCTTTCAACTGTTTTACAGTTAAATACTACTTTTCCGAGCATTCTGGTGGTTTGAAACACTGGTTTCATGTGAGCTAACTCTATTTCAAGGATTTCTGCAGTGTACAACATCCTTTATAGACTAGAGACTTACATTTTGATGTCTTTTACACTTGTTCTCTCTCTATTATGTGATATTCATTAGTATTTGCTCTGAATGACTACTGATTTCTAGCTGTTTCCTATAATGGGCCTTATTTTCTACTTGTGGGACTTCACCACATGTAGAAACAACTTTATACACTCTTCCCTGAACTTGAGAAGCTATATACACTTGTCTTTCAACTGTTTTACAGTTGAATACTACTTTTCAGTGAATTCTAGTGGGATGAAACACTGTTTTCTTGTGAAGTAACTCTATTTCAAGGATTTCTGTAGTGTATAACATCCTTTCTAGACTAGAAACTTACATTTTGATGTCTTTTACTCTTGTTCTCACACAATTCTATGATATTCATGAGTATTTTCTCTGAATGACTACTGATTTCTAGCTGTTTCCTATAATGGGCCTTCTTTTCTACCTGTGGGACTTCACCACATGTAGAAACAAGTTTATACACTCTTTCTGAAATTGAGAGGCTATATACACTTGTCTTTCAACTGTTTTACAGTTGAATACTACTTTTCAGTGAATTCTAGTGGGATGAAACACTGTTTTCTTGTGAAGTAAATCTATTTCAAGGATTTCTGTAGTGTATAACATCCTTTCTAGACTAGAAACTTACATTTTGATGTCTTTTACTCTTGTTCTCACACAATTCTATGATATTCATGAGTATTTTCTCTGAATTACTACTGATTTCTAGCTGTTTCCTATAATGGGCCTTATTTTCTACTTGTGGGACTTCACCACATGTAGAAACAACTTTATACAGTCTTCTGTGGACTTGCGAAGCTATATACACTTGTCTTTCAACTGTTTTACAGTTGAATACTACTTTTCAGTGAATTCTGGTGGTTTCAAACACTGTTTTCTTGTGAAGTAACTCTATTTCAAGGATTTCTGTAGTGTATAACATCCTTTCTAGACTAGAAACTTACATTTTGATGTCTTTTACTCTTGTTCTCACACAATTCTATGATATTCATGAGTATTTTCTCTGAATGACTACTGATTTCTAGCTGTTTCCTCTAATGGGCCTTCTGCTCTACTTGTGGGAGTTCACCACATGTAGAAACAACTTTATACAGTATTCTGTGGATTTGCGAATCTATATAAACTTGTCTTTCAACTCTTTTACAGTTAAATACTACTTTTCAGTGCATTCTGGTGGTTTGAAACACTGGTTTCATGTGAACTAACTCTATTTCAAAGATTTCTGCAGTGTACAACATCCTTTCTAGACTAGAGACTTACATTTTGATGTCTTTTACTCTTGTTCTCTCTCTATTCTATGATATTCATTAGTATTTGCTCTGAATGACTACTGATTTCTAGCTGTTTCCTATAATGGGCCTTCTTTTCTACTTGTGGGACTTCACCACATGTAGAAACAACTTTATACACTCTTTTCTGATCTTGAGAAGCTATAAGAACTTGTCTTTCAACTGTTTTACAGTTGAATACTACTTTTCAGTGAATTCTAGTGGGTTGAAACACTGTTTTCTTGTGAAGTAACTCTATTTCAAGGATTTCTGTAGTGTATAACATCCTTTCTAGACTAGAAACTTACATTTTGATGTCTTTTACATTTGTTCTCACACAATTCTATGATATTCATTAGTATTTCCTCTGAATTACTACTGATTTCTAGCTGTTTCCTATAATGGGCCTTCTGCTCTACTTGTGGGAGTTCACCACATGTAGAAACAACTTTATACAGTCTTCTGTGGACTTGCGAATCTATATAAACTTGTCTTTCAACTGTTTTACAGTTAAATACTACTTTTCCGAGCATTCTGGTGGTTTGAAACACTGGTTTCATGTGAGCTAACTCTATTTCAAGGATTTCTGCAGTGTACAACATCCTTTATAGACTAGAGACTTACATTTTGATGTCTTTTACACTTGTTCTCTCTCTATTATGTGATATTCATTAGTATTTGCTCTGAATGACTACTGATTTCTAGCTGTTTCCTATAATGGGCCTTATTTTCTACTTGTGGGACTTCACCACATGTAGAAACAACTTTATACACTCTTCCCTGAACTTGAGAAGCTATATACACTTGTCTTTCAACTGTTTTACAGTTGAATACTACTTTTCAGTGAATTCTAGTGGGATGAAACACTGTTTTCTTGTGAAGTAAATCTATTTCAAGGATTTCTGTAGTGTATAACATCCTTTCTAGACTAGAAACTTACATTTTGATGTCTTTTACTCTTGTTCTCACACAATTCTATGATATTCATGAGTATTTTCTCTGAATTACTACTGATTTCTAGCTGTTTCCTATAATGGGCCTTATTTTCTACTTGTGGGACTTCACCCCATGTAGAAACAACTTTATACACTCTTCCCTGAACTTGAGAAGCTATATACACTTGTCTTTCAACTGTTTTACAGTTGAACACTACTTTTCAGTGAATTCTAGTGGGTTGAAACACTGTTTTCTTGTGAAGTAACTCTATTTCAAGGATTTCTGTAGTGTATAACATCCTTTCTAGACTAGAAACTTACATTTTGATGTCTTTTACACTTGTTCTCACACAATTCTATGATATTCATTAGTATTTCCTCATAATTACTACTGATTTCTAGCTGTTTCCTATAATGGGCCTTCTCCTCTACTTGTGGGACTTCACCACATGTAGAAACAACTTTATACAGTATTCTGTGGATTTGCGAATCTATATAAACTTGTCTTTCAACTCTTTTACAGTTAAATACTACTTTTCAGTGCATTCTGGTGGTTTGAAACACTGGCTTCATGTGAACTAACTCTATTTCAAAGATTTCTGCAGTGTACAACATCCTTTCTAGACTAGAGACTTACATTTTGATGTCTTTTACTCTTGTTCTCTCTCTATTCTATGATATTCATTAGTATTTGCTCTGAATGACTACTGATTTCTAGCTGTTTCCTATAATGGGCCTTCTTTTCTACTTGTGGGACTTCACCACATGTAGAAACAACTTTATACACTCTTTTCTGATCTTGAGAAGCTATAAGAACTTGTCTTTCAACTGTTTTACAGTTGAATACTACTTTTCAGTGAATTCTAGTGGGATGAAACACTGTTTTCTTGTGAAGTAACTCTATTTCAAGGATTTCTGTAGTGTATAACATCCTTTCTAGACTAGAAACTTACATTTTGATGTCTTTTACTCTTGTTCTCACACAATTCTATGATATTCATGAGTATTTTCTCTGAATGACTACTGATTTCTAGCTGTTTCCTATAATGGGCCTTCTTTTCTACTTGTGGGACTTCACCACATGTAGAAACAAGTTTATACACTCTTTCTGAAATTGAGAAGCTATATACACTTGTCTTTCAACTGTTTTACAGTTGAATACTACTTTTCAGTGAATTCTAGTGGGATGAAACACTGTTTTCTTGTGAAGTAAATCTATTTTAAGGATTTCTGTAGTGTATAACATCCTTTCTAGACTAGAAACTTACATTTTGATGTCTTTTACTCTTGTTCTCACACAATTCTATGATATTCATGAGTATTTTCTCTGAATTACTACTGATTTCTAGCTGTTTCCTATAATGGGCCTTATTTTCTACTTGTGGGACTTCACCACATGTAGAAACAAGTTTATACACTCTTTCTGAAATTGAGAAGCTATATACACTTGTCTTTCAACTGTTTTACAGTTGAATACTACTTTTCAGTGAATTCTAGTGGGTTGAAACACTGTTTTCTTGTGAAGTAACTCTATTTCAAGGATTTCTGTAGTGTATAACATCCTTTCTAGACTAGAAACTTACATTTTGATGTCTTTTACACTTGTTCTCACACAATTCTATGATATTCATTAGTATTTCCTCATAATTACTACTGATTTCTAGCTGTTTCCTATAATGGGCCTTCTGCTCTACTTGTGGGACTTCACCACATGTAGAAACAACTTTATACAGTATTCTGTGGATTTGCGAATCTATATAAACTTGTCTTTCAACTCTTTTACAGTTAAATACTACTTTTCAGTGCATTCTGGTGGTTTGAAACACTGGTTTCATGTGAACTAACTCTATTTCAAAGATTTCTGCAGTGTACAACATCCTTTCTAGACTAGAGACTTACATTTTGATGTCTTTTACTCTTGTTCTCTCTCTATTCTATGATATTCATTAGTATTTGCTCTGAATGACTACTGATTTCTAGCTGTTTCCTATAATGGGCCTTCTTTTCTACTTGTGGGACTTCACCACATGTAGAAACAACTTTATACACTCTTTTCTGATCTTGAGAAGCTATAAGAACTTGTCTTTCAACTGTTTTACAGTTGAATACTACTTTTCAGTGAATTCTAGTGGGTTGAAACACTGTTTTCTTGTGAAGTAACTCTATTTCAAGGATTTCTGTAGTGTATAACATCCTTTCTAGACTAGAAACTTACATTTTGATGTCTTTTACATTTGTTCTCACACAATTCTATGATATTCATTAGTATTTCCTCTGAATTACTACTGATTTCTAGCTGTTTCCTATAATGGGCCTTCTGCTCTACTTGTGGGAGTTCACCACATGTAGAAACAACTTTATACAGTCTTCTGTGGACTTGCGAATCTATATAAACTTGTCTTTCAACTGTTTTACAGTTAAATACTACTTTTCCGAGCATTCTGGTGGTTTGAAACACTGGTTTCATGTGAGCTAACTCTATTTCAAGGATTTCTGCAGTGTACAACATCCTTTATAGACTAGAGACTTACATTTTGATGTCTTTTACACTTGTTCTCTCTCTATTATGTGATATTCATTAGTATTTGCTCTGAATGACTACTGATTTCTAGCTGTTTCCTATAATGGGCCTTATTTTCTACTTGTGGGACTTCACCACATGTAGAAACAACTTTATACACTCTTCCCTGAACTTGAGAAGCTATATACACTTGTCTTTCAACTGTTTTACAGTTGAATACTACTTTTCAGTGAATTCTAGTGGGATGAAACACTGTTTTCTTGTGAAGTAAATCTATTTCAAGGATTTCTGTAGTGTATAACATCCTTTCTAGACTAGAAACTTACATTTTGATGTCTTTTACTCTTGTTCTCACACAATTCTATGATATTCATGAGTATTTTCTCTGAATTACTACTGATTTCTAGCTGTTTCCTATAATGGGCCTTATTTTCTACTTGTGGGACTTCACCCCATGTAGAAACAACTTTATACACTCTTCCCTGAACTTGAGAAGCTATATACACTTGTCTTTCAACTGTTTTACAGTTGAACACTACTTTTCAGTGAATTCTAGTGGGTTGAAACACTGTTTTCTTGTGAAGTAACTCTATTTCAAGGATTTCTGTAGTGTATAACATCCTTTCTAGACTAGAAACTTACATTTTGATGTCTTTTACACTTGTTCTCACACAATTCTATGATATTCATTAGTATTTCCTCATAATTACTACTGATTTCTAGCTGTTTCCTATAATGGGCCTTCTGCTCTACTTGTGGGACTTCACCACATGTAGAAACAACTTTATACAGTATTCTGTGGATTTGCGAATCTATATAAACTTGTCTTTCAACTCTTTTACAGTTAAATACTACTTTTCAGTGCATTCTGGTGGTTTGAAACACTGGCTTCATGTGAACTAACTCTATTTCAAAGATTTCTGCAGTGTACAACATCCTTTCTAGACTAGAGACTTACATTTTGATGTCTTTTACTCTTGTTCTCTCTCTATTCTATGATATTCATTAGTATTTGCTCTGAATGACTACTGATTTCTAGCTGTTTCCTATAATGGGCCTTCTTTTCTACTTGTGGGACTTCACCACATGTAGAAACAACTTTATACACTCTTTTCTGATCTTGAGAAGCTATAAGAACTTGTCTTTCAACTGTTTTACAGTTGAATACTACTTTTCAGTGAATTCTAGTGGGATGAAACACTGTTTTCTTGTGAAGTAACTCTATTTCAAGGATTTCTGTAGTGTATAACATCCTTTCTAGACTAGAAACTTACATTTTGATGTCTTTTACTCTTGTTCTCACACAATTCTATGATATTCATGAGTATTTTCTCTGAATGACTACTGATTTCTAGCTGTTTCCTATAATGGGCCTTCTTTTCTACTTGTGGGACTTCACCACATGTAGAAACAAGTTTATACACTCTTTCTGAAATTGAGAAGCTATATACACTTGTCTTTCAACTGTTTTACAGTTGAATACTACTTTTCAGTGAATTCTAGTGGGATGAAACACTGTTTTCTTGTGAAGTAAATCTATTTCAAGGATTTCTGTAGTGTATAACATCCTTTCTAGACTAGAAACTTACATTTTGATGTCTTTTACTCTTGTTCTCACACAATTCTATGATATTCATGAGTATTTTCTCTGAATTACTACTGATTTCTAGCTGTTTCCTATAATGGGCCTTATTTTCTACTTGTGGGACTTCACCACATGTAGAAACAAGTTTATACACTCTTTCTGAAATTGAGAAGCTATATACACTTGTCTTTCAACTGTTTTACAGTTGAATACTACTTTTCAGTGAATTCTAGTGGGTTGAAACACTGTTTTCTTGTGAAGTAACTCTATTTCAAGGATTTCTGTAGTGTATAACATCCTTTCTAGACTAGAAACTTACATTTTGATGTCTTTTACACTTGTTCTCACACAATTCTATGATATTCATTAGTATTTCCTCATAATTACTACTGATTTCTAGCTGTTTCCTATAATGGGCCTTCTGCTCTACTTGTGGGACTTCACCACATGTAGAAACAACTTTATACAGTATTCTGTGGATTTGCGAATCTATATAAACTTGTCTTTCAACTCTTTTACAGTTAAATACTACTTTTCAGTGCATTCTGGTGGTTTGAAACACTGGTTTCATGTGAACTAACTCTATTTCAAAGATTTCTGCAGTGTACAACATCCTTTCTAGACTAGAGACTTACATTTTGATGTCTTTTACTCTTGTTCTCTCTCTATTCTATGATATTCATTAGTATTTGCTCTGAATGACTACTGATTTCTAGCTGTTTCCTATAATGGGCCTTCTTTTCTACTTGTGGGACTTCACCACATGTAGAAACAACTTTATACACTCTTTTCTGATCTTGAGAAGCTATAAGAACTTGTCTTTCAACTGTTTTACAGTTGAATACTACTTTTCAGTGAATTCTAGTGGGTTGAAACACTGTTTTCTTGTGAAGTAACTCTATTTCAAGGATTTCTGTAGTGTATAACATCCTTTCTAGACTAGAAACTTACATTTTGATGTCTTTTACATTTGTTCTCACACAATTCTATGATATTCATTAGTATTTCCTCTGAATTACTACTGATTTCTAGCTGTTTCCTATAATGGGCCTTCTGCTCTACTTGTGGGAGTTCACCACATGTAGAAACAACTTTATACAGTCTTCTGTGGACTTGCGAATCTATATAAACTTGTCTTTCAACTGTTTTACAGTTAAATACTACTTTTCCGAGCATTCTGGTGGTTTGAAACACTGGTTTCATGTGAGCTAACTCTATTTCAAGGATTTCTGCAGTGTACAACATCCTTTATAGACTAGAGACTTACATTTTGATGTCTTTTACACTTGTTCTCTCTCTATTATGTGATATTCATTAGTATTTGCTCTGAATGACTACTGATTTCTAGCTGTTTCCTATAATGGGCCTTCTTTTCTACTTGTGGGACTTCACCACATGTAGAAACAACTTTATACACTCTTCCCTGAACTTGAGAAGCTATATACACTTGTCTTTCAACTGTTTTACAGTTGAATACTACTTTTCAGTGAATTCTAGTGGGATGAAACACTGTTTTCTTGTGAAGTAACTCTATTTCAAGGATTTCTGTAGTGTATAACATCCTTTCTAGACTAGAAACTTACATTTTGATGTCTTTTACTCTTGTTCTCACACAATTCTATGATATTCATGAGTATTTTCTCTGAATGACTACTGATTTCTAGCTGTTTCCTATAATGGGCCTTCTGCTCTACTTGTGGGAGTTCACCACATGTAGAAACAACTTTATACAGTCTTCTGTGGACTTGCGAATCTATATAAACTTGTCTTTCAACTGTTTTACAGTTAAATACTACTTTTCCGAGCATTCTGGTGGTTTGAAACACTGGTTTCATGTGAGCTAACTCTATTTCAAGGATTTCTGCAGTGTACAACATCCTTTATAGACTAGAGACTTACATTTTGATGTCTTTTACACTTGTTCTCTCTCTATTATGTGATATTCATTAGTATTTGCTCTGAATGACTACTGATTTCTAGCTGTTTCCTATAATGGGCCTTCTTTTCTACTTGTGGGACTTCACCACATGTAGAAACAAGTTTATACACTCTTTCTGAAATTGAGAAGCTATATACACTTGTCTTTCAACTGTTTTACAGTTGAATACTACTTTTCAGTGAATTCTAGTGGGATGAAACACTGTTTTCTTGTGAAGTAACTCTATTTCAAGGATTTCTGTAGTGTATAACATCCTTTCTAGACTAGAAACTTACATTTTGATGTCTTTTACTCTTGTTCTCACACAATTCTATGATATTCATGAGTATTTTCTCTGAATGACTACTGATTTCTAGCTGTTTCCTATAATGGGCCTTCTTTTCTACTTGTGGGACTTCACCACATGTAGAAACAAGTTTATACACTCTTTCTGAAATTGAGAAGCTACATACACTTGTCTTTCAACTGTTTTACAGTTGAATACTTCTTTTCAGTGAATTCTAGTGGGTTGAAACACTGTTTTCTTGTGAAGTAACTCTATTTCAAGGATTTCTGTAGTGTATAACATCCTTTCTAGACTAGAAACTTACATTTTGATGTCTTTTACACTTGTTCTCACACAATTCTATGATATTCATTAGTATTTCCTCTGAATTACTACTGATTTCTAGCTGTTTCCTATAATGGGCCTTCTGCTCTACTTGTGGGAGTTCACCACATGTAGAAACAACTTTATACAGTCTTCTGTGGACTTGCGAATCTATATAAACTTGTCTTTCAACTGTTTTACAGTTAAATACTACTTTTCCGAGCATTCTGGTGGTTTGAAACACTGGTTTCATGTGAGCTAACTCTATTTCAAGGATTTCTGCAGTGTACAACATCCTTTATAGACTAGAGACTTACATTTTGATGTCTTTTACACTTGTTCTCTCTCTATTATGTGATATTCATTAGTATTTGCTCTGAATGACTACTGATTTCTAGCTGTTTCCTATAATGGGCCTTCTTTTCTACTTGTGGGACTTCACCACATGTAGAAACAAGTTTATACACTCTTTCTGAAATTGAGAAGCTATATACACTTGTCTTTCAACTGTTTTACAGTTGAATACTACTTTTCAGTGAATTCTAGTGGGATGAAACACTGTTTTCTTGTGAAGTAACTCTATTTCAAGGATTTCTGTAGTGTATAACATCCTTTCTAGACTAGAAACTTACATTTTGATGTCTTTTACTCTTGTTCTCACACAATTCTATGATATTCATGAGTATTTTCTCTGAATGACTACTGATTTCTAGCTGTTTCCTATAATGGGCCTTCTTTTCTACTTGTGGGACTTCACCACATGTAGAAACAAGTTTATACACTCTTTCTGAAATTGAGAAGCTACATACACTTGTCTTTCAACTGTTTTACAGTTGAATACTTCTTTTCAGTGAATTCTAGTGGGTTGAAACACTGTTTTCTTGTGAAGTAACTCTATTTCAAGGATTTCTGTAGTGTATAACATCCTTTCTAGACTAGAAACTTACATTTTGATGTCTTTTACACTTGTTCTCACACAATTCTATGATATTCATTAGTATTTCCTCTGAATTACTACTGATTTCTAGCTGTTTCCTATAATGGGCCTTCTGCTCTACTTGTGGGAGTTCACCACATGTAGAAACAACTTTATACAGTCTTCTGTGGACTTGCGAATCTATATAAACTTGTCTTTCAACTGTTTTACAGTTAAATACTACTTTTCCGAGCATTCTGGTGGTTTGAAACACTGGTTTCATGTGAGCTAACTCTATTTCAAGGATTTCTGCAGTGTACAACATCCTTTATAGACTAGAGACTTACATTTTGATGTTTTTTACACTTGTTCTCTCTCTATTATGTGATATTCATTAGTATTTGCTCTGAATGACTACTGATTTCTAACTGTTTCCTATAATGGGCCTTATTTTCTACTTGTGGGACTTCACCACATGTAGAAACAACTTTATACACTCTTCCCTGAACTTGAGAAGCTATATACACTTGTCTTTCAACTGTTTTACAGTTGAATACTACTTTTCAGTGAATTCTAGTGGGATGAAACACTGTTTTCTTGTGAAGTAAATCTATTTCAAGGATTTCTGTAGTGTATAACATCCTTTCTAGACTAGAAACTTACATTTTGATGTCTTTTACTCTTGTTCTCACACAATTCTATGATATTCATGAGTATTTTCTCTGAATTACTACTGATTTCTAGCTGTTTCCTATAATGGGCCTTATTTTCTACTTGTGGGACTTCACCCCATGTAGAAACAACTTTATACACTCTTCCCTGAACTTGAGAAGCTATATACACTTGTCTTTCAACTGTTTTACAGTTGAACACTACTTTTCAGTGAATTCTAGTGGGTTGAAACACTGTTTTCTTGTGAAGTAACTCTATTTCAAGGATTTCTGTAGTGTATAACATCCTTTCTAGACTAGAAACTTACATTTTGATGTCTTTTACACTTGTTCTCACACAATTCTATGATATTCATTAGTATTTCCTCATAATTACTACTGATTTCTAGCTGTTTCCTATAATGGGCCTTCTGCTCTACTTGTGGGACTTCACCACATGTAGAAACAACTTTATACAGTATTCTGTGGATTTGCGAATCTATATAAACTTGTCTTTCAACTCTTTTACAGTTAAATACTACTTTTCAGTGCATTCTGGTGGTTTGAAACACTGGTTTCATGTGAACTAACTCTATTTCAAAGATTTCTGCAGTGTACAACATCCTTTCTAGACTAGAGACTTACATTTTGATGTCTTTTACTCTTGTTCTCTCTCTATTCTATGATATTCATTAGTATTTGCTCTGAATGACTACTGATTTCTAGCTGTTTCCTATAATGGGCCTTCTTTTCTACTTGTGGGACTTCACCACATGTAGAAACAACTTTATACACTCTTTTCTGATCTTGAGAAGCTATAAGAACTTGTCTTTCAACTGTTTTACAGTTGAATACTACTTTTCAGTGAATTCTAGTGGGTTGAAACACTGTTTTCTTGTGAAGTAACTCTATTTCAAGGATTTCTGTAGTGTATAACATCCTTTCTAGACTAGAAACTTACATTTTGATGTCTTTTACATTTGTTCTCACACAATTCTATGATATTCATTAGTATTTCCTCTGAATTACTACTGATTTCTAGCTGTTTCCTATAATGGGCCTTCTGCTCTACTTGTGGGAGTTCACCACATGTAGAAACAACTTTATACAGTCTTCTGTGGACTTGCGAATCTATATAAACTTGTCTTTCAACTGTTTTACAGTTAAATACTACTTTTCCGAGCATTCTGGTGGTTTGAAACACTGGTTTCATGTGAGCTAACTCTATTTCAAGGATTTCTGCAGTGTACAACATCCTTTATAGACTAGAGACTTACATTTTGATGTCTTTTACACTTGTTCTCTCTCTATTATGTGATATTCATTAGTATTTGCTCTGAATGACTACTGATTTCTAGCTGTTTCCTATAATGGGCCTTCTTTTCTACTTGTGGGACTTCACCACATGTAGAAACAACTTTATACACTCTTCCCTGAACTTGAGAAGCTATATACACTTGTCTTTCAACTGTTTTACAGTTGAATACTACTTTTCAGTGAATTCTAGTGGGATGAAACACTGTTTTCTTGTGAAGTAACTCTATTTCAAGGATTTCTGTAGTGTATAACATCCTTTCTAGACTAGAAACTTACATTTTGATGTCTTTTACTCTTGTTCTCACACAATTCTATGATATTCATGAGTATTTTCTCTGAATGACTACTGATTTCTAGCTGTTTCCTATAATGGGCCTTCTGCTCTACTTGTGGGACTTCACCACATGTAGAAACAACTTTATACAGTCTTCTGTGGACTTGCGAATCTATATAAACTTGTCTTTCAACTGTTTTACAGTTAAATACTACTTTTCCGAGCATTCTGGTGGTTTGAAACACTGGTTTCATGTGAGCTAACTCTATTTCAAGGATTTCTGCAGTGTACAACATCCTTTATAGACTAGAGACTTACATTTTGATGTCTTTTACACTTGTTCTCTCTCTATTATGTGATATTCATTAGTATTTGCTCTGAATGACTACTGATTTCTAGCTGTTTCCTATAATGGGCCTTCTTTTCTACTTGTGGGACTTCACCACATGTAGAAACAAGTTTATACACTCTTTCTGAAATTGAGAAGCTATATACACTTGTCTTTCAACTGTTTTACAGTTGAATACTACTTTTCAGTGAATTCTAGTGGGATGAAACACTGTTTTCTTGTGAAGTAACTCTATTTCAAGGATTTCTGTAGTGTATAACATCCTTTCTAGACTAGAAACTTACATTTTGATGTCTTTTACTCTTGTTCTCACACAATTCTATGATATTCATGAGTATTTTCTCTGAATGACTACTGATTTCTAGCTGTTTCCTATAATGGGCCTTCTTTTCTACTTGTGGGACTTCACCACATGTAGAAACAAGTTTATACACTCTTTCTGAAATTGAGAAGCTACATACACTTGTCTTTCAACTGTTTTACAGTTGAATACTTCTTTTCAGTGAATTCTAGTGGGTTGAAACACTGTTTTCTTGTGAAGTAACTCTATTTCAAGGATTTCTGTAGTGTATAACATCCTTTCTAGACTAGAAACTTACATTTTGATGTCTTTTACACTTGTTCTCACACAATTCTATGATATTCATTAGTATTTCCTCTGAATTACTACTGATTTCTAGCTGTTTCCTATAATGGGCCTTCTGCTCTACTTGTGGGAGTTCACCACATGTAGAAACAACTTTATACAGTCTTCTGTGGACTTGCGAATCTATATAAACTTGTCTTTCAACTGTTTTACAGTTAAATACTACTTTTCCGAGCATTCTGGTGGTTTGAAACACTGGTTTCATGTGAGCTAACTCTATTTCAAGGATTTCTGCAGTGTACAACATCCTTTATAGACTAGAGACTTACATTTTGATGTTTTTTACACTTGTTCTCTCTCTATTATGTGATATTCATTAGTATTTGCTCTGAATGACTACTGATTTCTAACTGTTTCCTATAATGGGCCTTATTTTCTACTTGTGGGACTTCACCACATGTAGAAACAACTTTATACACTCTTCCCTGAACTTGAGAAGCTATATACACTTGTCTTTCAACTGTTTTACAGTTGAATACTACTTTTCAGTGAATTCTAGTGGGATGAAACACTGTTTTCTTGTGAAGTAAATCTATTTCAAGGATTTCTGTAGTGTATAACATCCTTTCTAGACTAGAAACTTACATTTTGATGTCTTTTACTCTTGTTCTCACACAATTCTATGATATTCATGAGTATTTTCTCTGAATTACTACTGATTTCTAGCTGTTTCCTATAATGGGCCTTATTTTCTACTTGTGGGACTTCACCCCATGTAGAAACAACTTTATACACTCTTCCCTGAACTTGAGAAGCTATATACACTTGTCTTTCAACTGTTTTACAGTTGAACACTACTTTTCAGTGAATTCTAGTGGGTTGAAACACTGTTTTCTTGTGAAGTAACTCTATTTCAAGGATTTCTGTAGTGTATAACATCCTTTCTAGACTAGAAACTTACATTTTGATGTCTTTTACACTTGTTCTCACACAATTCTATGATATTCATTAGTATTTCCTCATAATTACTACTGATTTCTAGCTGTTTCCTATAATGGGCCTTCTGCTCTACTTGTGGGACTTCACCACATGTAGAAACAACTTTATACAGTATTCTGTGGATTTGCGAATCTATATAAACTTGTCTTTCAACTCTTTTACAGTTAAATACTACTTTTCAGTGCATTCTGGTGGTTTGAAACACTGGTTTCATGTGAACTAACTCTATTTCAAAGATTTCTGCAGTGTACAACATCCTTTCTAGACTAGAGACTTACATTTTGATGTCTTTTACTCTTGTTCTCTCTCTATTCTATGATATTCATTAGTATTTGCTCTGAATGACTACTGATTTCTAGCTGTTTCCTATAATGGGCCTTCTTTTCTACTTGTGGGACTTCACCACATGTAGAAACAACTTTATACACTCTTTTCTGATCTTGAGAAGCTATAAGAACTTGTCTTTCAACTGTTTTACAGTTGAATACTACTTTTCAGTGAATTCTAGTGGGTTGAAACACTGTTTTCTTGTGAAGTAACTCTATTTCAAGGATTTCTGTAGTGTATAACATCCTTTCTAGACTAGAAACTTACATTTTGATGTCTTTTACATTTGTTCTCACACAATTCTATGATATTCATTAGTATTTCCTCTGAATTACTACTGATTTCTAGCTGTTTCCTATAATGGGCCTTCTGCTCTACTTGTGGGAGTTCACCACATGTAGAAACAACTTTATACAGTCTTCTGTGGACTTGCGAATCTATATAAACTTGTCTTTCAACTGTTTTACAGTTAAATACTACTTTTCCGAGCATTCTGGTGGTTTGAAACACTGGTTTCATGTGAGCTAACTCTATTTCAAGGATTTCTGCAGTGTACAACATCCTTTATAGACTAGAGACTTACATTTTGATGTCTTTTACACTTGTTCTCTCTCTATTATGTGATATTCATTAGTATTTGCTCTGAATGACTACTGATTTCTAGCTGTTTCCTATAATGGGCCTTATTTTCTACTTGTGGGACTTCACCACATGTAGAAACAACTTTATACACTCTTCCCTGAACTTGAGAAGCTATATACACTTGTCTTTCAACTGTTTTACAGTTGAATACTACTTTTCAGTGAATTCTAGTGGGATGAAACACTGTTTTCTTGTGAAGTAACTCTATTTCAAGGATTTCTGTAGTGTATAACATCCTTTCTAGACTAGAAACTTACATTTTGATGTCTTTTACTCTTGTTCTCACACAATTCTATGATATTCATGAGTATTTTCTCTGAATGACTACTGATTTCTAGCTGTTTCCTATAATGGGCCTTCTTTTCTACTTGTGGGACTTCACCACATGTAGAAACAAGTTTATACACTCTTTCTGAAATTGAGAAGCTATATACACTTGTCTTTCAACTGTTTTACAGTTGAATACTACTTTTCAGTGAATTCTAGTGGGATGAAACACTGTTTTCTTGTGAAGTAAATCTATTTCAAGGATTTCTGTAGTGTATAACATCCTTTCTAGACTAGAAACTTACATTTTGATGTCTTTTACTCTTGTTCTCACACAATTCTATGATATTCATGAGTATTTTCTCTGAATTACTACTGATTTCTAGCTGTTTCCTATAATGGGCCTTATTTTCTACTTGTGGGACTTCACCACATGTAGAAACAAGTTTATACACTCTTTCTGAAATTGAGAAGCTATATACACTTGTCTTTCACCTGTTTTACAGTTGAATACTACTTTTCAGTGAATTCTAGTGGGTTGAAACACTGTTTTCTTGTGAAGTAACTCTATTTCAAGGATTTCTGTAGTGTATAACATCCTTTCTAGACTAGAAACTTACATTTTGATGTCTTTTACACTTGTTCTCACACAATTCTATGATATTCATTAGTATTTCCTCATAATTACTACTGATTTCTAGCTGTTTCCTATAATGGGCCTTCTGCTCTACTTGTGGGACTTCACCACATGTAGAAACAACTTTATACAGTATTCTGTGGATTTGCGAATCTATATAAACTTGTCTTTCAACTCTTTTACAGTTAAATACTACTTTTCAGTGCATTCTGGTGGTTTGAAACACTGGTTTCATGTGAACTAACTCTATTTCAAAGATTTCTGCAGTGTACAACATCCTTTCTAGACTAGAGACTTACATTTTGATGTCTTTTACTCTTGTTCTCTCTCTATTCTATGATATTCATTAGTATTTGCTCTGAATGACTACTGATTTCTAGCTGTTTCCTATAATGGGCCTTCTTTTCTACTTGTGGGACTTCACCACATGTAGAAACAACTTTATACACTCTTTTCTGATATTGAGAAGCTATAAGAACTTGTCTTTCAACTGTTTTACAGTTGAATACTACTTTTCAGTGAATTCTAGTGGGTTGAAACACTGTTTTCTTGTGAAGTAACTCTATTTCAAGGATTTCTGTAGTGTATAACATCCTTTCTAGACTAGAAACTTACATTTTGATATCTTTTACATTTGTTCTCACACAATTCTATGATATTCATTAGTATTTCCTCTGAATTACTACTGATTTCTAGCTGTTTCCTATAATGGGCCTTCTGCTCTACTTGTGGGAGTTCACCACATGTAGAAACAACTTTATACAGTCTTCTGTGGACTTGCGAATCTATATAAACTTGTCTTTCAACATTTTACAGTTAAATACTACTTTTCCGAGCATTCTGGTGGTTTGAAACACTGGTTTCATGTGAGCTAACTCTATTTCAAGGATTTCTGCAGTGTACAACATCCTTTATAGACTAGAGACTTACATTTTGATGTCTTTTACACTTGTTCTCTCTCTATTATGTGATATTCATTAGTATTTGCTCTGAATGACTACTGATTTCTAGCTGTTTCCTATAATGGGCCTTCTTTTCTACTTGTGGGACTTCACCCCATGTAGAAACAACTTTATACACTCTTCCCTGAACTTGAGAAGCTATATACACTTGTCTTTCAACTGTTTTACAGTTGAACACTACTTTTCAGTGAATTCTAGTGGGTTGAAACACTGTTTTCTTGTGAAGTAACTCTATTTCAAGGATTTCTGTAGTGTATAACATCCTTTCTAGACTAGAAACTTACATTTTGATGTCTTTTACTCTTGTTCTCACACAATTCTATGATATTCATGAGTATTTTCTCTGAATGACTACTGATTTCTAGCTGTTTCCTCTAATGGGCCTTCTGCTCTACTTGTGGGAGTTCACCACATGTAGAAACAACTTTATACTGTATTCTGTGGATTTGCGAATCTATATAAACTTGTCTTTCAACTCTTTTACAGTTAAATACTACTTTTCAGTGCATTCTGGTGGTTTGAAACACTGGTTTCATGTGAACTAACTCTATTTCAAAGATTTCTGCAGTGTACAACATCCTTTCTAGACTAGAGACTTACATTTTGATGTCTTTTACTCTTGTTCTCTCTCTATTCTATGATATTCATTAGTATTTGCTCTGAATGACTACTGATTTCTAGCTGTTTCCTATAATGGGCCTTCTTTTCTACTTGTGGGACTTCACCACATGTAGAAACAACTTTATACACTCTTTTCTGATCTTGAGAAGCTATATACACTTGTCTTTCAACTGTTTTACAGTTGAATACTACTTTTCAGTGAATTCTAGTGGGTTGAAACACTGTTTTCTTGTGAAGTAACTCTATTTCAAGGATTTCTGTAGTGTATAACATCCTTTCTAGACTAGAAACTTACATTTTGATGTCTTTTACATTTGTTCTCACACAATTCTATGATATTCATTAGTATTTCCTCTGAATTACTACTGATTTCTAGCTGTTTCCTATAATGGGCCTTCTGCTCTACTTGTGGGAGTTCACCACATGTAGAAACAACTTTATACAGTCTTCTGTGGACTTGCGAATCTATATAAACTTGTCTTTCAACTGTTTTACAGTTAAATACTACTTTTCCGAGCATTCTGGTGGTTTGAAACACTGGTTTCATGTGAGCTAACTCTATTTCAAGGATTTCTGCAGTGTACAACATCCTTTATAGACTAGAGACTTACATTTTGATGTCTTTTACACTTGTTCTCTCTCTATTATGTGATATTCATTAGTATTTGCTCTGAATGACTACTGATTTCTAGCTGTTTCCTATAATGGGCCTTATTTTCTACTTGTGGGACTTCACCACATGTAGAAACAACTTTATACACTCTTCCCTGAACTTGAGAAGCTATATACACTTGTCTTTCAACTGTTTTACAGTTGAATACTACTTTTCAGTGAATTCTAGTGGGATGAAACACTGTTTTCTTGTGAAGTAACTCTATTTCAAGGATTTCTGTAGTGTATAACATCCTTTCTAGACTAGAAACTTACATTTTGATGTCTTTTACTCTTGTTCTCACACAATTCTATGATATTCATGAGTATTTTCTCTGAATGACTACTGATTTCTAGCTGTTTCCTATAATGGGCCTTCTTTTCTACTTGTGGGACTTCACCACATGTAGAAACAAGTTTATACACTCTTTCTGAAATTGAGAAGCTATATACACTTGTCTTTCAACTGTTTTACAGTTGAATACTACTTTTCAGTGAATTCTAGTGGGATGAAACACTGTTTTCTTGTGAAGTAAATCTATTTCAAGGATTTCTGTAGTGTATAACATCCTTTCTAGACTAGAAACTTACATTTTGATGTCTTTTACTCTTGTTCTCACACAATTCTATGATATTCATGAGTATTTTCTCTGAATTACTACTGATTTCTAGCTGTTTCCTATAATGGGCCTTATTTTCTACTTGTGGGACTTCACCACATGTAGAAACAAGTTTATACACTCTTTCTGAAATTGAGAAGCTATATACACTTGTCTTTCAACTGTTTTACAGTTGAATACTACTTTTCAGTGAATTCTAGTGGGTTGAAACACTGTTTTCTTGTGAAGTAACTCTATTTCAAGGATTTCTGTAGTGTATAACATCCTTTCTAGACTAGAAACTTACATTTTGATGTCTTTTACACTTGTTCTCACACAATTCTATGATATTCATTAGTATTTCCTCATAATTACTACTGATTTCTAGCTGTTTCCTATAATGGGCCTTCTGCTCTACTTGTGGGACTTCACCACATGTAGAAACAACTTTATACAGTATTCTGTGGATTTGCGAATCTATATAAACTTGTCTTTCAACTCTTTTACAGTTAAATACTACTTTTCAGTGCATTCTGGTGGTTTGAAACACTGGTTTCATGTGAACTAACTCTATTTCAAAGATTTCTGCAGTGTACAACATCCTTTCTAGACTAGAGACTTACATTTTGATGTCTTTTACTCTTGTTCTCTCTCTATTCTATGATATTCATTAGTATTTGCTCTGAATGACTACTGATTTCTAGCTGTTTCCTATAATGGGCCTTCTTTTCTACTTGTGGGACTTCACCACATGTAGAAACAACTTTATACACTCTTTTCTGATATTGAGAAGCTATAAGAACTTGTCTTTCAACTGTTTTACAGTTGAATACTACTTTTCAGTGAATTCTAGTGGGTTGAAACACTGTTTTCTTGTGAAGTAACTCTATTTCAAGGATTTCTGTAGTGTATAACATCCTTTCTAGACTAGAAACTTACATTTTGATATCTTTTACATTTGTTCTCACACAATTCTATGATATTCATTAGTATTTCCTCTGAATTACTACTGATTTCTAGCTGATTCCTATAATGGGCCTTCTGCTCTACTTGTGGGAGTTCACCACATGTAGAAACAACTTTATACAGTCTTCTGTGGACTTGCGAAGCTATATACACTTGTCTTTCAACTGTTTTACAGTTGAATACTACTTTTCAGTGAATTCTGGTGGTTTCAAACACTGTTTTCTTGTGAAGTAACTCTATTTCAAGGATTTCTGTAGTGTATAACATCCTTTCTAGACTAGAAACTTACATTTTGATGTCTTTTACTCTTGTTCTCACACAATTCTATGATATTCATGAGTATTTTCTCTGAATGACTACTGATTTCTAGCTGTTTCCTATAATGGGCCTTCTTTTCTACTTGTGGGACTTCACCACATGTAGAAACAAGTTTATACACTCTTTCTGAAATTGAGAAGCTACATACACTTGTCTTTCAACTGTTTTACAGTTGAATACTACTTTTCAGTGAATTCTAGTGGGTTGAAACACTGTTTTCTTGTGAAGTAACTCTATTTCAAGGATTTCTGTAGTGTATAACATCCTTTCTAGACTAGAAACTTACATTTTGATGTCTTTTACACTTGTTCTCACACAATTCTATGATATTCATTAGTATTTCCTCATAATTACTACTGATTTCTAGCTGTTTCCTATAATGGGCCTTCTGCTCTACTTGTGGGACTTCACCACATGTAGAAACAACTTTATACAGTATTCTGTGGATTTGCGAATCTATATAAACTTGTCTTTCAACTCTTTTACAGTTAAATACTACTTTTCCGAGCATTCTGGTGGTTTGAAACACTGGTTTCATGTGAGCTAACTCTATTTCAAGGATTTCTGCAGTGTACAACATCCTTTATAGACTAGAGACTTACATTTTGATGTCTTTTACACTTGTTCTCTCTCTATTATGTGATATTCATTAGTATTTGCTCTGAATGACTACTGATTTCTAGCTGTTTCCTATAATGGGCCTTCTTTTCTACTTGTGGGACTTCACCACATGTAGAAACAACTTTATACACTCTTCCCTGAACTTGAGAAGCTATATACACTTGTCTTTCAACTGTTTTACAGTTGAATACTACTTTTCAGTGAATTCTAGTGGGATGAAACACTGTTTTCTTGTGAAGTAACTCTATTTCAAGGATTTCTGTAGTGTATAACATCCTTTCTAGACTAGAAACTTACATTTTGATGTCTTTTACTCTTGTTCTCACACAATTCTATGATATTCATGAGTATTTTCTCTGAATGACTACTGATTTCTAGCTGTTTCCTATAATGGGCCTTCTGCTCTACTTGTGGGAGTTCACCACATGTAGAAACAACTTTATACAGTCTTCTGTGGACTTGCGAATCTATATAAACTTGTCTTTCAACTGTTTTACAGTTAAATACTACTTTTCCGAGCATTCTGGTGGTTTGAAACACTGGTTTCATGTGAGCTAACTCTATTTCAAGGATTTCTGCAGTGTACAACATCCTTTATAGACTAGAGACTTACATTTTGATGTCTTTTACACTTGTTCTCTCTCTATTATGTGATATTCATTAGTATTGGCTCTGAATGACTACTGATTTCTAGCTGTTTCCTATAATGGGCCTTCTTTTCTACTTGTGGGACTTCACCACATGTAGAAACAAGTTTATACACTCTTTCTGAAATTGAGAAGCTATATACACTTGTCTTTCAACTGTTTTACAGTTGAATACTACTTTTCAGTGAATTCTAGTGGGATGAAACACTGTTTTCTTGTGAAGTAACTCTATTTCAAGGATTTCTGTAGTGTATAACATCCTTTCTAGACTAGAAACTTACATTTTGATGTCTTTTACTCTTGTTCTCACACAATTCTATGATATTCATGAGTATTTTCTCTGAATGACTACTGATTTCTAGCTGTTTCCTATAATGGGCCTTCTTTTCTACTTGTGGGACTTCACCACATGTAGAAACAAGTTTATACACTCTTTCTGAAATTGAGAAGCTACATACACTTGTCTTTCAACTGTTTTACAGTTGAATACTTCTTTTCAGTGAATTCTAGTGGGTTGAAACACTGTTTTCTTGTGAAGTAACTCTATTTCAAGGATTTCTGTAGTGTATAACATCCTTTCTAGACTAGAAACTTACATTTTGATGTCTTTTACACTTGTTCTCACACAATTCTATGATATTCATTAGTATTTCCTCTGAATTACTACTGATTTCTAGCTGTTTCCTATAATGGGCCTTCTGCTCTACTTGTGGGAGTTCACCACATGTAGAAACAACTTTATACAGTCTACTGTGGACTTGCGAATCTATATAAACTTGTCTTTCAACTGTTTTACAGTTAAATACTACTTTTCCGAGCATTCTGGTGGTTTGAAACACTGGTTTCATGTGAGCTAACTCTATTTCAAGGATTTCTGCAGTGTACAACATCCTTTATAGACTAGAGACTTACATTTTGATGTTTTTTACACTTGTTCTCTCTCTATTATGTGATATTCATTAGTATTTGCTCTGAATGACTACTGATTTCTAACTGTTTCCTATAATGGGCCTTATTTTCTACTTGTGGGACTTCACCACATGTAGAAACAACTTTATACACTCTTCCCTGAACTTGAGAAGCTATATACACTTGTCTTTCAACTGTTTTACAGTTGAATACTACTTTTCAGTGAATTCTAGTGGGATGAAACACTGTTTTCTTGTGAAGTAAATCTATTTCAAGGATTTCTGTAGTGTATAACATCCTTTCTAGACTAGAAACTTACATTTTGATGTCTTTTACTCTTGTTCTCACACAATTCTATGATATTCATGAGTATTTTCTCTGAATTACTACTGATTTCTAGCTGTTTCCTACAATGGGCCTTATTTTCTACTTGTGGGACTTCACCCCATGTAGAAACAACTTTATACACTCTTCCCTGAACTTGAGAAGCTATATACACTTGTCTTTCAACTGTTTTACAGTTGAACACTACTTTTCAGTGAATTCTAGTGGGTTGAAACACTGTTTTCTTGTGAAGTAACTCTATTTCAAGGATTTCTGTAGTGTATAACATCCTTTCTAGACTAGAAACTTACATTTTGATGTCTTTTACACTTGTTCTCACACAATTCTATGATATTCATTAGTATTTCCTCATAATTACTACTGATTTCTAGCTGTTTCCTATAATGGGCCTTCTGCTCTACTTGTGGGACTTCACCACATGTAGAAACAACTTTATACAGTATTCTGTGGATTTGCGAATCTATATAAACTTGTCTTTCAACTCTTTTACAGTAAAATACTACTTTTCAGTGCATTCTGGTGGTTTGAAACACTGGTTTCATGTGAACTAACTCTATTTCAAAGATTTCTGCAGTGTACAACATCCTTTCTAGACTAGAGACTTACATTTTGATGTCTTTTACTCTTGTTCTCTCTCTATTCTATGATATTCATTAGTATTTGCTCTGAATGACTACTGATTTCTAGCTGTTTCCTATAATGGGCCTTCTTTTCTACTTGTGGGACTTCACCACATGTAGAAACAACTTTATACACTCTTTTCTGATCTTGAGAAGCTATAAGAACTTGTCTTTCAACTGTTTTACAGTTGAATACTACTTTTCAGTGAATTCTAGTGGGTTGAAACACTGTTTTCTTGTGAAGTAACTCTATTTCAAGGATTTCTGTAGTGTATAACATCCTTTCTAGACTAGAAACTTACATTTTGATGTCTTTTACATTTGTTCTCACACAATTCTATGATATTCATTAGTATTTCCTCTGAATTACTACTGATTTCTAGCTGTTTCCTATAATGGGCCTTCTGCTCTACTTGTGGGAGTTCACCACATGTAGAAACAACTTTATACAGTCTTCTGTGGACTTGCGAATCTATATAAACTTGTCTTTCAACTGTTTTACAGTTAAATACTACTTTTCCGAGCATTCTGGTGGTTTGAAACACTGGTTTCATGTGAGCTAACTCTATTTCAAGGATTTCTGCAGTGTACAACATCCTTTATAGACTAGAGACTTACATTTTGATGTCTTTTACACTTGTTCTCTCTCTATTATGTGATATTCATTAGTATTTGCTCTGAATGACTACTGATTTCTAGCTGTTTCCTATAATGGGCCTTATTTTCTACTTGTGGGACTTCACCACATGTAGAAACAACTTTATACACTCTTCCCTGAACTTGAGAAGCTATATACACTTGTCTTTCAACTGTTTTACAGTTGAATACTACTTTTCAGTGAATTCTAGTGGGATGAAACACTGTTTTCTTGTGAAGTAACTCTATTTCAAGGATTTCTGTAGTGTATAACATCCTTTCTAGACTAGAAACTTACATTTTGATGTCTTTTACTCTTGTTCTCACACAATTCTATGATATTCATGAGTATTTTCTCTGAATGACTACTGATTTCTAGCTGTTTCCTATAATGGGCCTTCTTTTCTACTTGTGGGACTTCACCACATGTAGAAACAAGTTTATACACTCTTTCTGAAATTGAGAAGCTATATACACTTGTCTTTCAACTGTTTTACAGTTGAATACTACTTTTCAGTGAATTCTAGTGGGATGAAACACTGTTTTCTTGTGAAGTAAATCTATTTCAAGGATTTCTGTAGTGTATAACATCCTTTCTAGACTAGAAACTTACATTTTGATGTCTTTTACTCTTGTTCTCACACAATTCTATGATATTCATGAGTATTTTCTCTGAATTACTACTGATTTCTAGCTGTTTCCTATAATGGGCCTTATTTTCTACTTGTGGGACTTCACCACATGTAGAAACAAGTTTATACACTCTTTCTGAAATTGAGAAGCTATATACACTTGTCTTTCAACTGTTTTACAGTTGAATACTACTTTTCAGTGAATTCTAGTGGGTTGAAACACTGTTTTCTTGTGAAGTAACTCTATTTCAAGGATTTCTGTAGTGTATAACATCCTTTCTAGACTAGAAACTTACATTTTGATGTCTTTTACACTTGTTCTCACACAATTCTATGATATTCATTAGTATTTCCTCATAATTACTACTGATTTCTAGCTGTTTCCTATAATGGGCCTTCTGCTCTACTTGTGGGACTTCACCACATGTAGAAACAACTTTATACAGTATTCTGTGGATTTGCGAATCTATATAAACTTGTCTTTCAACTCTTTTACAGTTAAATACTACTTTTCAGTGCATTCTGGTGGTTTGAAACACTGGTTTCATGTGAACTAACTCTATTTCAAAGATTTCTGCAGTGTACAACATCCTTTCTAGACTAGAGACTTACATTTTGATGTCTTTTACTCTTGTTCTCTCTCTATTCTATGATATTCATTAGTATTTGCTCTGAATGACTACTGATTTCTAGCTGTTTCCTATAATGGGCCTTCTTTTCTACTTGTGGGACTTCACCACATGTAGAAACAACTTTATACACTCTTTTCTGATATTGAGAAGCTATAAGAACTTGTCTTTCAACTGTTTTACAGTTGAATACTACTTTTCAGTGAATTCTAGTGGGTTGAAACACTGTTTTCTTGTGAAGTAACTCTATTTCAAGGATTTCTGTAGTGTATAACATCCTTTCTAGACTAGAAACTTACATTTTGATATCTTTTACATTTGTTCTCACACAATTCTATGATATTCATTAGTATTTCCTCTGAATTACTACTGATTTCTAGCTGTTTCCTATAATGGGCCTTCTGCTCTACTTGTGGGAGTTCACCACATGTAGAAACAACTTTATACAGTCTTCTGTGGACTTGCGAATCTATATAAACTTGTCTTTCAACTGTTTTACAGTTAAATACTACTTTTCCGAGCATTCTGGTGGTTTGAAACACTGGTTTCATGTGAGCTAACTCTATTTCAAGGATTTCTGCAGTGTACAACATCCTTTATAGACTAGAGACTTACATTTTGATGTCTTTTACACTTGTTCTCTCTCTATTATGTGATATTCATTAGTATTTGCTCTGAATGACTACTGATTTCTAGCTGTTTCCTATAATGGGCCTTCTTTTCTACTTGTGGGACTTCACCACATGTAGAAACAAGTTTATACACTCTTTCTGAAATTGAGAAGCTATATACACTTGTCTTTCAACTGTTTTACAGTTGAATACTACTTTTCAGTGAATTCTAGTGGGATGAAACACTGTTTTCTTGTGAAATAACTCTATTTCAAGGATTTCTGTAGTGTATAACATCCTTTCTAGACTAGAAACTTACATTTTGATGTCTTTTACTCTTGTTCTCACACAATTCTATGACATTCATGAGTATTTTCTCTGAATGACTACTGATTTCTAGCTGTTTCCTATAATGGGCCTTCTTTTCTACTTGTGGGACTTCACCACATGTAGAAACAAGTTTATACACTCTTTCTGAAATTGAGAAGCTACATACACTTGTCTTTCAACTGTTTTACAGTTGAATACTACTTTTCAGTGAATTCTAGTGGGTTGAAACACTGTTTTCTTGTGAAGTAACTCTATTTCAAGGATTTCTGTAGTGTATAACATCCTTTCTAGACTAGAAACTTACATTTTGATGTCTTTTACACTTGTTCTCACACAATTCTATGATATTCATTAGTATTTCCTCATAATTACTACTGATTTCTAGCTGTTTCCTATAATGGGCCTTCTGCTCTACTTGTGGGAGTTCACCACATGTAGAAACAACTTTATACAGTATTCTGTGGATTTGCGAATCTATATAAACTTGTCTTTCAACTCTTTTACAGTTAAATACTACTTTTCAGTGCATTCTGGTGGTTTGAAACACTGGTTTCATGTGAACTAACTCTATTTCAAAGATTTCTGCAGTGTACAACATCCTTTCTAGACTAGAGACTTACATTTTGATGTCTTTTACTCTTGTTCTCTCTCTATTCTATGATATTCATTAGTATTTGCTCTGAATGACTACTGATTTCTAGCTGTTTCCTATAATGGGCCTTCTTTTCTACTTGTGGGACTTCACCACATGTAGAAACAACTTTATACACTCTTTTCTGATCTTGAGAAGCTATATACACTTGTCTTTCAACTGTTTTACAGTTGAATACTACTTTTCAGTGAATTCTAGTGGGTTGAAACACTGTTTTCTTGTGAAGTAACTCTATTTCAAGGATTTCTGTAGTGTATAACATCCTTTCTAGACTAGAAACTTACATTTTGATGTCTTTTACACTTGTTCTCACACAATTCTATGATATTCATTAGTATTTCCTCTGAATTACTACTGATTTCTAGCTGTTTCCTATAATGGGCCTTCTGCTCTACTTGTGGGAGTTCACCACATGTAGAAACAACTTTATACAGTCTTCTGTGGACTTGCGAATCTATATAAACTTGTCTTTCAACTGTTTTACAGTTAAATACTACTTTTCCGAGCATTCTGGTGGTTTGAAACACTGGTTTCATGTGAGCTAACTCTATTTCAAGGATTTCTGCAGTGTACAACATCCTTTATAGACTAGAGACTTACATTTTGATGTCTTTTACACTTGTTCTCTATTATGTGATATTCATTAGTATTTGCTCTGAATGACTACTGATTTCTAGCTGTTTCCTATAATGGGCCTTCTTTTCTACTTGTGGGACTTCACCACATGTAGAAACAACTTTATACACTCTTCCCTGAACTTGAGAAGCTATATACAATTGTCTTTCAACTGTTTTACAGTTGAATACTACTTTTCAGTGAATTTTAGTGGGTTGAAACACTGTTTTCTTGTGAAGTAACTCTATTTCAAGGATTTCTGTAGTGTATAACATCCTTTCTAGACTAGAAACTAACATTATGATGTCTTTTACACTTGTTCTCACACAATTCTATGATATTCATGAGTATTTCCTCTGAATGACTACTGATTTCTAGCTGTTTCCTATAATGGGCCTTCTTTTCTACTTGTGGGACTTCACCACATGTAGAAACAACTTTATACAGTCTTCTGTGGACTTGCGAAGCTATATACACTTGTCTTTCAACTGTTTTACAGTTGAATACTACTTTTCAGTGAATTCTGGTGGTTTCAAACACTGGTTTCATGTGAACTAACTCTATTTCAAGTATTTCTGCAGTGTACAACATCCTTTCTAGACTAGAGACTTACATTTAGATGTCTTTTACACTTGTTCTCTCACTATTCTGTGATACTCATTAGTATTTGCTCTGAATGACTACTGATTTCTAGCTGTTTCCTATAATGGGCCTTCTTTTCTACTTGTGGGACTTCACCAAATGTAGAAACAAGTTTATACACTCTTTCTGAAATTGAGAAGCTACATACACTTGTCTTTCAACTGTTTTACAGTTGAATACTACTTTTCAGTGAATTCTAGTGGGATGAAACACTGTTTTCTTGTGAAGTAAATCTATTTCAAGTATTTCTGCAGTGTACAACATCCTTTCTAGACTAGAGACTTACATTTAGATGTCTTTTACACTTGTTCTCTCACTATTCTGTGATACTCATTAGTATTTGCTCTGAATGACTACTGATTTCTAGCTGTTTCCTATAATGGGCCTTCTTTTCTACTTGTGGGACTTCACCACATGTAGAAACAACTTTATACACTCTTCCCTGAACTTGAGAAGCTATATACACTTGTCTTTCAACTGTTTTACAGTTGAACACTACTTTTCAGTGAATTCTAGTGGGTTGAAACACTGTTTTCTTGTGAAGTAACTCTATTTCAAGGATTTCTGTAGTGTATAACATCCTTTCTAGACTAGAAACTTACATTTTGATGTCTTTTACACTTGTTCTCACACAATTCTATGATATTCATTAGTATTTCCTCATAATTACTACTGATTTCTAGCTGTTTCCTATAATGGGCCTTCTGCTCTACTTGTGGGACTTCACCACATGTAGAAACAACTTTATACAGTATTCTGTGGATTTGCGAATCTATATAAACTTGTCTTTCAACTCTTTTACAGTTAAATACTACTTTTCAGTGCATTCTGGTGGTTTGAAACACTGGTTTCATGTGAACTAACTCTATTTCAAAGATTTCTGCAGTGTACAACATCCTTTCTAGACTAGAGACTTACATTTTGATGTCTTTTACTCTTGTTCTCTCTCTATTCTATGATATTCATTAGTATTTGCTCTGAATGACTACTGATTTCTAGCTGTTTCCTATAATGGGCCTTCTTTTCTACTTGTGGGACTTCACCACATGTAGAAACAACTTTATACACTCTTTTCTGATCTTGAGAAGCTATAAGAACTTGTCTTTCAACTGTTTTACAGTTGAATACTACTTTTCAGTGAATTCTAGTGGGTTGAAACACTGTTTTCTTGTGAAGTAACTCTATTTCAAGGATTTCTGTAGTGTATAACATCCTTTCTAGACTAGAAACTTACATTTTGATGTCTTTTACATTTGTTCTCACACAATTCTATGATATTCATTAGTATTTCCTCTGAATTACTACTGATTTCTAGCTGTTTCCTATAATGGGCCTTCTGCTCTACTTGTGGGAGTTCACCACATGTAGAAACAACTTTATACAGTCTTCTGTGGACTTGCGAATCTATATAAACTTGTCTTTCAACTGTTTTACAGTTAAATACTACTTTTCCGAGCATTCTGGTGGTTTGAAACACTGGTTTCATGTGAGCTAACTCTATTTCAAGGATTTCTGCAGTGTACAACATCCTTTATAGACTAGAGACTTACATTTTGATGTCTTTTACACTTGTTCTCTCTCTATTATGTGATATTCATTAGTATTTGCTCTGAATGACTACTGATTTCTAGCTGTTTCCTATAATGGGCCTTATTTTCTACTTGTGGGACTTCACCACATGTAGAAACAACTTTATACACTCTTCCCTGAACTTGAGAAGCTATATACACTTGTCTTTCAACTGTTTTACAGTTGAATACTACTTTTCAGTGAATTCTAGTGGGATGAAACACTGTTTTCTTGTGAAGTAACTCTATTTCAAGGATTTCTGTAGTGTATAACATCCTTTCTAGACTAGAAACTTACATTTTGATGTCTTTTACTCTTGTTCTCACACAATTCTATGATATTCATGAGTATTTTCTCTGAATGACTACTGATTTCTAGCTGTTTCCTATAATGGGCCTTCTTTTCTACTTGTGGGACTTCACCACATGTAGAAACAAGTTTATACACTCTTTCTGAAATTGAGAAGCTATATACACTTGTCTTTCAACTGTTTTACAGTTGAATACTACTTTTCAGTGAATTCTAGTGGGATGAAACACTGTTTTCTTGTGAAGTAAATCTATTTCAAGGATTTCTGTAGTGTATAACATCCTTTCTAGACTAGAAACTTACATTTTGATGTCTTTTACTCTTGTTCTCACACAATTCTATGATATTCATGAGTATTTTCTCTGAATTACTACTGATTTCTAGCTGTTTCCTATAATGGGCCTTATTTTCTACTTGTGGGACTTCACCACATGTAGAAACAAGTTTATACACTCTTTCTGAAATTGAGAAGCTATATACACTTGTCTTTCAACTGTTTTACAGTTGAATACTACTTTTCAGTGAATTCTAGTGGGTTGAAACACTGTTTTCTTGTGAAGTAACTCTATTTCAAGGATTTCTGTAGTGTATAACATCCTTTCTAGACTAGAAACTTACATTTTGATGTCTTTTACACTTGTTCTCACACAATTCTATGATATTCATTAGTATTTCCTCATAATTACTACTGATTTCTAGCTGTTTCCTATAATGGGCCTTCTGCTCTACTTGTGGGACTTCACCACATGTAGAAACAACTTTATACAGTATTCTGTGGATTTGCGAATCTATATAAACTTGTCTTTCAACTCTTTTACAGTTAAATACTACTTTTCAGTGCATTCTGGTGGTTTGAAACACTGGTTTCATGTGAACTAACTCTATTTCAAAGATTTCTGCAGTGTACAACATCCTTTCTAGACTAGAGACTTACATTTTGATGTCTTTTACTCTTGTTCTCTCTCTATTCTATGATATTCATTAGTATTTGCTCTGAATGACTACTGATTTCTAGCTGTTTCCTATAATGGGCCTTCTTTTCTACTTGTGGGACTTCACCACATGTAGAAACAACTTTATACACTCTTTTCTGATATTGAGAAGCTATAAGAACTTGTCTTTCAACTGTTTTACAGTTGAATACTACTTTTCAGTGAATTCTAGTGGGTTGAAACACTGTTTTCTTGTGAAGTAACTCTATTTCAAGGATTTCTGTAGTGTATAACATCCTTTCTAGACTAGAAACTTACATTTTGATATCTTTTACATTTGTTCTCACACAATTCTATGATATTCATTAGTATTTCCTCTGAATTACTACTGATTTCTAGCTGTTTCCTATAATGGGCCTTCTGCTCTACTTGTGGGAGTTCACCACATGTAGAAACAACTTTATACAGTCTTCTGTGGACTTGCGAATCTATATAAACTTGTCTTTCAACTGTTTTACAGTTAAATACTACTTTTCCGAGCATTCTGGTGGTTTGAAACACTGGTTTCATGTGAGCTAACTCTATTTCAAGGATTTCTGCAGTGTACAACATCCTTTATAGACTAGAGACTTACATTTTGATGTCTTTTACACTTGTTCTCTCTCTATTATGTGATATTCATTAGTATTTGCTCTGAATGACTACTGATTTCTAGCTGTTTCCTATAATGGGCCTTCTTTTCTACTTGTGGGACTTCACCACATGTAGAAACAAGTTTATACACTCTTTCTGAAATTGAGAAGCTATATACACTTGTCTTTCAACTGTTTTACAGTTGAATACTACTTTTCAGTGAATTCTAGTGGGATGAAACACTGTTTTCTTGTGAAATAACTCTATTTCAAGGATTTCTGTAGTGTATAACATCCTTTCTAGACTAGAAACTTACATTTTGATGTCTTTTACTCTTGTTCTCACACAATTCTATGATATTCATGAGTATTTTCTCTGAATGACTACTGATTTCTAGCTGTTTCCTATAATGGGCCTTCTTTTCTACTTGTGGGACTTCACCACATGTAGAAACAAGTTTATACACTCTTTCTGAAATTGAGAAGCTACATACACTTGTCTTTCAACTGTTTTACAGTTGAATACTACTTTTCAGTGAATTCTAGTGGGTTGAAACACTGTTTTCTTGTGAAGTAACTCTATTTCAAGGATTTCTGTAGTGTATAACATCCTTTCTAGACTAGAAACTTACATTTTGATGTCTTTTACACTTGTTCTCACACAATTCTATGATATTCATTAGTATTTCCTCATAATTACTACTGATTTCTAGCTGTTTCCTATAATGGGCCTTCTGCTCTACTTGTGGGAGTTCACCACATGTAGAAACAACTTTATACAGTATTCTGTGGATTTGCGAATCTATATAAACTTGTCTTTCAACTCTTTTACAGTTAAATACTACTTTTCAGTGCATTCTGGTGGTTTGAAACACTGGTTTCATGTGAACTAACTCTATTTCAAAGATTTCTGCAGTGTACAACATCCTTTCTAGACTAGAGACTTACATTTTGATGTCTTTTACTCTTGTTCTCTCTCTATTCTATGATATTCATTAGTATTTGCTCTGAATGACTACTGATTTCTAGCTGTTTCCTATAATGGGCCTTCTTTTCTACTTGTGGGACTTCACCACATGTAGAAACAACTTTATACACTCTTTTCTGATCTTGAGAAGCTATATACACTTGTCTTTCAACTGTTTTACAGTTGAATACTACTTTTCAGTGAATTCTAGTGGGTTGAAACACTGTTTTCTTGTGAAGTAACTCTATTTCAAGGATTTCTGTAGTGTATAACATCCTTTCTAGACTAGAAACTTACATTTTGATGTCTTTTACACTTGTTCTCACACAATTCTATGATATTCATTAGTATTTCCTCTGAATTACTACTGATTTCTAGCTGTTTCCTATAATGGGCCTTCTGCTCTACTTGTGGGAGTTCACCACATGTAGAAACAACTTTATACAGTCTTCTGTGGACTTGCGAATCTATATAAACTTGTCTTTCAACTGTTTTACAGTTAAATACTACTTTTCCGAGCATTCTGGTGGTTTGAAACACTGGTTTCATGTGAGCTAACTCTATTTCAAGGATTTCTGCAGTGTACAACATCCTTTATAGACTAGAGACTTACATTTTGATGTCTTTTACACTTGTTCTCTATTATGTGATATTCATTAGTATTTGCTCTGAATGACTACTGATTTCTAGCTGTTTCCTATAATGGGCCTTATTTTCTACTTGTGGGACTTCACCACATGTAGAAACAACTTTATACAGTCTTCTGTGGACTTGCGAAGCTATATACACTTGTCTTTCAACTGTTTTACAGTTGAATACTACTTTTCAGTGAATTCTGGTGGTTTCAAACACTGTTTTCTTGTGAAGTAACTCTATTTCAAGGATTTCTGTAGTGTATAACATCCTTTCTAGACTAGAAACTTACATTTTGATGTCTTTTACTCTTGTTCTCACACAATTCTATGATATTCATGAGTATTTTCTCTGAATGACTACTGATTTCTAGCTGTTTCCTATAATGGGCCTTCTTTTCTACTTGTGGGACTTCACCACATGTAGAAACAAGTTTATACACTCTTTCTGAAATTGAGAAGCTACATACACTTGTCTTTCAACTGTTTTACAGTTGAATACTACTTTTCAGTGAATTCTAGTGGGTTGAAACACTGTTTTCTTGTGAAGTAACTCTATTTCAAGGATTTCTGTAGTGTATAACATCCTTTCTAGACTAGAAACTTACATTTTGATGTCTTTTACACTTGTTCTCACACAATTCTATGATATTCATTAGTATTTCCTCATAATTACTACTGATTTCTAGCTGTTTCCTATAATGGGCCTTCTGCTCTACTTGTGGGAGTTCACCACATGTAGAAACAACTTTATACAGTATTCTGTGGATTTGCGAATGTATATAAACTTGTCTTTCAACTCTTTTACAGTTAAATACTACTTTTCAGTGCATTCTGGTGGTTTGAAACACTGGTTTCATGTGAACTAACTCTATTTCAAAGATTTCTGCAGTGTACAACATCCTTTCTAGACTAGAGACTTACATTTTGATGTCTTTTACTCTTGTTCTCTCTCTATTCTATGATATTCATTAGTATTTGCTCTGAATGACTACTGATTTCTAGCTGTTTCCTATAATGGGCCTTCTTTTCTACTTGTGGGACTTCACCACATGTAGAAACAACTTTATACACTCTTTTCTGATATTGAGAAGCTATAAGAACTTGTCTTTCAACTGTTTTACAGTTGAATACTACTTTTCAGTGAATTCTAGTGGGTTGAAACACTGTTTTCTTGTGAAGTAACTCTATTTCAAGGATTTCTGTAGTGTATAACATCCTTTCTAGACTAGAAACTTACATTTTGATATCTTTTACATTTGTTCTCACACAATTCTATGATATTCATTAGTATTTCCTCTGAATTACTACTGATTTCTAGCTGATTCCTATAATGGGCCTTCTGCTCTACTTGTGGGAGTTCACCACATGTAGAAACAACTTTATACAGTCTTCTGTGGACTTGCGAAGCTATATACACTTGTCTTTCAACTGTTTTACAGTTGAATACTACTTTTCAGTGAATTCTGGTGTTTTCAAACACTGTTTTCTTGTGAAGTAACTCTATTTCAAGGATTTCTGTAGTGTATAACATCCTTTCTAGACTAGAAACTTACATTTTGATGTCTTTTACTCTTGTTCTCACACAATTCTATGATATTCATGAGTATTTTCTCTGAATGACTACTGATTTCTAGCTGTTTCCTATAATGGGCCTTCTTTTCTACTTGTGGGACTTCACCACATGTAGAAACAAGTTTATACACTCTTTCTGAAATTGAGAAGCTACATACACTTGTCTTTCAACTGTTTTACAGTTGAATACTACTTTTCAGTGAATTCTAGTGGGTTGAAACACTGTTTTCTTGTGAAGTAACTCTATTTCAAGGATTTCTGTAGTGTATAACATCCTTTCTAGACTAGAAACTTACATTTTGATGTCTTTTACACTTGTTCTCACACAATTCTATGATATTCATTAGTATTTCCTCATAATTACTACTGATTTCTAGCTGTTTCCTATAATGGGCCTTCTGCTCTACTTGTGGGACTTCACCACATGTAGAAACAACTTTATACAGTATTCTGTGGATTTGCGAATCTATATAAACTTGTCTTTCAACTCTTTTACAGTTAAATACTACTTTTCCGAGCATTCTGGTGGTTTGAAACACTGGTTTCATGTGAGCTAACTCTATTTCAAGGATTTCTGCAGTGTACAACATCCTTTATAGACTAGAGACTTACATTTTGATGTCTTTTACACTTGTTCTCTCTCTATTATGTGATATTCATTAGTATTTGCTCTGAATGACTACTGATTTCTAGCTGTTTCCTATAATGGGCCTTCTTTTCTACTTGTGGGACTTCACCACATGTAGAAACAACTTTATACACTCTTCCCTGAACTTGAGAAGCTATATACACTTGTCTTTCAACTGTTTTACAGTTGAATACTACTTTTCAGTGAATTCTAGTGGGATGAAACACTGTTTTCTTGTGAAGTAACTCTATTTCAAGGATTTCTGTAGTGTATAACATCCTTTCTAGACTAGAAACTTACATTTTGATGTCTTTTACTCTTGTTCTCACACAATTCTATGATATTCATGAGTATTTTCTCTGAATGACTACTGATTTCTAGCTGTTTCCTATAATGGGCCTTCTGCTCTACTTGTGGGAGTTCACCACATGTAGAAACAACTTTATACAGTCTTCTGTGGACTTGCGAATCTATATAAACTTGTCTTTCAACTGTTTTACAGTTAAATACTACTTTTCCGAGCATTCTGGTGGTTTGAAACACTGGTTTCATGTGAGCTAACTCTATTTCAAGGATTTCTGCAGTGTACAACATCCTTTATAGACTAGAGACTTACATTTTGATGTCTTTTACACTTGTTCTCTCTCTATTATGTGATATTCATTAGTATTTGCTCTGAATGACTACTGATTTCTAGCTGTTTCCTATAATGGGCCTTCTTTTCTACTTGTGGGACTTCACCACATGTAGAAACAAGTTTATACACTCTTTCTGAAATTGAGAAGCTATATACACTTGTCTTTCAACTGTTTTACAGTTGAATACTACTTTTCAGTGAATTCTAGTGGGATGAAACACTGTTTTCTTGTGAAGTAACTCTATTTCAAGGATTTCTGTAGTGTATAACATCCTTTCTAGACTAGAAACTTACATTTTGATGTCTTTTACTCTTGTTCTCACACAATTCTATGATATTCATGAGTATTTTCTCTGAATGACTACTGATTTCTAGCTGTTTCCTATAATGGGCCTTCTTTTCTACTTGTGGGACTTCACCACATGTAGAAACAAGTTTATACACTCTTTCTGAAATTGAGAAGCTACATACACTTGTCTTTCAACTGTTTTACAGTTGAATACTTCTTTTCAGTGAATTCTAGTGGGTTGAAACACTGTTTTCTTGTGAAGTAACTCTATTTCAAGGATTTCTGTAGTGTATAACATCCTTTCTAGACTAGAAACTTACATTTTGATGTCTTTTACACTTGTTCTCACACAATTCTATGATATTCATTAGTATTTCCTCTGAATTACTACTGATTTCTAGCTGTTTCCTATAATGGGCCTTCTGCTCTACTTGTGGGAGTTCACCACATGTAGAAACAACTTTATACAGTCTACTGTGGACTTGCGAATCTATATAAACTTGTCTTTCAACTGTTTTACAGTTAAATACTACTTTTCCGAGCATTCTGGTGGTTTGAAACACTGGTTTCATGTGAGCTAACTCTATTTCAAGGATTTCTGCAGTGTACAACATCCTTTATAGACTAGAGACTTACATTTTGATGTTTTTTACACTTGTTCTCTCTCTATTATGTGATATTCATTAGTATTTGCTCTGAATGACTACTGATTTCTAACTGTTTCCTATAATGGGCCTTATTTTCTACTTGTGGGACTTCACCACATGTAGAAACAACTTTATACACTCTTCCCTGAACTTGAGAAGCTATATACACTTGTCTTTCAACTGTTTTACAGTTGAATACTACTTTTCAGTGAATTCTAGTGGGATGAAACACTGTTTTCTTGTGAAGTAAATCTATTTCAAGGATTTCTGTAGTGTATAACATCCTTTCTAGACTAGAAACTTACATTTTGATGTCTTTTACTCTTGTTCTCACACAATTCTATGATATTCATGAGTATTTTCTCTGAATTACTACTGATTTCTAGCTGTTTCCTACAATGGGCCTTATTTTCTACTTGTGGGACTTCACCCCATGTAGAAACAACTTTATACACTCTTCCCTGAACTTGAGAAGCTATATACACTTGTCTTTCAACTGTTTTACAGTTGAACACTACTTTTCAGTGAATTCTAGTGGGTTGAAACACTGTTTTCTTGTGAAGTAACTCTATTTCAAGGATTTCTGTAGTGTATAACATCCTTTCTAGACTAGAAACTTACATTTTGATGTCTTTTACACTTGTTCTCACACAATTCTATGATATTCATTAGTATTTCCTCATAATTACTACTGATTTCTAGCTGTTTCCTATAATGGGCCTTCTGCTCTACTTGTGGGACTTCACCACATGTAGAAACAACTTTATACAGTATTCTGTGGATTTGCGAATCTATATAAACTTGTCTTTCAACTCTTTTACAGTTAAATACTACTTTTCAGTGCATTCTGGTGGTTTGAAACACTGGTTTCATGTGAACTAACTCTATTTCAAAGATTTCTGCAGTGTACAACATCCTTTCTAGACTAGAGACTTACATTTTGATGTCTTTTACTCTTGTTCTCTCTCTATTCTATGATATTCATTAGTATTTGCTCTGAATGACTACTGATTTCTAGCTGTTTCCTATAATGGGCCTTCTTTTCTACTTGTGGGACTTCACCACATGTAGAAACAACTTTATACACTCTTTTCTGATCTTGAGAAGCTATAAGAACTTGTCTTTCAACTGTTTTACAGTTGAATACTACTTTTCAGTGAATTCTAGTGGGTTGAAACACTGTTTTCTTGTGAAGTAACTCTATTTCAAGGATTTCTGTAGTGTATAACATCCTTTCTAGACTAGAAACTTACATTTTGATGTCTTTTACATTTGTTCTCACACAATTCTATGATATTCATTAGTATTTCCTCTGAATTACTACTGATTTCTAGCTGTTTCCTATAATGGGCCTTCTGCTCTACTTGTGGGAGTTCACCACATGTAGAAACAACTTTATACAGTCTTCTGTGGACTTGCGAATCTATATAAACTTGTCTTTCAACTGTTTTACAGTTAAATACTACTTTTCCGAGCATTCTGGTGGTTTGAAACACTGGTTTCATGTGAGCTAACTCTATTTCAAGGATTTCTGCAGTGTACAACATCCTTTATAGACTAGAGACTTACATTTTGATGTCTTTTACACTTGTTCTCTCTCTATTATGTGATATTCATTAGTATTTGCTCTGAATGACTACTGATTTCTAGCTGTTTCCTATAATGGGCCTTATTTTCTACTTGTGGGACTTCACCACATGTAGAAACAACTTTATACACTCTTCCCTGAACTTGAGAAGCTATATACACTTGTCTTTCAACTGTTTTACAGTTGAATACTACTTTTCAGTGAATTCTAGTGGGATGAAACACTGTTTTCTTGTGAAGTAACTCTATTTCAAGGATTTCTGTAGTGTATAACATCCTTTCTAGACTAGAAACTTACATTTTGATGTCTTTTACTCTTGTTCTCACACAATTCTATGATATTCATGAGTATTTTCTCTGAATGACTACTGATTTCTAGCTGTTTCCTATAATGGGCCTTCTTTTCTACTTGTGGGACTTCACCACATGTAGAAACAAGTTTATACACTCTTTCTGAAATTGAGAAGCTATATACACTTGTCTTTCAACTGTTTTACAGTTGAATACTACTTTTCAGTGAATTCTAGTGGGATGAAACACTGTTTTCTTGTGAAGTAAATCTATTTCAAGGATTTCTGTAGTGTATAACATCCTTTCTAGACTAGAAACTTACATTTTGATGTCTTTTACTCTTGTTCTCACACAATTCTATGATATTCATGAGTATTTTCTCTGAATGACTACTGATTTCTAGCTGTTTCCTATAATGGGCCTTATTTTCTACTTGTGGGACTTCACCACATGTAGAAACAAGTTTATACACTCTTTCTGAAATTGAGAAGCTATATACACTTGTCTTTCAACTGTTTTACAGTTGAATACTACTTTTCAGTGAATTCTAGTGGGTTGAAACACTGTTTTCTTGTGAAGTAACTCTATTTCAAGGATTTCTGTAGTGTATAACATCCTTTCTAGACTAGAAACTTACATTTTGATGTCTTTTACACTTGTTCTCACACAATTCTATGATATTCATTAGTATTTCCTCATAATTACTACTGATTTCTAGCTGTTTCCTATAATGGGCCTTCTGCTCTACTTGTGGGACTTCACCACATGTAGAAACAACTTTATACAGTATTCTGTGGATTTGCGAATCTATATAAACTTGTCTTTCAACTCTTTTACAGTTAAATACTACTTTTCAGTGCATTCTGGTGGTTTGAAACACTGGTTTCATGTGAACTAACTCTATTTCAAAGATTTCTGCAGTGTACAACATCCTTTCTAGACTAGAGACTGACATTTTGATGTCTTTTACTCTTGTTCTCTCTCTATTCTATGATATTCATTAGTATTTGCTCTGAATGACTACTGATTTCTAGCTGTTTCCTATAATGGGCCTTCTTTTCTACTTGTGGGACTTCACCACATGTAGAAACAACTTTATACACTCTTTTCTGATATTGAGAAGCTATAAGAACTTGTCTTTCAACTGTTTTACAGTTGAATACTACTTTTCAGTGAATTCTAGTGGGTTGAAACACTGTTTTCTTGTGAAGTAACTCTATTTCAAGGATTTCTGTAGTGTATAACATCCTTTCTAGACTAGAAACTTACATTTTGATATCTTTTACATTTGTTCTCACACAATTCTATGATATTCATTAGTATTTCCTCTGAATTACTACTGATTTCTAGCTGTTTCCTATAATGGGCCTTCTGCTCTACTTGTGGGAGTTCACCACATGTAGAAACAACTTTATACAGTCTTCTGTGGACTTGCGAATCTATATAAACTTGTCTTTCAACTGTTTTACAGTTAAATACTACTTTTCCGAGCATTCTGGTGGTTTGAAACACTGGTTTCATGTGAGCTAACTCTATTTCAAGGATTTCTGCAGTGTACAACATCCTTTATAGACTAGAGACTTACATTTTGATGTCTTTTACACTTGTTCTCTCTCTATTATGTGATATTCATTAGTATTTGCTCTGAATGACTACTGATTTCTAGCTGTTTCCTATAATGGGCCTTCTTTTCTACTTGTGGGACTTCACCACATGTAGAAACAAGTTTATACACTCTTTCTGAAATTGAGAAGCTATATACACTTGTCTTTCAACTGTTTTACAGTTGAATACTACTTTTCAGTGAATTCTAGTGGGATGAAACACTGTTTTCTTGTGAAATAACTCTATTTCAAGGATTTCTGTAGTGTATAACATCCTTTCTAGACTAGAAACTTACATTTTGATGTCTTTTACTCTTGTTCTCACACAATTCTATGACATTCATGAGTATTTTCTCTGAATGACTACTGATTTCTAGCTGTTTCCTATAATGGGCCTTCTTTTCTACTTGTGGGACTTCACCACATGTAGAAACAAGTTTATACACTCTTTCTGAAATTGAGAAGCTACATACACTTGTCTTTCAACTGTTTTACAGTTGAATACTACTTTTCAGTGAATTCTAGTGGGTTGAAACACTGTTTTCTTGTGAAGTAACTCTATTTCAAGGATTTCTGTAGTGTATAACATCCTTTCTAGACTAGAAACTTACATTTTGATGTCTTTTACACTTGTTCTCACACAATTCTATGATATTCATTAGTATTTCCTCATAATTACTACTGATTTCTAGCTGTTTCCTATAATGGGCCTTCTGCTCTACTTGTGGGAGTTCACCACATGTAGAAACAACTTTATACAGTATTCTGTGGATTTGCGAATCTATATAAACTTGTCTTTCAACTCTTTTACAGTTAAATACTACTTTTCAGTGCATTCTGGTGGTTTGAAACACTGGTTTCATGTGAACTAACTCTATTTCAAAGATTTCTGCAGTGTACAACATCCTTTCTAGACTAGAGACTTACATTTTGATGTCTTTTACTCTTGTTCTCTCTCTATTCTATGATATTCATTAGTATTTGCTCTGAATGACTACTGATTTCTAGCTGTTTCCTATAATGGGCCTTCTTTTCTACTTGTGGGACTTCACCACATGTAGAAACAACTTTATACACTCTTTTCTGATCTTGAGAAGCTATATACACTTGTCTTTCAACTGTTTTACAGTTGAATACTACTTTTCAGTGAATTCTAGTGGGTTGAAACACTGTTTTCTTGTGAAGTAACTCTATTTCAAGGATTTCTGTAGTGTATAACATCCTTTCTAGACTAGAAACTTACATTTTGATGTCTTTTACACTTGTTCTCACACAATTCTATGATATTCATTAGTATTTCCTCTGAATTACTACTGATTTCTAGCTGTTTCCTATAATGGGCCTTCTGCTCTACTTGTGGGAGTTCACCACATGTAGAAACAACTTTATACAGTCTTCTGTGGACTTGCGAATCTATATAAACTTGTCTTTCAACTGTTTTACAGTTAAATACTACTTTTCCGAGCATTCTGGTGGTTTGAAACACTGGTTTCATGTGAGCTAACTCTATTTCAAGGATTTCTGCAGTGTACAACATCCTTTATAGACTAGAGACTTACATTTTGATGTCTTTTACACTTGTTCTCTATTATGTGATATTCATTAGTATTTGCTCTGAATGACTACTGATTTCTAGCTGTTTCCTATAATGGGCCTTCTTTTCTACTTGTGGGACTTCACCACATGTAGAAACAACTTTATACACTCTTCCCTGAACTTGAGAAGCTATATACAATTGTCTTTCAACTGTTTTACAGTTGAATACTACTTTTCAGTGAATTTTAGTGGGTTGAAACACTGTTTTCTTGTGAAGTAACTCTATTTCAAGGATTTCTGTAGTGTATAACATCCTTTCTAGACTAGAAACTAACATTATGATGTCTTTTACACTTGTTCTCACACAATTCTATGATATTCATGAGTATTTCCTCTGAATGACTACTGATTTCTAGCTGTTTCCTATAATGGGCCTTCTGCTCTACTTGTGGGACTTCACCACATGTAGAAACAACTTTATACAGTCTTCTGTGGACTTGCGAAGCTATATACACTTGTCTTTCAACTGTTTTACAGTTGAATACTACTTTTCAGTGAATTCTGGTGGTTTCAAACACTGGTTTCATGTGAACTAACTCTATTTCAAGTATTTCTGCAGTGTACAACATCCTTTCTAGACTAGAGACTTACATTTAGATGTCTTTTACACTTGTTCTCTCACTATTCTGTGATACTCATTAGTATTTGCTCTGAATGACTACTGATTTCTAGCTGTTTCCTATAATGGGCCTTCTTTTCTACTTGTGGGACTTCACCAAATGTAGAAACAAGTTTATACACTCTTTCTGAAATTGAGAAGCTACATACACTTGTCTTTCAACTGTTTTACAGTTGAATACTACTTTTCAGTGAATTCTAGTGGGATGAAACACTGTTTTCTTGTGAAGTAAATCTATTTCAAGTATTTCTGCAGTGTACAACATCCTTTCTAGACTAGAGACTTACATTTAGATGTCTTTTACACTTGTTCTCTCACTATTCTGTGATACTCATTAGTATTTGCTCTGAATGACTACTGATTTCTAGCTGTTTCCTATAATGGGCCTTCTTTTCTACTTGTGGGACTTCACCACATGTAGAAACAACTTTATACACTCTTCCCTGAACTTGAGAAGCTATATACACTTGTCTTTCAACTGTTTTACAGTTGAACACTACTTTTCAGTGAATTCTAGTGGGTTGAAACACTGTTTTCTTGTGAAGTAACTCTATTTCAAGGATTTCTGTAGTGTATAACATCCTTTCTAGACTAGAAACTTACATTTTGATGTCTTTTACACTTGTTCTCACACAATTCTATGATATTCATTAGTATTTCCTCATAATTACTACTGATTTCTAGCTGTTTCCTATAATGGGCCTTCTGCTCTACTTGTGGGAGTTCACCACATGTAGAAACAACTTTATACAGTCTTCTGTGGACTTGCGAATCTATATAAACTTGTCTTTCAACTGTTTTACAGTTAAATACTACTTTTCCGAGCATTCTGGTGGTTTGAAACACTGGTTTCATGTGAGCTAACTCTATTTCAAGGATTTCTGCAGTGTACAACATCCTTTATAGACTAGAGACTTACATTTTGATGTCTTTTACACTTGTTCTCTCTCTATTATGTGATATTCATTAGTATTTGCTCTGAATGACTACTGATTTCTAGCTGTTTCCTATAATGGGCCTTATTTTCTACTTGTGGGACTTCACCACATGTAGAAACAACTTTATACACTCTTCCCTGAACTTGAGAAGCTATATACACTTGTCTTTCAACTGTTTTACAGTTGAATACTACTTTTCAGTGAATTCTAGTGGGATGAAACACTGTTTTCTTGTGAAGTAACTCTATTTCAAGGATTTCTGTAGTGTATAACATCCTTTCTAGACTAGAAACTTACATTTTGATGTCTTTTACTCTTGTTCTCACACAATTCTATGATATTCATGAGTATTTTCTCTGAATGACTACTGATTTCTAGCTGTTTCCTATAATGGGCCTTCTTTTCTACTTGTGGGACTTCACCACATGTAGAAACAAGTTTATACACTCTTTCTGAAATTGAGAAGCTATATACACTTGTCTTTCAACTGTTTTACAGTTGAATACTACTTTTCAGTGAATTCTAGTGGGATGAAACACTGTTTTCTTGTGAAGTAAATCTATTTCAAGGATTTCTGTAGTGTATAACATCCTTTCTAGACTAGAAACTTACATTTTGATGTCTTTTACTCTTGTTCTCACACAATTCTATGATATTCATGAGTATTTTCTCTGAATTACTACTGATTTCTAGCTGTTTCCTATAATGGGCCTTATTTTCTACTTGTGGGACTTCACCACATGTAGAAACAAGTTTATACACTCTTTCTGAAATTGAGAAGCTATATACACTTGTCTTTCAACTGTTTTACAGTTGAATACTACTTTTCAGTGAATTCTAGTGGGTTGAAACACTGTTTTCTTGTGAAGTAACTCTATTTCAAGGATTTCTGTAGTGTATAACATCCTTTCTAGACTAGAAACTTACATTTTGATGTCTTTTACACTTGTTCTCACACAATTCTATGATATTCATTAGTATTTCCTCATAATTACTACTGATTTCTAGCTGTTTCCTATAATGGGCCTTCTGCTCTACTTGTGGGACTTCACCACATGTAGAAACAACTTTATACAGTATTCTGTGGATTTGCGAATCTATATAAACTTGTCTTTCAACTCTTTTACAGTTAAATACTACTTTTCAGTGCATTCTGGTGGTTTGAAACACTGGTTTCATGTGAACTAACTCTATTTCAAAGATTTCTGCAGTGTACAACATCCTTTCTAGACTAGAGACTTACATTTTGATGTCTTTTACTCTTGTTCTCTCTCTATTCTATGATATTCATTAGTATTTGCTCTGAATGACTACTGATTTCTAGCTGTTTCCTATAATGGGCCTTCTTTTCTACTTGTGGGACTTCACCACATGTAGAAACAACTTTATACACTCTTTTCTGATATTGAGAAGCTATAAGAACTTGTCTTTCAACTGTTTTACAGTTGAATACTACTTTTCAGTGAATTCTAGTGGGTTGAAACACTGTTTTCTTGTGAAGTAACTCTATTTCAAGGATTTCTGTAGTGTATAACATCCTTTCTAGACTAGAAACTTACATTTTGATATCTTTTACATTTGTTCTCACACAATTCTATGATATTCATTAGTATTTCCTCTGAATTACTACTGATTTCTAGCTGTTTCCTATAATGGGCCTTCTGCTCTACTTGTGGGAGTTCACCACATGTAGAAACAACTTTATACAGTCTTCTGTGGACTTGCGAATCTATATAAACTTGTCTTTCAACTGTTTTACAGTTAAATACTACTTTTCCGAGCATTCTGGTGGTTTGAAACACTGGTTTCATGTGAGCTAACTCTATTTCAAGGATTTCTGCAGTGTACAACATCCTTTATAGACTAGAGACTTACATTTTGATGTCTTTTACACTTGTTCTCTCTCTATTATGTGATATTCATTAGTATTTGCTCTGAATGACTACTGATTTCTAGCTGTTTCCTATAATGGGCCTTCTTTTCTACTTGTGGGACTTCACCACATGTAGAAACAAGTTTATACACTCTTTCTGAAATTGAGAAGCTATATACACTTGTCTTTCAACTGTTTTACAGTTGAATACTACTTTTCAGTGAATTCTAGTGGGATGAAACACTGTTTTCTTGTGAAATAACTCTATTTCAAGGATTTCTGTAGTGTATAACATCCTTTCTAGACTAGAAACTTACATTTTGATGTCTTTTACTCTTGTTCTCACACAATTCTATGACATTCATGAGTATTTTCTCTGAATGACTACTGATTTCTAGCTGTTTCCTATAATGGGCCTTCTTTTCTACTTTTGGGACTTCACCAAATGTAGAAACAAGTTTATACACTCTTTCTGAAATTGAGAAGCTACATACACTTGTCTTTCAACTGTTTTACAGTTGAATACTACTTTTCAGTGAATTCTAGTGGGATGAAACACTGTTTTCTTGTGAAGTAAATCTATTTCAAGTATTTCTGCAGTGTACAACATCCTTTCTAGACTAGAGACTTACATTTAGATGTCTTTTACACTTGTTCTCTCACTATTCTGTGATACTCATTAGGATTTGCTCTGAATGACTACTGATTTCTAGCTGTTTCCTATAATGGGCCTTCTTTTCTACTTGTGGGACTTCACCACATGTAGAAACAACTTTATACACTCTTCCCTGAACTTGAGAAGCTATATACACTTGTCTTTCAACTGTTTTACAGTTGAACACTACTTTTCAGTGAATTCTAGTGGGTTGAAACACTGTTTTCTTGTGAAGTAACTCTATTTCAAGGATTTCAGTAGTGTATAACATCCTTTCTAGACTAGAAACTTACATTTTGATGTCTTTTACACTTGTTCTCACACAATTCTATGATATTCATTAGTATTTCCTCATAATTACTACTGATTTCTAGCTGTTTCCTATAATGGGCCTTCTGCTCTCCTTGTGGGAGTTCACCACATGTAGAAACAACTTTATACAGTCTTCTGTGGACTTGCGAATCTATATAAACTTGTCTTTCAACTGTTTTACAGTTAAATACTACTTTTCCGAGCATTCTGGTGGTTTGAAACACTGGTTTCATGTGAGCTAACTCTATTTCAAGGATTTCTGCAGTGTACAACATCCTTTATAGACTAGAGACTTACATTTTGATGTCTTTTACACTTGTTCTCTCTCTATTATGTGATATTCATTAGTATTTGCTCTGAATGACTACTGATTTCTAGCTGTTTCCTATAATGGGCCTTATTTTCTACTTGTGGGACTTCACCACATGTAGAAACAACTTTATACACTCTTCCCTGAACTTGAGAAGCTATATACACTTGTCTTTCAACTGTTTTACAGTTGAATACTACTTTTCAGTGAATTCTAGTGGGATGAAACACTGTTTTCTTGTGAAGTAACTCTATTTCAAGGATTTCTGTAGTGTATAACATCCTTTCTAGACTAGAAACTTACATTTTGATGTCTTTTACTCTTGTTCTCACACAATTCTATGATATTCATGAGTATTTTCTCTGAATTACTACTGATTTCTAGCTGTTTCCTATAATGGGCCTTATTTTCTACTTGTGGGACTTCACCACATGTAGAAACAAGTTTATACACTCTTTCTGAAATTGAGAAGCTATATACACTTGTCTTTCAACTGTTTTACAGTTGAATACTACTTTTCAGTGAATTCTAGTGGGTTGAAACACTGTTTTCTTGTGAAGTAACTCTATTTCAAGGATTTCTGTAGTGTATAACATCCTTTCTAGACTAGAAACTTACATTTTGATGTCTTTTACACTTGTTCTCACACAATTCTATGATATTTATTAGTATTTCCTCATAATTACTACTGATTTCTAGCTGTTTCCTATAATGGGCCTTCTGCTCTACTTGTGGGACTTCACCACATGTAGAAACAACTTTATACAGTATTCTGTGGATTTGCGAATCTATATAAACTTGTCTTTCAACTCTTTTACAGTTAAATACTACTTTTCAGTGCATTCTGGTGGTTTGAAACACTGGTTTCATGTGAACTAACTCTATTTCAAAGATTTCTGCAGTGTACAACATCCTTTCTAGACTAGAGACTTACATTTTGATGTCTTTTACTCTTGTTCTCTCTCTATTCTATGATATTCATTAGTATTTGCTCTGAATGACTACTGATTTCTAGCTGTTTCCTATAATGGGCCTTCTTTTCTACTTGTGGGACTTCACCACATGTAGAAACAACTTTATACACTCTTTTCTGATATTGAGAAGCTATAAGAACTTGTCTTTCAACTGTTTTACAGTTGAATACTACTTTTCAGTGAATTCTAGTGGGTTGAAACACTGTTTTCTTGTGAAGTAACTCTATTTCAAGGATTTCTGTAGTGTATAACATCCTTTCTAGACTAGAAACTTACATTTTGATATCTTTTACATTTGTTCTCACACAATTCTATGATATTCATTAGTATTTCCTCTGAATTACTACTGATTTCTAGCTGTTTCCTATAATGGGCCTTCTGCTCTACTTGTGGGAGTTCACCACATGTAGAAACAACTTTATACAGTCTTCTGTGGACTTGCGAATCTATATAAACTTGTCTTTCAACTGTTTTACAGTTAAAAACTACTTTTCCGAGCATTCTGGTGGTTTGAAACACTGGTTTCATGTGAGCTAACTCTATTTCAAGGATTTCTGCAGTGTACAACATCCTTTATAGACTAGAGACTTACATTTTGATGTCTTTTACACTTGTTCTCTCTCTATTATGTGATATTCATTAGTATTTGCTCTGAATGACTACTGATTTCTAGCTGTTTCCTATAATGGGCCTTCTTTTCTACTTGTGGGACTTCACCACATGTAGAAACAAGTTTATACACTCTTTCTGAAATTGAGAAGCTATATACACTTGTCTTTCAACTGTTTTACAGTTGAATACTACTTTTCAGTGAATTCTAGTGGGATGAAACACTGTTTTCTTGTGAAATAACTCTATTTCAAGGATTTCTGTAGTGTATAACATCCTTTCTAGACTAGAAACTTACATTTTGATGTCTTTTACTCTTGTTCTCACACAATTCTATGATATTCATGAGTATTTTCTCTGAATGACTACTGATTTCTAGCTGTTTCCTATAATGGGCCTTCTTTTCTACTTGTGGGACTTCACCACATGTAGAAACAAGTTTATACAGTCTTCTGTGGACTTGCGAAGCTATATACACTTGTCTTTCAACTGTTTTACAGTTGAATACTACTTTTCAGTGAATTCTGGTGGTTTCAAACACTGGTTTCATGTGAACTAACTCTATTTCAAGTATTTCTGCAGTGTACAACATCCTTTCTAGACTAGAGACTTACATTTAGATGTCTTTTACACTTGTTCTCTCACTATTCTGTGATATTCATTAGTATTTGCTCTGAATGACTACTGATTTCTAGCTGTTTCCTATAATGGGCCTTCTTTTCTACTTGTGGGACTTCACCAAATGTAGAAACAAGTTTATACACTCTTTCTGAAATTGAGAAGCTACATACACTTGTCTTTCAACTGTTTTACAGTTGAATACTACTTTTCAGTGAATTCTAGTGGGTTGAAACACTGTTTTCTTGTGAAGTAACTCTATTTCAAGGATTTCTGTAGTGTATAACATCCTTTCTAGACTAGAAACTTACATTTTGATGTCTTTTACACTTGTTCTCTCTCTATTATGTGATATTCATTAGTATTTGCTCTGAATGACTACTGATTTCTAGCTGTTTCCTATAATGGGCCTTATTTTCTACTTGTGGGACTTCACCACATGTAGAAACAACTTTATACAGTCTTCTGTGGACTTGCGAAGCTATATACACTTGTCTTTCAACTGTTTTACAGTTGAATACTACTTTTCAGTGAATTCTGGTGGTTTCAAACACTGTTTTCTTATGAAGTAACTCTATTTCAAGGATTTCTGTAGTGTATAACATCCTTTCTAGACTAGAAACTTACATTTTGATGTCTTTTACTCTTGTTCTCACACAATTCTATGATATTCATGAGTATTTTCTCTGAATGACTACTGATTTCTAGCTGTTTCCTATAATGGGCCTTCTTTTCTACTTGTGGGACTTCACCACATGTAGAAACAAGTTTATACACTCTTTCTGAAATTGAGAAGCTACATACACTTGTCTTTCAACTGTTTTACAGTTGAATACTACTTTTCAGTGAATTCTAGTGGGTTGAAACACTGTTTTCTTGTGAAGTAACTCTATTTCAAGGATTTCTGTAGTGTATAACATCCTTTCTAGACTAGAAACTTACATTTTGATGTCTTTTACACTTGTTCTCACACAATTCTATGATATTCATTAGTATTTCCTCATAATTACTACTGATTTCTAGCTGTTTCCTATAATGGGCCTTCTGCTCTACTTGTGGGAGTTCACCACATGTAGAAACAACTTTATACAGTATTCTGTGGATTTGCGAATCTATATAAACTTGTCTTTCAACTCTTTTACAGTTAAATACTACTTTTCAGTGCATTCTGGTGGTTTGAAACACTGGTTTCATGTGAACTAACTCTATTTCAAAGATTTCTGCAGTGTACAACATCCTTTCTAGACTAGAGACTTACATTTTGATGTCTTTTACTCTTGTTCTCTCTCTATTCTATGATATTCATTAGTATTTGCTCTGAATGACTACTGATTTCTAGCTGTTTCCTATAATGGGCCTTCTTTTCTACTTGTGGGACTTCACCACATGTAGAAACAACTTTATACACTCTTTTCTGATATTGAGAAGCTATAAGAACTTGTCTTTCAACTGTTTTACAGTTGAATACTACTTTTCAGTGAATTCTAGTGGGTTGAAACACTGTTTTCTTGTGAAGTAACTCTATTTCAAGGATTTCTGTAGTGTATAACATCCTTTCTAGACTAGAAACTTACATTTTGATATCTTTTACATTTGTTCTCACACAATTCTATGATATTCATTAGTATTTCCTCTGAATTACTACTGATTTCTAGCTGATTCCTATAATGGGCCTTCTGCTCTACTTGTGGGAGTTCACCACATGTAGAAACAACTTTATACAGTCTTCTGTGGACTTGCGAAGCTATATACACTTGTCTTTCAACTGTTTTACAGTTGAATACTACTTTTCAGTGAATTCTGGTGGTTTCAAACACTGTTTTCTTGTGAAGTAACTCTATTTCAAGGATTTCTGTAGTGTATAACATCCTTTCTAGACTAGAAACTTACATTTTGATGTCTTTTACTCTTGTTCTCACACAATTCTATGATATTCATGAGTATTTTCTCTGAATGACTACTGATTTCTAGCTGTTACCTATAATGGGCCTTCTTTTCTACTTGTGGGACTTCACCACATGTAGAAACAAGTTTATACACTCTTTCTGAAATTGAGAAGCTACATACACTTGTCTTTCAACTGTTTTACAGTTGAATACTACTTTTCAGTGAATTCTAGTGGGTTGAAACACTGTTTTCTTGTGAAGTAACTCTATTTCAAGGATTTCTGTAGTGTATAACATCCTTTCTAGACTAGAAACTTACATTTTGATGTCTTTTACACTTGTTCTCACACAATTCTATGATATTCATTAGTATTTCCTCATAATTACTACTGATTTCTAGCTGTTTCCTATAATGGGCCTTCTGCTCTACTTGTGGGAGTTCACCACATGTAGAAACAACTTTATACAGTATTCTGTGGATTTGCGAATCTATATAAACTTGTCTTTCAACTCTTTTACAGTTAAATACTACTTTTCCGAGCATTCTGGTGGTTTGAAACACTGGTTTCATGTGAGCTAACTCTATTTCAAGGATTTCTGCAGTGTACAACATCCTTTATAGACTAGAGACTTACATTTTGATGTCTTTTACACTTGTTCTCTCTCTATTATGTGATATTCATTAGTATTGGCTCTGAATGACTACTGATTTCTAGCTGTTTCCTATAATGGGCCTTCTTTTCTACTTGTGGGACTTCACCACATGTAGAAACAAGTTTATACACTCTTTCTGAAATTGAGAAGCTATATACACTTGTCTTTCAACTGTTTTACAGTTGAATACTACTTTTCAGTGAATTCTAGTGGGATGAAACACTGTTTTCTTGTGAAATAACTCTATTTCAAGGATTTCTGTAGTGTATAACATCCTTTCTAGACTAGAAACTTACATTTTGATGTCTTTTACTCTTGTTCTCACACAATTCTATGATATTCATGAGTATTTTCTCTGAATGACTACTGATTTCTAGCTGTTTCCTATAATGGGCCTTCTTTTCTACTTGTGGGACTTCACCACATGTAGAAACAAGTTTATACACTCTTTCTGAAATTGAGAAGCTACATACACTTGTCTTTCAACTGTTTTACAGTTGAATACTACTTTTCAGTGAATTCTAGTGGGTTGAAACACTGTTTTCTTGTGAAGTAACTCTATTTCAAGGATTTCTGTAGTGTATAACATCCTTTCTAGACTAGAAACTTACATTTTGATGTCTTTTACACTTGTTCTCACACAATTCTATGATATTCATTAGTATTTCCTCTGAATTACTACTGATTTCTAGCTGTTTCCTATAATGGGCCTTCTGCTCTACTTGTGGGAGTTCACCACATGTAGAAACAACTTTATACAGTCTTCTGTGGACTTGCGAATCTATATAAACTTGTCTTTCAACTGTTTTACAGTTAAATACTACTTTTCCGAGCATTCTGGTGGTTTGAAACACTGGTTTCATGTGAGCTAACTCTATTTCAAGGATTTCTGCAGTGTACAACATCCTTTATAGACTAGAGACTTACATTTTGATGTCTTTTACACTTGTTCTCTATTATGTGATATTCATTAGTATTTGCTCTGAATGACTACTGATTTCTAGCTGTTTCCTATAATGGGCCTTCTTTTCTACTTGTGGGACTTCACCACATGTAGAAACAACTTTATACACTCTTCCCTGAACTTGAGAAGCTATATACAATTGTCTTTCAACTGTTTTACAGTTGAATACTACTTTTCAGTGAATTTTAGTGGGTTGAAACACTGTTTTCTTGTGAAGTAACTCTATTTCAAGGATTTCTGTAGTGTATAACATCCTTTCTAGACTAGAAACTAACATTATGATGTCTTTTACACTTGTTCTCACACAATTCTATGATATTCATTAGTATTTCCTCTGAATTACTACTGATTTCTAGCTGTTTCCTATAATGGGCCTTCTTTTCTACTTGTGGGACTTCACCACATGTAGAAACAACTTTATACAGTCTTCTGTGGACTTGCGAAGCTATATACACTTGTCTTTCAACTGTTTTACAGTTGAATACTACTTTTCAGTGAATTCTGGTGGTTTCAAACACTGGTTTCATGTGAACTAACTCTATTTCAAGGATTTCTGCAGTGTACAACATCCTTTCTAGACTAGAGACTTACATTTAGATGTCTTTTACACTTGTTCTCTCACTATTCTGTGATATTCATTAGTATTTGCTCTGAATGACTACTGATTTCTAGCTGTTTCCTATAATGGGCCTTCTTTTCTACTTGTGGGACTTCACCAAATGTAGAAACAAGTTTATACACTCTTTCTGAAATTGAGAAGCTACATACACTTGTCTTTCAACTGTTTTACAGTTGAATACTACTTTTCAGTGAATTCTAGTGGGTTGAAACACTGTTTTCTTGTGAAGTAACTCTATTTCAAGGATTTCTGTAGTGTATAACATCCTTTCTAGACTAGAAACTTACATTTTGATGTCTTTTACACTTGTTCTCTCTCTATTATGTGATATTCATTAGTATTTGCTCTGAATGACTACTGATTTCTAGCTGTTTCCTATAATGGGCCTTATTTTCTACTTGTGGGACTTCACCACATGTAGAAACAACTTTATACAGTCTTCTGTGGACTTGCGAAGCTATATACACTTGTCTTTCAACTGTTTTACAGTTGAATACTACTTTTCAGTGAATTCTGGTGGTTTCAAACACTGTTTTCTTGTGAAGTAACTCTATTTCAAGGATTTCTGTAGTGTATAACATCCTTTCTAGACTAGAAACTTACATTTTGATGTCTTTTACTCTTGTTCTCACACAATTCTATGATATTCATGAGTATTTTCTCTGAATGACTACTGATTTCTAGCTGTTTCCTATAATGGGCCTTCTTTTCTACTTGTGGGACTTCACCACATGTAGAAACAAGTTTATACACTCTTTCTGAAATTGAGAAGCTACATACACTTGTCTTTCAACTGTTTTACAGTTGAATACTACTTTTCAGTGAATTCTAGTGGGTTGAAACACTGTTTTCTTGTGAAGTAACTCTATTTCAAGGATTTCTGTAGTGTATAACATCCTTTCTAGACTAGAAACTTACATTTTGATGTCTTTTACACTTGTTCTCACACAATTCTATGATATTCATTAGTATTTCCTCATAATTACTACTGATTTCTAGCTGTTTCCTATAATGGGCCTTCTGCTCTACTTGTGGGAGTTCACCACATGTAGAAACAACTTTATACAGTATTCTGTGGATTTGCGAATGTATATAAACTTGTCTTTCAACTCTTTTACAGTTAAATACTACTTTTCAGTGCATTCTGGTGGTTTGAAACACTGGTTTCATGTGAACTAACTCTATTTCAAAGATTTCTGCAGTGTACAACATCCTTTCTAGACTAGAGACTTACATTTTGATGTCTTTTACTCTTGTTCTCTCTCTATTCTATGATATTCATTAGTATTTGCTCTGAATGACTACTGATTTCTAGCTGTTTCCTATAATGGGCCTTCTTTTCTACTTGTGGGACTTCACCACATGTAGAAACAACTTTATACACTCTTTTCTGATCTTGAGAAGCTATATACACTTGTCTTTCAACTGTTTTACAGTTGAATACTACTTTTCAGTGAATTCTAGTGGGTTGAAACACTGTTTTCTTGTGAAGTAACTCTATTTCAAGGATTTCTGTAGTGTATAACATCCTTTCTAGACTAGAAACTTACATTTTGATGTCTTTTACACTTGTTCTCACACAATTCTATGATATTCATTAGTATTTCCTCTGAATTACTACTGATTTCTAGCTGTTTCCTATAATGGGCCTTCTGCTCTACTTGTGGGAGTTCACCACATGTAGAAACAACTTTATACAGTCTTCTGTGGACTTGCGAATCTATATAAACTTGTCTTTCAACTGTTTTACAGTTAAATACTACTTTTCCGAGCATTCTGGTGGTTTGAAACACTGGTTTCATGTGAGCTAACTCTATTTCAAGGATTTCTGCAGTGTACAACATCCTTTATAGACTAGAGACTTACATTTTGATGTCTTTTACACTTGTTCTCTCTCTATTATGTGATATTCATTAGTATTTGCTCTGAATGACTACTGATTTCTAGCTGTTTCCTATAATGGGCCTTATTTTCTACTTGTGGGACTTCACCACATGTAGAAACAACTTTATACACTCTTCCCTGAACTTGAGAAGCTATATACACTTGTCTTTCAACTGTTTTACAGTTGAATACTACTTTTCAGTGAATTCTAGTGGGATGAAACACTGTTTTCTTGTGAAGTAACTCTATTTCAAGGATTTCTGTAGTGTATAACATCCTTTCTAGACTAGAAACTTACATTTTGATGTCTTTTACTCTTGTTCTCACACAATTCTATGATATTCATGAGTATTTTCTCTGAATGACTACTGATTTCTAGCTGTTTCCTATAATGGGCCTTCTTTTCTACTTGTGGGACTTCACCACATGTAGAAACAAGTTTATACACTCTTTCTGAAATTGAGAAGCTATATACACTTGTCTTTCAACTGTTTTACAGTTGAATACTACTTTTCAGTGAATTCTAGTGGGATGAAACACTGTTTTCTTGTGAAGTAAATCTATTTCAAGGATTTCTGTAGTGTATAACATCCTTTCTAGACTAGAAACTTACATTTTGATGTCTTTTACTCTTGTTCTCACACAATTCTATGATATTCATGAGTATTTTCTCTGAATTACTACTGATTTCTAGCTGTTTCCTATAATGGGCCTTATTTTCTACTTGTGGGACTTCACCACATGTAGAAACAAGTTTATACACTCTTTCTGAAATTGAGAAGCTATATACACTTGTCTTTCAACTGTTTTACAGTTGAATACTACTTTTCAGTGAATTCTAGTGGGTTGAAACACTGTTTTCTTGTGAAGTAACTCTATTTCAAGGATTTCTGTAGTGTATAACATCCTTTCTAGACTAGAAACTTACATTTTGATGTCTTTTACACTTGTTCTCACACAATTCTATGATATTCATTAGTATTTCCTCATAATTACTACTGATTTCTAGCTGTTTCCTATAATGGGCCTTCTGCTCTACTTGTGGGACTTCACCACATGTAGAAACAACTTTATACAGTATTCTGTGGATTTGCGAATCTATATAAACTTGTCTTTCAACTCTTTTACAGTTAAATACTACTTTTCAGTGCATTCTGGTGGTTTGAAACACTGGTTTCATGTGAACTAACTCTATTTCAAAGATTTCTGCAGTGTACAACATCCTTTCTAGACTAGAGACTTACATTTTGATGTCTTTTACTCTTGTTCTCTCTCTATTCTATGATATTCATTAGTATTTGCTCTGAATGACTACTGATTTCTAGCTGTTTCCTATAATGGGCCTTCTTTTCTACTTGTGGGACTTCACCACATGTAGAAACAACTTTATACACTCTTTTCTGATCTTGAGAAGCTATAAGAACTTGTCTTTCAACTGTTTTACAGTTGAATACTACTTTTCAGTGAATTCTAGTGGGTTGAAACACTGTTTTCTTGTGAAGTAACTCTATTTCAAGGATTTCTGTAGTGTATAACATCCTTTCTAGACTAGAAACTTACATTTTGATATCTTTTACATTTGTTCTCACACAATTCTATGATATTCATTAGTATTTCCTCTGAATTACTACTGATTTCTAGCTGTTTCCTATAATGGGCCTTCTGCTCTACTTGTGGGAGTTCACCACATGTAGAAACAACTTTATACAGTCTTCTGTGGACTTGCGAATCTATATAAACTTGTCTTTCAACTGTTTTACAGTTAAATACTACTTTTCCGAGCATTCTGGTGGTTTGAAACACTGGTTTCATGTGAGCTAACTCTATTTCAAGGATTTCTGCAGTGTACAACATCCTTTATAGACTAGAGACTTACATTTTGATGTCTTTTACACTTGTTCTCTCTCTATTATGTGATATTCATTAGTATTTGCTCTGAATGACTACTGATTTCTAGCTGTTTCCTATAATGGGCCTTCTTTTCTACTTGTGGGACTTCACCACATGTAGAAACAAGTTTATACACTCTTTCTGAAATTGAGAAGCTATATACACTTGTCTTTCAACTGTTTTACAGTTGAATACTACTTTTCAGTGAATTCTAGTGGGATGAAACACTGTTTTCTTGTGAAATAACTCTATTTCAAGGATTTCTGTAGTGTATAACATCCTTTCTAGACTAGAAACTTACATTTTGATGTCTTTTACTCTTGTTCTCACACAATTCTATGATATTCATGAGTATTTTCTCTGAATGACTACTGATTTCTAGCTGTTTCCTATAATGGGCCTTCTTTTCTACTTGTGGGACTTCACCACATGTAGAAACAAGTTTATACACTCTTTCTGAAATTGAGAAGCTACATACACTTGTCTTTCAACTGTTTTACAGTTGAATACTACTTTTCAGTGAATTCTAGTGGGTTGAAACACTGTTTTCTTGTGAAGTAACTCTATTTCAAGGATTTCTGTAGTGTATAACATCCTTTCTAGACTAGAAACTTACATTTTGATGTCTTTTACACTTGTTCTCACACAATTCTATGATATTCATTAGTATTTCCTCATAATTACTACTGATTTCTAGCTGTTTCCTATAATGGGCCTTCTGCTCTACTTGTGGGAGTTCACCACATGTAGAAACAACTTTATACAGTATTCTGTGGATTTGCGAATCTATATAAACTTGTCTTTCAACTCTTTTACAGTTAAATACTACTTTTCAGTGCATTCTGGTGGTTTGAAACACTGGTTTCATGTGAACTAACTCTATTTCAAAGATTTCTGCAGTGTACAACATCCTTTCTAGACTAGAGACTTACATTTTGATGTCTTTTACTCTTGTTCTCTCTCTATTCTATGATATTCATTAGTATTTGCTCTGAATGACTACTGATTTCTAGCTGTTTCCTATAATGGGCCTTCTTTTCTACTTGTGGGACCTCACCACATGTAGAAACAACTTTATACACTCTTTTCTGATCTTGAGAAGCTATATACACTTGTCTTTCAACTGTTTTACAGTTGAATACTACTTTTCAGTGAATTCTAGTGGGTTGAAACACTGTTTTCTTGTGAAGTAACTCTATTTCAAGGATTTCTGTAGTGTATAACATCCTTTCTAGACTAGAAACTTACATTTTGATGTCTTTTACACTTGTTCTCACACAATTCTATGATATTCATTAGTATTTCCTCTGAATTACTACTGATTTCTAGCTGTTTCCTATAATGGGCCTTCTGCTCTACTTGTGGGAGTTCACCACATGTAGAAACAACTTTATACAGTCTTCTGTGGACTTGCGAATCTATATAAACTTGTCTTTCAACTGTTTTACAGTTAAATACTACTTTTCCGAGCATTCTGGTGGTTTGAAACACTGGTTTCATGTGAGCTAACTCTATTTCAAGGATTTCTGCAGTGTACAACATCCTTTATAGACTAGAGACTTACATTTTGATGTCTTTTACACTTGTTCTCTATTATGTGATATTCATTAGTATTTGCTCTGAATGACTACTGATTTCTAGCTGTTTCCTATAATGGGCCTTCTTTTCTACTTGTGGGACTTCACCACATGTAGAAACAACTTTATACACTCTTCCCTGAACTTGAGAAGCTATATACAATTGTCTTTCAACTGTTTTACAGTTGAATACTACTTTTCAGTGAATTCTAGTGGGTTGAAACACTGTTTTCTTGTGAAGTAACTCTATTTCAAGGATTTCTGTAGTGTATAACATCCTTTCTAGACTAGAAACTTACATTTTGATGTCTTTTACACTTGTTCTCTCTCTATTATGTGATATTCATTAGTATTTGCTCTGAATGACTACTGATTTCTAGCTGTTTCCTATAATGGGCCTTATTTTCTACTTGTGGGACTTCACCACATGTAGAAACAACTTTATACAGTCTTCTGTGGACTTGCGAAGCTATATACACTTGTCTTTCAACTGTTTTACAGTTGAATACTACTTTTCAGTGAATTCTGGTGGTTTCAAACACTGTTTTCTTGTGAAGTAACTCTATTTCAAGGATTTCTGTAGTGTATAACATCCTTTCTAGACTAGAAACTTACATTTTGATGTCTTTTACTCTTGTTCTCACACAATTCTATGATATTCATGAGTATTTTCTCTGAATGACTACTGATTTCTAGCTGTTTCCTATAATGGGCCTTCTTTTCTACTTGTGGGACTTCACCACATGTAGAAACAAGTTTATACACTCTTTCTGAAATTGAGAAGCTATATACACTTGTCTTTCAACTGTTTTACAGTTGAATACTACTTTTCAGTGAATTCTAGTGGGTTGAAACACTGTTTTCTTGTGAAGTAACTCTATTTCAAGGATTTCTGTAGTGTATAACATCCTTTCTAGACTAGAAACTTACATTTTGATGTCTTTTACACTTGTTCTCACACAATTCTATGATATTCATTAGTATTTCCTCATAATTACTACTGATTTCTAGCTGTTTCCTATAATGGGCCTTCTGCTCTACTTGTGGGAGTTCACCACATGTAGAAACAACTTTATACAGTATTCTGTGGATTTGCGAATCTATATAAACTTGTCTTTCAACTCTTTTACAGTTAAATACTACTTTTCAGTGCATTCTGGTGGTTTGAAACACTGGTTTCATGTGAACTAACTCTATTTCAAAGATTTCTGCAGTGTACAACATCCTTTCTAGACTAGAGACTTACATTTTGATGTCTTTTACTCTTGTTCTCTCTTTATTCTATGATATTCATTAGTATTTGCTCTGAATGACTACTGATTTCTAGCTGTTTCCTATAATGGGCCTTCTTTTCTACTTGTGGGACTTCACCACATGTAGAAACAACTTTATACACTCTTTTCTGATCTTGAGAAGCTATATACACTTGTCTTTCAACTGTTTTACAGTTGAATACTACTTTTCAGTGAATTCTAGTGGGTTGAAACACTGTTTTCTTGTGAAGTAACTCTATTTCAAGGATTTCTGTAGTGTATAACATCCTTTCTAGACTAGAAACTTACATTTTGATGTCTTTTACACTTGTTCTCACACAATTCTATGATATTCATTAGTATTTCCTCTGAATTACTACTGATTTCTAGCTGTTTCCTATAATGGGCCTTCTGCTCTACTTGTGGGAGTTCACCACATGTAGAAACAACTTTATACAGTCTTCTGTGGACTTGCGAATCTATATAAACTTGTCTTTCAACTGTTTTACAGTTAAATACTACTTTTCCGAGCATTCTGGTGGTTTGAAACACTGGTTTCATGTGAGCTAACTCTATTTCAAGGATTTCTGCAGTGTACAACATCCTTTATAGACTAGAGACTTACATTTTGATGTCTTTTACACTTGTTCTCTATTATGTGATATTCATTAGTATTTGCTCTGAATGACTACTGATTTCTAGCTGTTTCATATAATGGGCCTTCTTTTCTACTTGTGGGACTTCACCACATGTAGAAACAACTTTATACACTCTTCCCTGAACTTGAGAAGCTATATACAATTGTCTTTCAACTGTTTTACAGTTGAATACTACTTTTCAGTGAATTTTAGTGGGTTGAAACACTGTTTTCTTGTGAAGTAACTCTATTTCAAGGATTTCTGTAGTGTATAACATCCTTTCTAGACTAGAAACTAACATTATGATGTCTTTTACACTTGTTCTCACACAATTCTATGATATTCATGAGTATTTGCTCTGAATGACTACTGATTTCTAGCTGTTTCCTATAATGGGCCTTCTTTTCTACTTGTGGGACTTCACCACATGTAGAAACAACTTTATACAGTCTTCTGTGGACTTGCGAAGCTATATACACTTGTCTTTCAACTGTTTTACAGTTGAATACTACTTTTCAGTGAATTCTGGTGGTTTCAAACACTGGTTTCATGTGAACTAACTCTATTTCAAGTATTTCTGCAGTGTACAACATCCTTTCTAGACTAGAGACTTACATTTAGATGTCTTTTACACTTGTTCTCTCACTATTCTGTGATATTCATTAGTATTTGCTCTGAATGACTACTGATTTCTAGCTGTTTCCTATAATGGGCCTTCTTTTCTACTTGTGGGACTTCACCAAATGTAGAAACAAGTTTATACACTCTTTCTGAAATTGAGAAGCTACATACACTTGTCTTTCAACTGTTTTACAGTTGAATACTACTTTTCAGTGAATTCTAGTGGGTTGAAACACTGTTTTCTTGTGAAGTAACTCTATTTCAAGGATTTCTGTAGTGTATAACATCCTTTCTAGACTAGAAACTTACATTTTGATGTCTTTTACACTTGTTCTCTCTCTATTATGTGATATTCATTAGTATTTGCTCTGAATGACTACTGATTTCTAGCTGTTTCCTATAATGGGCCTTATTTTCTACTTGTGGGACTTCACCACATGTAGAAACAACTTTATACAGTCTTCTGTGGACTTGCGAAGCTATATACACTTGTCTTTCAACTGTTTTACAGTTGAATACTACTTTTCAGTGAATTCTGGTGGTTTCAAACACTGGTTTCATGTGAACTAACTCTATTTCAAGTATTTCTGCAGTGTAAAACATCCTTTCTAGACTAGAGACTTACATTTAGATGTCTTTTACACTTGTTCTCTCACTATTCTGTGATATTCATTAGTATTTGCTCTGAATGACTACTGATTTCTAGCTGTTTCCTATAATGGGCCTTCTTTTCTACTTGTGGGACTTCACCAAATGTAGAAACAAGTTTATACACTCTTTCTGAAATTGAGAAGCTACATACACTTGTCTTTCAACTGTTTTACAGTTGAATACTACTTTTCAGTGAATTCTAGTGGGTTGAAACACTGTTTTCTTGTGAAGTAACTCTATTTCAAGGATTTCTGTAGTGTATAACATCCTTTCTAGACTAGAAACTTACATTTTGATGTCTTTTACACTTGTTCTCTCTCTATTATGTGATATTCATTAGTATTTGCTCTGAATGACTACTGATTTCTAGCTGTTTCCTATAATGGGCCTTATTTTCTACTTGTGGGACTTCACCACATGTAGAAACAACTTTATACAGTCTTCTGTGGACTTGCGAAGCTATATACACTTGTCTTTCAACTGTTTTACAGTTGAATACTACTTTTCAGTGAATTCTGGTGGTTTCAAACACTGTTTTCTTGTGAAGTAACTCTATTTCAAGGATTTCTGTAGTGTATAACATCCTTTCTAGACTAGAAACTTACATTTTGATGTCTTTTACTCTTGTTCTCACACAATTCTATGATATTCATGAGTATTTTCTCTGAATGACTACTGATTTCTAGCTGTTTCCTATAATGGGCCTTCTTTTCTACTTGTGGGACTTCACCACATGTAGAAACAAGTTTATACACTCTTTCTGAAATTGAGAAGCTACATACACTTGTCTTTCAACTGTTTTACAGTTGAATACTACTTTTCAGTGAATTCTAGTGGGTTGAAACACTGTTTTCTTGTGAAGTAACTCTATTTCAAGGATTTCTGTAGTGTATAACATCCTTTCTAGACTAGAAACTTACATTTTGATGTCTTTTACACTTGTTCTCACACAATTCTATGATATTCATTAGTATTTCCTCATAATTACTACTGATTTCTAGCTGTTTCCTATAATGGGCCTTCTGCTCTACTTGTGGGACTTCACCACATGTAGAAACAACTTTATACAGTATTCTGTGGATTTGCGAATCTATATAAACTTGTCTTTCAACTCTTTTACAGTTAAATACTACTTTTCAGTGCATTCTGGTGGTTTGAAACACTGGTTTCATGTGAACTAACTCTATTTCAAAGATTTCTGCAGTGTACAACATCCTTTCTAGACTAGAGACTTACATTTTGATGTCTTTTACTCTTGTTCTCTCTCTATTCTATGATATTCATTAGTATTTGCTCTGAATGACTACTGATTTCTAGCTGTTTCCTATAATGGGCCTTCTTTTCTACTTGTGGGACTTCACCACATGTAGAAACAACTTTATACACTCTTTTCTGATATTGAGAAGCTATAAGAACTTGTCTTTCAACTGTTTTACAGTTGAATACTACTTTTCAGTGAATTCTAGTGGGTTGAAACACTGTTTTCTTGTGAAGTAACTCTATTTCAAGGATTTCTGTAGTGTATAACATCCTTTCTAGACTAGAAACTTACATTTTGATATCTTTTACATTTGTTCTCACACAATTCTATGATATTCATTAGTATTTCCTCTGAATTACTACTGATTTCTAGCTGATTCCTATAATGGGCCTTCTGCTCTACTTGTGGGAGTTCACCACATGTAGAAACAACTTTATACAGTCTTCTGTGGACTTGCGAATCTATATAAACTTGTCTTTCAACTGTTTTACAGTTAAATACTACTTTTCCGAGCATTCTGGTGGTTTGAAACACTGGTTTCATGTGAGCTAACTCTATTTCAAGGATTTCTGCAGTGTACAACATCCTTTATAGACTAGAGACTTACATTTTGATGTCTTTTACACTTGTTCTCTCTCTATTATGTGATATTCATTAGTATTGGCTCTGAATGACTACTGATTTCTAGCTGTTTCCTATAATGGGCCTTCTTTTCTACTTGTGGGACTTCACCACATGTAGAAACAAGTTTATACACTCTTTCTGAAATTGAGAAGCTATATACACTTGTCTTTCAACTGTTTTACAGTTGAATACTACTTTTCAGTGAATTCTAGTGGGATGAAACACTGTTTTCTTGTGAAATAACTCTATTTCAAGGATTTCTGTAGTGTATAACATCCTTTCTAGACTAGAAACTTACATTTTGATGTCTTTTACTCTTGTTCTCACACAATTCTATGATATTCATGAGTATTTTCTCTGAATGACTACTGATTTCTAGCTGTTTCCTATAATGGGCCTTCTTTTCTACTTGTGGGACTTCACCACATGTAGAAACAAGTTTATACACTCTTTCTGAAATTGAGAAGCTACATACACTTGTCTTTCAACTGTTTTACAGTTGAATACTACTTTTCAGTGAATTCTAGTGGGTTGAAACACTGTTTTCTTGTGAAGTAACTCTATTTCAAGGATTTCTGTAGTGTATAACATCCTTTCTAGACTAGAAACTTACATTTTGATGTCTTTTACACTTGTTCTCACACAATTCTATGATATTCATTAGTATTTCCTCATAATTACTACTGATTTCTAGCTGTTTCCTATAATGGGCCTTCTGCTCTACTTGTGGGAGTTCACCACATGTAGAAACAACTTTATACAGTCTTCTGTGGACTTGCGAATCTATATAAACTTGTCTTTCAACTGTTTTACAGTTAAATACTACTTTTCCGAGCATTCTGGTGGTTTGAAACACTGGTTTCATGTGAGCTAACTCTATTTCAAGGATTTCTGCAGTGTACAACATCCTTTATAGACTAGAGACTTACATTTTGATGTCTTTTACACTTGTTCTCTATTATGTGATATTCATTAGTATTTGCTCTGAATGACTACTGATTTCTAGCTGTTTCCTATAATGGGCCTTCTTTTCTACTTGTGGGACTTCACCACATGTAGAAACAACTTTATACACTCTTCCCTGAACTTGAGAAGCTATATACAATTGTCTTTCAACTGTTTTACAGTTGAATACTACTTTTCAGTGAATTTTAGTGGGTTGAAACACTGTTTTCTTGTGAAGTAACTCTATTTCAAGGATTTCTGTAGTGTATAACATCCTTTCTAGACTAGAAACTAACATTATGATGTCTTTTACACTTGTTCTCACACAATTCTATGATATTCATTAGTATTTCCTCTGAATTACTACTGATTTCTAGCTGTTTCCTATAATGGGCCTTCTTTTCTACTTGTGGGACTTCACCACATGTAGAAACAACTTTATACAGTCTTCTGTGGACTTGCGAAGCTATATACACTTGTCTTTCAACTGTTTTACAGTTGAATACTACTTTTCAGTGAATTCTGGTGGTTTCAAACACTGGTTTCATGTGAACTAACTCTATTTCAAGTATTTCTGCAGTGTACAACATCCTTTCTAGACTAGAGACTTACATTTAGATGTCTTTTACACTTGTTCTCTCACTATTCTGTGATATTCATTAGTATTTGCTCTGAATGACTACTGATTTCTAGCTGTTTCCTATAATGGGCCTTCTTTTCTACTTGTGGGACTTCACCAAATGTAGAAACAAGTTTATACACTCTTTCTGAAATTGAGAAGCTACATACACTTGTCTTTCAACTGTTTTACAGTTGAATACTACTTTTCAGTGAATTCTAGTGGGTTGAAACACTGTTTTCTTGTGAAGTAACTCTATTTCAAGGATTTCTGTAGTGTATAACATCCTTTCTAGACTAGAAACTTACATTTTGATGTCTTTTACACTTGTTCTCTCTCTATTATGTGATATTCATTAGTATTTGCTCTGAATGACTACTGATTTCTAGCTGTTTCCTATAATGGGCCTTATTTTCTACTTGTGGGACTTCACCACATGTAGAAACAACTTTATACAGTCTTCTGTGGACTTGCGAAGCTATATACACTTGTCTTTCAACTGTTTTACAGTTGAATACTACTTTTCAGTGAATTCTGGTGGTTTCAAACACTGTTTTCTTGTGAAGTAACTCTATTTCAAGGATTTCTGTAGTGTATAACATCCTTTCTAGACTAGAAACTTACATTTTGATGTCTTTTACTCTTGTTCTCACACAATTCTATGATATTCATGAGTATTTTCTCTGAATGACTACTGATTTCTAGCTGTTTCCTATAATGGGCCTTCTTTTCTACTTGTGGGACTTCACCACATGTAGAAACAAGTTTATACACTCTTTCTGAAATTGAGAAGCTACATACACTTGTCTTTCAACTGTTTTACAGTTGAATACTACTTTTCAGTGAATTCTAGTGGGTTGAAACACTGTTTTCTTGTGAAGTAACTCTATTTCAAGGATTTCTGTAGTGTATAACATCCTTTCTAGACTAGAAACTTACATTTTGATGTCTTTTACTCTTGTTCTCACACAATTCTATGATATTCATGAGTATTTTCTCTGAATGACTACTGATTTCTAGCTGTTTCCTATAATGGGCCTTCTTTTCTACTTGTGGGACTTCACCACATGTAGAAACAAGTTTATACACTCTTTCTGGAATTGAGAAGCTATATACACTTGTCTTTCAACTGTTTTACAGTTGAATACTACTTTTCAGTGAATTCTAGTGGGTTGAAACACTGTTTTCTTGTGAAGTAACTCTATTTCAAGGATTTCTGTAGTGTATAACATCCTTTCTAGACTAGAAACTTACATTTTGATGTCTTTTACACTTGTTCTCACACAATTCTATGATATTCATTAGTATTTCCTCATAATTACTACTGATTTCTAGCTGTTTCCTATAATGGGCCTTCTGCTCTACTTGTGGGACTTCACCACATGTAGAAACAACTTTATACAGTATTCTGTGGATTTGCGAATCTATATAAACTTGTCTTTCAACTCTTTTACAGTTAAATACTACTTTTCAGTGCATTCTGGTGGTTTGAAACACTGGTTTCATGTGAACTAACTCTATTTCAAAGATTTCTGCAGTGTACAACATCCTTTCTAGACTAGAGACTTACATTTTGATGTCTTTTACTCTTGTTCTCTCTCTATTGTATGATATTCATTAGTATTTGCTCTGAATGACTACTGATTTCTAGCTGTTTCCTATAATGGGCCTTCTTTTCTACTTGTGGGACTTCACCACATGTAAAAACAACTTTATACACTCTTTTCTGATCTTGAGAAGCTATAAGAACTTGTCTTTCAACTGTTTTACAGTTGAATACTACTTTTCAGTGAATTCTAGTGGGTTGAAACACTGTTTTCTTGTGAAGTAACTCTATTTCAAGGATTTCTGTAGTGTATAACATCCTTTCTAGACTAGAAACTTACATTTTGATATCTTTTACATTTGTTCTCACACAATTCTATGATATTCATTAGTATTTCCTCTGAATTACTACTGATTTCTAGCTGTTTCCTATAATGGGCCTTCTGCTCTACTTGTGGGAGTTCACCACATGTAGAAACAACTTTATACAGTCTTCTGTGGACTTGCGAATCTATATAAACTTGTCTTTCAACTGTTTTACAGTTAAATACTACTTTTCCGAGCATTCTGGTGGTTTGAAACACTGGTTTCATGTGAGCTAACTCTATTTCAAGGATTTCTGCAGTGTACAACATCCTTTATAGACTAGAGACTTACATTTTGATGTCTTTTACACTTGTTCTCTCTCTATTATGTGATATTCATTAGTATTTGCTCTGAATGACTACTGATTTCTAGCTGTTTCCTATAATGGGCCTTCTTTTCTACTTGTGGGACTTCACCACATGTAGAAACAAGTTTATACACTCTTTCTGAAATTGAGAAGCTATATACACTTGTCTTTCAACTGTTTTACAGTTGAATACTACTTTTCAGTGAATTCTAGTGGGATGAAACACTGTTTTCTTGTGAAATAACTCTATTTCAAGGATTTCTGTAGTGTATAACATCCTTTCTAGACTAGAAACTTACATTTTGATGTCTTTTACTCTTGTTCTCACACAATTCTATGATATTCATGAGTATTTTCTCTGAATGACTACTGATTTCTAGCTGTTTCCTATAATGGGCCTTCTTTTCTACTTGTGGGACTTCACCACATGTAGAAACAAGTTTATACACTCTTTCTGAAATTGAGAAGCTACATACACTTGTCTTTCAACTGTTTTACAGTTGAATACTACTTTTCAGTGAATTCTAGTGGGTTGAAACACTGTTTTCTTGTGAAGTAACTCTATTTCAAGGATTTCTGTAGTGTATAACATCCTTTCTAGACTAGAAACTTACATTTTGATGTCTTTTACACTTGTTCTCACACAATTCTATGATATTCATTAGTATTTCCTCATAATTACTACTGATTTCTAGCTGTTTCCTATAATGGGCCTTCTGCTCTACTTGTGGGAGTTCACCACATGTAGAAACAACTTTATACAGTATTCTGTGGATTTGCGAATCTATATAAACTTGTCTTTCAACTCTTTTACAGTTAAATACTACTTTTCAGTGCATTCTGGTGGTTTGAAACACTGGTTTCATGTGAACTAACTCTATTTCAAAGATTTCTGCAGTGTACAACATCCTTTCTAGACTAGAGACTTACATTTTGATGTCTTTTACTCTTGTTCTCTCTCTATTCTATGATATTCATTAGTATTTGCTCTGAATGACTACTGATTTCTAGCTGTTTCCTATAATGGGCCTTCTTTTCTACTTGTGGGACCTCACCACATGTAGAAACAACTTTATACACTCTTTTCTGATCTTGAGAAGCTATATACACTTGTCTTTCAACTGTTTTACAGTTGAATACTACTTTTCAGTGAATTCTAGTGGGTTGAAACACTGTTTTCTTGTGAAGTAACTCTATTTCAAGGATTTCTGTAGTGTATAACATCCTTTCTAGACTAGAAACTTACATTTTGATGTCTTTTACACTTGTTCTCACACAATTCTATGATATTCATTAGTATTTCCTCTGAATTACTACTGATTTCTAGCTGTTTCCTATAATGGGCCTTCTTTTCTACTTGTGGGACTTCACCACATGTAGAAACAAGTTTATACACTCTTTCTGAAATTGAGAAGCTATATACACTTGTCTTTCAACTGTTTTACAGTTGAATACTACTTTTCAGTGAATTCTAGTGGGATGAAACACTGTTTTCTTGTGAAATAACTCTATTTCAAGGATTTCTGTAGTGTATAACATCCTTTCTAGACTAGAAACTTACATTTTGATGTCTTTTACTCTTGTTCTCACACAATTCTATGATATTCATGAGTATTTTCTCTGAATGACTACTGATTTCTAGCTGTTTCCTATAATGGGCCTTCTTTTCTACTTGTGGGACTTCACCACATGTAGAAACAAGTTTATACACTCTTTCTGAAATTGAGAAGCTACATACACTTGTCTTTCAACTGTTTTACAGTTGAATACTACTTTTCAGTGAATTCTAGTGGGTTGAAACACTGTTTTCTTGTGAAGTAACTCTATTTCAAGGATTTCTGTAGTGTATAACATCCTTTCTAGACTAGAAACTTACATTTTGATGTCTTTTACTCTTGTTCTCACACAATTCTATGATATTCATGAGTATTTTCTCTGAATGACTACTGATTTCTAGCTGTTTCCTATAATGGGCCTTCTTTTCTACTTGTGGGACTTCACCACATGTAGAAACAAGTTTATACACTCTTTCTGGAATTGAGAAGCTATATACACTTGTCTTTCAACTGTTTTACAGTTGAATACTACTTTTCAGTGAATTCTAGTGGGTTGAAACACTGTTTTCTTGTGAAGTAACTCTATTTCAAGGATTTCTGTAGTGTATAACATCCTTTCTAGACTAGAAACTTACATTTTGATGTCTTTTACACTTGTTCTCACACAATTCTATGATATTCATTAGTATTTCCTCATAATTACTACTGATTTCTAGCTGTTTCCTATAATGGGCCTTCTGCTCTACTTGTGGGACTTCACCACATGTAGAAACAACTTTATACAGTATTCTGTGGATTTGCGAATCTATATAAACTTGTCTTTCAACTCTTTTACAGTTAAATACTACTTTTCAGTGCATTCTGGTGGTTTGAAACACTGGTTTCATGTGAACTAACTCTATTTCAAAGATTTCTGCAGTGTACAACATCCTTTCTAGACTAGAGACTTACATTTTGATGTCTTTTACTCTTGTTCTCTCTCTATTGTATGATATTCATTAGTATTTGCTCTGAATGACTACTGATTTCTAGCTGTTTCCTATAATGGGCCTTCTTTTCTACTTGTGGGACTTCACCACATGTAAAAACAACTTTATACACTCTTTTCTGATCTTGAGAAGCTATAAGAACTTGTCTTTCAACTGTTTTACAGTTGAATACTACTTTTCAGTGAATTCTAGTGGGTTGAAACACTGTTTTCTTGTGAAGTAACTCTATTTCAAGGATTTCTGTAGTGTATAACATCCTTTCTAGACTAGAAACTTACATTTTGATATCTTTTACATTTGTTCTCACACAATTCTATGATATTCATTAGTATTTCCTCTGAATTACTACTGATTTCTAGCTGTTTCCTATAATGGGCCTTCTGCTCTACTTGTGGGAGTTCACCACATGTAGAAACAACTTTATACAGTCTTCTGTGGACTTGCGAATCTATATAAACTTGTCTTTCAACTGTTTTACAGTTAAATACTACTTTTCCGAGCATTCTGGTGGTTTGAAACACTGGTTTCATGTGAGCTAACTCTATTTCAAGGATTTCTGCAGTGTACAACATCCTTTATAGACTAGAGACTTACATTTTGATGTCTTTTACACTTGTTCTCTCTCTATTATGTGATATTCATTAGTATTTGCTCTGAATGACTACTGATTTCTAGCTGTTTCCTATAATGGGCCTTCTTTTCTACTTGTGGGACTTCACCACATGTAGAAACAAGTTTATACACTCTTTCTGAAATTGAGAAGCTATATACACTTGTCTTTCAACTGTTTTACAGTTGAATACTACTTTTCAGTGAATTCTAGTGGGATGAAACACTGTTTTCTTGTGAAATAACTCTATTTCAAGGATTTCTGTAGTGTATAACATCCTTTCTAGACTAGAAACTTACATTTTGATGTCTTTTACTCTTGTTCTCACACAATTCTATGATATTCATGAGTATTTTCTCTGAATGACTACTGATTTCTAGCTGTTTCCTATAATGGGCCTTCTTTTCTACTTGTGGGACTTCACCACATGTAGAAACAAGTTTATACACTCTTTCTGAAATTGAGAAGCTACATACACTTGTCTTTCAACTGTTTTACAGTTGAATACTACTTTTCAGTGAATTCTAGTGGGTTGAAACACTGTTTTCTTGTGAAGTAACTCTATTTCAAGGATTTCTGTAGTGTATAACATCCTTTCTAGACTAGAAACTTACATTTTGATGTCTTTTACACTTGTTCTCACACAATTCTATGATATTCATTAGTATTTCCTCATAATTACTACTGATTTCTAGCTGTTTCCTATAATGGGCCTTCTGCTCTACTTGTGGGAGTTCACCACATGTAGAAACAACTTTATACAGTATTCTGTGGATTTGCGAATCTATATAAACTTGTCTTTCAACTCTTTTACAGTTAAATACTACTTTTCAGTGCATTCTGGTGGTTTGAAACACTGGTTTCATGTGAACTAACTCTATTTCAAAGATTTCTGCAGTGTACAACATCCTTTCTAGACTAGAGACTTACATTTTGATGTCTTTTACTCTTGTTCTCTCTCTATTCTATGATATTCATTAGTATTTGCTCTGAATGACTACTGATTTCTAGCTGTTTCCTATAATGGGCCTTCTTTTCTACTTGTGGGACCTCACCACATGTAGAAACAACTTTATACACTCTTTTCTGATCTTGAGAAGCTATATACACTTGTCTTTCAACTGTTTTACAGTTGAATACTACTTTTCAGTGAATTCTAGTGGGTTGAAACACTGTTTTCTTGTGAAGTAACTCTATTTCAAGGATTTCTGTAGTGTATAACATCCTTTCTAGACTAGAAACTTACATTTTGATGTCTTTTACACTTGTTCTCACACAATTCTATGATATTCATTAGTATTTCCTCTGAATTACTACTGATTTCTAGCTGTTTCCTATAATGGGCCTTCTGCTCTACTTGTGGGAGTTCACCACATGTAGAAACAACTTTATACAGTCTTCTGTGGACTTGCGAATCTATATAAACTTGTCTTTCAACTGTTTTACAGTTAAATACTACTTTTCCGAGCATTCTGGTGGTTTGAAACACTGGTTTCATGTGAGCTAACTCTATTTCAAGGATTTCTGCAGTGTACAACATCCTTTATAGACTAGAGACTTACATTTTGATGTCTTTTACACTTGTTCTCTATTATGTGATATTCATTAGTATTTGCTCTGAATGACTACTGATTTCTAGCTGTTTCCTATAATGGGCCTTCTTTTCGACTTGTGGGACTTCACCACATGTAGAAACAACTTTATACACTCTTCCCTGAACTTGAGAAGCTATATACAATTGTCTTTCAACTGTTTTACAGTTGAATACTACTTTTCAGTGAATTTTAGTGGGTTGAAACACTGTTTTCTTGTGAAGTAACTCTATTTCAAGGATTTCTATAGTGTATAACATCCTTTCTAGACTAGAAACTAACATTATGATGTCTTTTACACTTGTTCTCACACAATTCTATGATATTCATTAGTATTTCCTCTGAATTACTACTGATTTCTAGCTGTTTCCTATAATGGGCCTTCTTTTCTACTTGTGGGACTTCACCACATGTAGAAACAACTTTATACAGTCTTCTGTGGACTTGCGAAGCTATATACACTTGTCTTTCAACTGTTTTACAGTTGAATACTACTTTTCAGTGAATTCTGGTGGTTTCAAACACTGGTTTCATGTGAACTAACTCTATTTCAAGTATTTCTGCAGTGTACAACATCCTTTCTAGACTAGAGACTTACATTTAGATGTCTTTTACACTTGTTCTCTCACTATTCTGTGATATTCATTAGTATTTGCTCTGAATGACTACTGATTTCTAGCTGTTTCCTATAATGGGCCTTCTTTTCTACTTGTGGGACTTCACCAAATGTAGAAACAAGTTTATACACTCTTTCTGAAATTGAGAAGCTACATACACTTGTCTTTCAACTGTTTTACAGTTGAATACTACTTTTCAGTGAATTCTAGTGGGTTGAAACACTGTTTTCTTGTGAAGTAACTCTATTTCAAGGATTTCTGTAGTGTATAACATCCTTTCTAGACTAGAAACTTACATTTTGATGTCTTTTACACTTGTTCTCTCTCTATTATGTGATATTCATTAGTATTTGCTCTGAATGACTACTGATTTCTAGCTGTTTCCTATAATGGGCCTTATTTTCTACTTGTGGGACTTCACCACATGTAGAAACAACTTTATACAGTCTTCTGTGGACTTGCGAAGCTATATACACTTGTCTTTCAACTGTTTTACAGTTGAATACTACTTTTCAGTGAATTCTGGTGGTTTCAAACACTGTTTTCTTGTGAAGTAACTCTATTTCAAGGATTTCTGTAGTGTATAACATCCTTTCTAGACTAGAAACTTACATTTTGATGTCTTTTACTCTTGTTCTCACACAATTCTATGATATTCATGAGTATTTTCTCTGAATGACTACTGATTTCTAGCTGTTTCCTATAATGGGCCTTCTTTTCTACTTGTGGGACTTCACCACATGTAGAAACAAGTTTATACACTCTTTCTGAAATTGAGAAGCTATATACACTTGTCTTTCAACTGTTTTACAGTTGAATACTACTTTTCAGTGAATTCTAGTGGGATGAAACACTGTTTTCTTGTGAAGTAAATCTATTTCAAGGATTTCTGTAGTGTATAACATCCTTTCTAGACTAGAAACTTACATTTTGATGTCTTTTACTCTTGTTCTCACACAATTCTATGATATTCATGAGTATTTTCTCTGAATTACTACTGATTTCTAGCTGTTTCCTATAATGGGCCTTCTGCTCTACTTGTGGGACTTCACCACATGTAGAAACAACTTTATACAGTCTTCTGTGGACTTGCGAAGCTATATACACTTGTCTTTCAACTGTTTTACAGTTGAACACTACTTTTCAGTGAATTCTAGTGGGTTGAAACACTGTTTTCTTGTGAAGTAACTCTATTTCAAGGATTTCTGTAGTGTATAACATCCTTTCTAGACTAGAAACTTACATTTTGATGTCTTTTACACTTGTTCTCACACAATTCTATGATATTCATTAGTATTTCCTCATAATTACTACTGATTTCTAGCTGTTTCCTATAATGGGCCTTCTGCTCTACTTGTGGGACTTCACCACATGTAGAAACAACTTTATACAGTATTCTGTGGATTTGCGAATCTATATAAACTTGTCTTTCAACTCTTTTACAGTTAAATACTACTTTTCAGTGCATTCTGGTGGTTTGAAACACTGGTTTCATGTGAACTAACTCTATTTCAAAGATTTCTGCAGTGTACAACATCCTTTCTAGACTAGAGACTTACATTTTGATGTCTTTTACTCTTGTTCTCTCTCTATTCTATGATATTCATTAGTATTTGCTCTGAATGACTACTGATTTCTAGCTGTTTCCTATAATGGGCCTTCTTTTCTACTTGTGGGACTTCACCACATGTAGAAACAACTTTATACACTCTTTTCTGATCTTGAGAAGCTATAAGAACTTGTCTTTCAACTGTTTTACAGTTGAATACTACTTTTCAGTGAATTCTAGTGGGTTGAAACACTGTTTTCTTGTGAAGTAACTCTATTTCAAGGATTTCTGTAGTGTATAACATCCTTTCTAGACTAGAAACTTACATTTTGATGTCTTTTACATTTGTTCTCACACAATTCTATGATATTCATTAGTATTTCCTCTGAATTACTACTGATTTCTAGCTGTTTCCTATAATGGGCCTTCTGCTCTACTTGTGGGAGTTCACCACATGTAGAAACAACTTTATACAGTCTTCTGTGGACTTGCGAATCTATATAAACTTGTCTTTCAACTGTTTTACAGTTAAATACTACTTTTCCGAGCATTGTGGTGGTTTGAAACACTGGTTTCATGTGAGCTAACTCTATTTCAAGGATTTCTGCAGTGTACAACATCCTTTATAGACTAGAGACTTACATTTTGATGTCTTTTACACTTGTTCTCTCTCTATTATGTGATATTCATTAGTATTTGCTCTGAATGACTACTGATTTCTAGCTGTTTCCTATAATGGGCCTTCTTTTCTACTTGTGGGACTTCACCACATGTAGAAACAAGTTTATACACTCTTTCTGAAATTGAGAAGCTATATACACTTGTCTTTCAACTGTTTTACAGTTGAATACTACTTTTCAGTGAATTCTAGTGGGATGAAACACTGTTTTCTTGTGAAATAACTCTATTTCAAGGATTTCTGTAGTGTATAACATCCTTTCTAGACTAGAAACTTACATTTTGATGTCTTTTACTCTTGTTCTCACACAATTCTATGATATTCATGAGTATTTTCTCTGAATGACTACTGATTTCTAGCTGTTTCCTATAATGGGCCTTCTTTTCTACTTGTGGGACTTCACCACATGTAGAAACAAGTTTATACACTCTTTCTGAAATTGAGAAGCTACATACACTTGTCTTTCAACTGTTTTACAGTTGAATACTACTTTTCAGTGAATTCTAGTGGGTTGAAACACTGTTTTCTTGTGAAGTAACTCTATTTCAAGGATTTCTGTAGTGTATAACATCCTTTCTAGACTAGAAACTTACATTTTGATGTCTTTTACACTTGTTCTCACACAATTCTATGATATTCATTAGTATTTCCTCATAATTACTACTGATTTCTAGCTGTTTCCTATAATGGGCCTTCTGCTCTACTTGTGGGAGTTCACCACATGTAGAAACAACTTTATACAGTATTCTGTTGATTTGCGAATCTATATAAACTTGTCTTTCAACTCTTTTACAGTTAAATACTACTTTTCAGTGCATTCTGGTGGTTTGAAACACTGGTTTCATGTGAACTAACTCTATTTCAAAGATTTCTGCAGTGTACAACATCCTTTCTAGACTAGAGACTTACATTTTGATGTCTTTTACTCTTGTTCTCTCTCTATTCTATGATATTCATTAGTATTTGCTCTGAATGACTACTGATTTCTAGCTGTTTCCTATAATGGGCCTTCTTTTCTACTTGTGGGACTTCACCACATGTAGAAACAACTTTATACACTCTTTTCTGATCTTGCGAAGCTATATACACTTGTCTTTCAACTGTTTTACAGTTGAATACTACTTTTCAGTGAATTCTAGTGGGTTGAAACACTGTTTTCTTGTGAAGTAACTCTATTTCAAGGATTTCTGTAGTGTATAACATCCTTTCTAGACTAGAAACTTACATTTTGATGTCTTTTACACTTGTTCTCACACAATTCTATGATATTCATTAGTATTTCCTCTGAATTACTACTGATTTCTAGCTGTTTCCTATAATGGGCCTTCTGCTCTACTTGTGGGACTTCACCACATGTAGAAACAACTTTATACAGTATTCTGTGGATTTGCGAATCTATATAAACTTGTCTTTCAACTCTTTTACAGTTAAATACTACTTTTCAGTGCATTCTGGTGGTTTGAAACACTGGTTTCATGTGAACTAACTCTATTTCAAAGATTTCTGCAGTGTACAACATCCTTTCTAGACTAGAGACTTACATTTTGATGTCTTTTACTCTTGTTCTCTCTCTATTCTATGATATTCATTAGTATTTGCTCTGAATGACTACTGATTTCTAGCTGTTTCCTATAATGGGCCTTCTTTTCTACTTGTGGGACTTCACCACATGTAGAAACAACTTTATACACTCTTTTCTGATCTTGAGAAGCTATATACACTTGTCTTTCAACTGTTTTACAGTTGAATACTACTTTTCAGTGAATTCTAGTGGGTTGAAACACTGTTTTCTTGTGAAGTAACTCTATTTCAAGGATTTCTGTAGTGTATAACATCCTTTCTAGACTAGAAACTTACATTTTGATGTCTTTTACACTTGTTCTCACACAATTCTATGATATTCATTAGTATTTCCTCTGAATTACTACTGATTTCTAGCTGTTTCCTATAATGGGCCTTCTGCTCTACTTGTGGGAGTTCACCACATGTAGAAACAACTTTATACAGTCTTCTGTGGACTTGCGAATCTATATAAACTTGTCTTTCAACTGTTTTACAGTTAAATACTACTTTTCCGAGCATTCTGGTGGTTTGAAACACTGGTTTCATGTGAGCTAACTCTATTTCAAGGATTTCTGCAGTGTACAACATCCTTTATAGACTAGAGACTTACATTTTGATGTCTTTTACACTTGTTCTCTATTATGTGATATTCATTAGTATTTGCTCTGAATGACTACTGATTTCTAGCTGTTTCCTATAATGGGCCTTCTTTTCTACTTGTGGGACTTCACCACATGTAGAAACAACTTTATACACTCTTCCCTGAACTTGAGAAGCTATATACAATTGTCTTTCAACTGTTTTACAGTTGAATACTACTTTTCAGTGAATTTTAGTGGGTTGAAACACTGTTTTCTTGTGAAGTAACTCTATTTCAAGGATTTCTGTAGTGTATAACATCCTTTCTAGACTAGAAACTAACATTATGATGTCTTTTACACTTGTTCTCACACAATTCTATGATATTCATTAGTATTTCCTCTGAATTACTACTGATTTCTAGCTGTTTCCTATAATGGGCCTTCTTTTCTACTTGTGGGACTTCACCACATGTAGAAACAACTTTATACAGTCTTCTGTGGACTTGCGAAGCTATATACACTTGTCTTTCAACTGTTTTACAGTTGAATACTACTTTTCAGTGAATTCTGGTGGTTTCAAACACTGGTTTCATGTGAACTAACTCTATTTCAAGTATTTCTGCAGTGTACAACATCCTTTCTAGACTAGAGACTTACATTTAGATGTCTTTTACACTTGTTCTCTCACTATTCTGTGATATTCATTAGTATTTGCTCTGAATGACTACTGATTTCTAGCTGTTTCCTATAATGGGCCTTCTTTTCTACTTGTGGGACTTCACCAAATGTAGAAACAAGTTTATACACTCTTTCTGAAATTGAGAAGCTACATACACTTGTCTTTCAACTGTTTTACAGTTGAATACTACTTTTCAGTGAATTCTAGTGGGTTGAAACACTGTTTTCTTGTGAAGTAACTCTATTTCAAGGATTTCTGTAGTGTATAACATCCTTTCTAGACTAGAAACTTACATTTTGATGTCTTTTACACTTGTTCTCTCTCTATTATGTGATATTCATTAGTATTTGCTCTGAATGACTACTGATTTCTAGCTGTTTCCTATAATGGGCCTTATTTTCTACTTGTGGGACTTCACCACATGTAGAAACAACTTTATACAGTCTTCTGTGGACTTGCGAAGCTATATACACTTGTCTTTCAACTGTTTTACAGTTGAATACTACTTTTCAGTGAATTCTGGTGGTTTCAAACACTGGTTTCATGTGAACTAACTCTATTTCAAGTATTTCTGCAGTGTACAACATCCTTTCTAGACTAGAGACTTACATTTAGATGTCTTTTACACTTGTTCTCTCACTATTCTGTGATATTCATTAGTATTTGCTCTGAATGACTACTGATTTCTAGCTGTTTCCTATAATGGGCCTTCTTTTCTACTTGTGGGACTTCACCAAATGTAGAAACAAGTTTATACACTCTTTCTGAAATTGAGAAGCTACATACACTTGTCTTTCAACTGTTTTACAGTTGAATACTACTTTTCAGTGAATTCTAGTGGGTTGAAACACTGTTTTCTTGTGAAGTAACTCTATTTCAAGGATTTCTGTAGTGTATAACATCCTTTCTAGACTAGAAACTTACATTTTGATGTCTTTTACTCTTGTTCTCACACAATTCTATGATATTCATGAGTATTTTCTCTGAATGACTACTGATTTCTAGCTGTTTCCTATAATGGGCCTTCTTTTCTACTTGTGGGACTTCACCACATGTAGAAACAAGTTTATACACTCTTTCTGAAATTGAGAAGCTACATACACTTGTCTTTCAACTGTTTTACAGTTGAATACTACTTTTCAGTGAATTCTAGTGGGTTGAAACACTGTTTTCTTGTGAAGTAACTCTATTTCAAGGATTTCTGTAGTGTATAACATCCTTTCTAGACTAGAAACTTACATTTTGATGTCTTTTACACTTGTTCTCACACAATTCTATGATATTCATTAGTATTTCCTCATAATTACTACTGATTTCTAGCTGTTTCCTATAATGGGCCTTCTGCTCTACTTGTGGGAGTTCACCACATGTAGAAACAACTTTATACAGTATTCTGTGGATTTGCGAATCTATATAAACTTGTCTTTCAACTCTTTTACAGTTAAATACTACTTTTCAGTGCATTCTGGTGGTTTGAAACACTGGTTTCATGTGAACTAACTCTATTTCAAAGATTTCTGCAGTGTACAACATCCTTTCTAGACTAGAGACTTACATTTTGATGTCTTTTACTCTTGTTCTCTCTCTATTCTATGATATTCATTAGTATTTGCTCTGAATGACTACTGATTTCTAGCTGTTTCCTATAATGGGCCTTCTTTTCTACTTGTGGGACTTCACCACATGTAGAAACAACTTTATACACTCTTTTCTGATCTTGAGAAGCTATATACACTTGTCTTTCAACTGTTTTACAGTTGAATACTACTTTTCAGTGAATTCTAGTGGGTTGAAACACTGTTTTCTTGTGAAGTAACTCTATTTCAAGGATTTCTGTAGTGTATAACATCCTTTCTAGACTAGAAACTTACATTTTGATGTCTTTTACACTTGTTCTCACACAATTCTATGATATTCATTAGTATTTCCTCTGAATTACTACTGATTTCTAGCTGTTTCCTATAATGGGCCTTCTGCTCTACTTGTGGGAGTTCACCACATGTAGAAACAACTTTATACAGTCTTCTGTGGACTTGCGAATCTATATAAACTTGTCTTTCAACTGTTTTACAGTTAAATACTACTTTTCCGAGCATTCTGGTGGTTTGAAACACTGGTTTCATGTGAGCTAACTCTATTTCAAGGATTTCTGCAGTGTACAACATCCTTTATAGACTAGAGACTTACATTTTGATGTCTTTTACACTTGTTCTCTATTATGTGATATTCATTAGTATTTGCTCTGAATGACTACTGATTTCTAGCTGTTTCCTATAATGGGCCTTCTTTTCTACTTGTGGGACTTCACCACATGTAGAAACAACTTTATACACTCTTCCCTGAACTTGAGAAGCTATATACAATTGTCTTTCAACTGTTTTACAGTTGAATACTACTTTTCAGTGAATTTTAGTGGGTTGAAACACTGTTTTCTTGTGAAGTAACTCTATTTCAAGGATTTCTGTAGTGTATAACATCCTTTCTAGACTAGAAACTAACATTATGATGTCTTTTACACTTGTTCTCACACAATTCTATGATATTCATTAGTATTTCCTCTGAATTACTACTGATTTCTAGCTGTTTCCTATAATGGGCCTTCTTTTCTACTTGTGGGACTTCACCACATGTAGAAACAACTTTATACAGTCTTCTGTGGACTTGCGAAGCTATATACACTTGTCTTTCAACTGTTTTACAGTTGAATACTACTTTTCAGTGAATTCTGGTGGTTTCAAACACTGGTTTCATGTGAACTAACTCTATTTCAAGTATTTCTGCAGTGTACAACATCCTTTCTAGACTAGAGACTTACATTTAGATGTCTTTTACACTTGTTCTCTCACTATTCTGTGATATTCATTAGTATTTGCTCTGAATGACTACTGATTTCTAGCTGTTTCCTATAATGGGCCTTCTTTTCTACTTGTGGGACTTCACCAAATGTAGAAACAAGTTTATACACTCTTTCTGAAATTGAGAAGCTACATACACTTGTCTTTCAACTGTTTTACAGTTGAATACTACTTTTCAGTGAATTCTAGTGGGTTGAAACACTGTTTTCTTGTGAAGTAACTCTATTTCAAGGATTTCTGTAGTGTATAACATCCTTTCTAGACTAGAAACTTACATTTTGATGTCTTTTACACTTGTTCTCTCTCTATTATGTGATATTCATTAGTATTTGCTCTGAATGACTACTGATTTCTAGCTGTTTCCTATAATGGGCCTTATTTTCTACTTGTGGGACTTCACCACATGTAGAAACAACTTTATACAGTCTTCTGTGGACTTGCGAAGCTATATACACTTGTCTTTCAACTGTTTTACAGTTGAATACTACTTTTCAGTGAATTCTGGTGGTTTCAAACACTGGTTTCATGTGAACTAACTCTATTTCAAGTATTTCTGCAGTGTACAACATCCTTTCTAGACTAGAGACTTACATTTAGATGTCTTTTACACTTGTTCTCTCACTATTCTGTGATATTCATTAGTATTTGCTCTGAATGACTACTGATTTCTAGCTGTTTCCTATAATGGGCCTTCTTTTCTACTTGTGGGACTTCACCAAATGTAGAAACAAGTTTATACACTCTTTCTGAAATTGAGAAGCTACATACACTTGTCTTTCAACTGTTTTACAGTTGAATACTACTTTTCAGTGAATTCTAGTGGGTTGAAACACTGTTTTCTTGTGAAGTAACTCTATTTCAAGGATTTCTGTAGTGTATAACATCCTTTCTAGACTAGAAACTTACATTTTGATGTCTTTTACTCTTGTTCTCACACAATTCTATGATATTCATGAGTATTTTCTCTGAATGACTACTGATTTCTAGCTGTTTCCTATAATGGGCCTTCTTTTCTACTTGTGGGACTTCACCACATGTAGAAACAAGTTTATACACTCTTTCTGAAATTGAGAAGCTACATACACTTGTCTTTCAACTGTTTTACAGTTGAATACTACTTTTCAGTGAATTCTAGTGGGTTGAAACACTGTTTTCTTGTGAAGTAACTCTATTTCAAGGATTTCTGTAGTGTATAACATCCTTTCTAGACTAGAAACTTACATTTTGATGTCTTTTACACTTGTTCTCACACAATTCTATGATATTCATTAGTATTTCCTCATAATTACTACTGATTTCTAGCTGTTTCCTATAATGGGCCTTCTGCTCTACTTGTGGGAGTTCACCACATGTAGAAACAACTTTATACAGTCTTCTGTGGACTTGCGAATCTATATAAACTTGTCTTTCAACTGTTTTACAGTTAAATACTACTTTTCCGAGCATTCTGGTGGTTTGAAACACTGGTTTCATGTGAGCTAACTCTATTTCAAGGATTTCTGCAGTGTACAACATCCTTTATAGACTAGAGACTTACATTTTGATGTCTTTTACACTTGTTCTCTATTATGTGATATTCATTAGTATTTGCTCTGAATGACTACTGATTTCTAGCTGTTTCCTATAATGGGCCTTCTTTTCTACTTGTGGGACTTCACCACATGTAGAAACAACTTTATACACTCTTCCCTGAACTTGAGAAGCTATATACAATTGTCTTTCAACTGTTTTACAGTTGAATACTACTTTTCAGTGAATTTTAGTGGGTTGAAACACTGTTTTCTTGTGAAGTAACTCTATTTCAAGGATTTCTGTAGTGTATAACATCCTTTCTAGACTAGAAACTAACATTATGATGTCTTTTACACTTGTTCTCACACAATTCTATGATATTCATTAGTATTTCCTCTGAATTACTACTGATTTCTAGCTGTTTCCTATAATGGGCCTTCTTTTCTACTTGTGGGACTTCACCACATGTAGAAACAACTTTATACAGTCTTCTGTGGACTTGCGAAGCTATATACACTTGTCTTTCAACTGTTTTACAGTTGAATACTACTTTTCAGTGAATTCTGGTGGTTTCAAACACTGGTTTCATGTGAACTAACTCTATTTCAAGTATTTCTGCAGTGTACAACATCCTTTCTAGACTAGAGACTTACATTTAGATGTCTTTTACACTTGTTCTCTCACTATTCTGTGATATTCATTAGTATTTGCTCTGAATGACTACTGATTTCTAGCTGTTTCCTATAATGGGCCTTCTTTTCTACTTGTGGGACTTCACCAAATGTAGAAACAAGTTTATACACTCTTTCTGAAATTGAGAAGCTACATACACTTGTCTTTCAACTGTTTTACAGTTGAATACTACTTTTCAGTGAATTCTAGTGGGTTGAAACACTGTTTTCTTGTGAAGTAACTCTATTTCAAGGATTTCTGTAGTGTATAACATCCTTTCTAGACTAGAAACTTACATTTTGATGTCTTTTACACTTGTTCTCTCTCTATTATGTGATATTCATTAGTATTTGCTCTGAATGACTACTGATTTCTAGCTGTTTCCTATAATGGGCCTTATTTTCTACTTGTGGGACTTCACCACATGTAGAAACAACTTTATACAGTCTTCTGTGGACTTGCGAAGCTATATACACTTGTCTTTCAACTGTTTTACAGTTGAATACTACTTTTCAGTGAATTCTGGTGGTTTCAAACACTGGTTTCATGTGAACTAACTCTATTTCAAGTATTTCTGCAGTGTACAACATCCTTTCTAGACTAGAGACTTACATTTAGATGTCTTTTACACTTGTTCTCTCACTATTCTGTGATATTCATTAGTATTTGCTCTGAATGACTACTGATTTCTAGCTGTTTCCTATAATGGGCCTTCTTTTCTACTTGTGGGACTTCACCAAATGTAGAAACAAGTTTATACACTCTTTCTGAAATTGAGAAGCTACATACACTTGTCTTTCAACTGTTTTACAGTTGAATACTACTTTTCAGTGAATTCTAGTGGGTTGAAACACTGTTTTCTTGTGAAGTAACTCTATTTCAAGGATTTCTGTAGTGTATAACATCCTTTCTAGACTAGAAACTTACATTTTGATGTCTTTTACTCTTGTTCTCACACAATTCTATGATATTCATGAGTATTTTCTCTGAATGACTACTGATTTCTAGCTGTTTCCTATAATGGGCCTTCTTTTCTACTTGTGGGACTTCACCACATGTAGAAACAAGTTTATACACTCTTTCTGAAATTGAGAAGCTACATACACTTGTCTTTCAACTGTTTTACAGTTGAATACTACTTTTCAGTGAATTCTAGTGGGTTGAAACACTGTTTTCTTGTGAAGTAACTCTATTTCAAGGATTTCTGTAGTGTATAACATCCTTTCTAGACTAGAAACTTACATTTTGATGTCTTTTACACTTGTTCTCACACAATTCTATGATATTCATTAGTATTTCCTCATAATTACTACTGATTTCTAGCTGTTTCCTATAATGGGCCTTCTGCTCTACTTGTGGGAGTTCACCACATGTAGAAACAACTTTATACAGTATTCTGTGGATTTGCGAATCTATATAAACTTGTCTTTCAACTCTTTTACAGTTAAATACTACTTTTCAGTGCATTCTGGTGGTTTGAAACACTGGTTTCATGTGAACTAACTCTATTTCAAAGATTTCTGCAGTGTACAACATCCTTTCTAGACTAGAGACTTACATTTTGATGTCTTTTACTCTTGTTCTCTCTCTATTCTATGATATTCATTAGTATTTGCTCTGAATGACTACTGATTTCTAGCTGTTTCCTATAATGGGCCTTCTTTTCTACTTGTGGGACTTCACCACATGTAGAAACAACTTTATACACTCTTTTCTGATCTTGAGAAGCTATATACACTTGTCTTTCAACTGTTTTACAGTTGAATACTACTTTTCAGTGAATTCTAGTGGGTTGAAACACTGTTTTCTTGTGAAGTAACTCTATTTCAAGGATTTCTGTAGTGTATAACATCCTTTCTAGACTAGAAACTTACATTTTGATGTCTTTTACACTTGTTCTCACACAATTCTATGATATTCATTAGTATTTCCTCTGAATTACTACTGATTTCTAGCTGTTTCCTATAATGGGCCTTCTGCTCTACTTGTGGGAGTTCACCACATGTAGAAACAACTTTATACAGTCTTCTGTGGACTTGCGAATCTATATAAACTTGTCTTTCAACTGTTTTACAGTTAAATACTACTTTTCCGAGCATTCTGGTGGTTTGAAACACTGGTTTCATGTGAGCTAACTCTATTTCAAGGATTTCTGCAGTGTACAACATCCTTTATAGACTAGAGACTTACATTTTGATGTCTTTTACACTTGTTCTCTATTATGTGATATTCATTAGTATTTGCTCTGAATGACTACTGATTTCTAGCTGTTTCCTATAATGGGCCTTCTTTTCTACTTGTGGGACTTCACCACATGTAGAAACAACTTTATACACTCTTCCCTGAACTTGAGAAGCTATATACAATTGTCTTTCAACTGTTTTACAGTTGAATACTACTTTTCAGTGAATTTTAGTGGGTTGAAACACTGTTTTCTTGTGAAGTAACTCTATTTCAAGGATTTCTGTAGTGTATAACATCCTTTCTAGACTAGAAACTAACATTATGATGTCTTTTACACTTGTTCTCACACAATTCTATGATATTCATTAGTATTTCCTCTGAATTACTACTGATTTCTAGCTGTTTCCTATAATGGGCCTTCTTTTCTACTTGTGGGACTTCACCACATGTAGAAACAACTTTATACAGTCTTCTGTGGACTTGCGAAGCTATATACACTTGTCTTTCAACTGTTTTACAGTTGAATACTACTTTTCAGTGAATTCTGGTGATTTCAAACACTGGTTTCATGTGAACTAACTCTATTTCAAGTATTTCTGCAGTGTACAACATCCTTTCTAGACTAGAGACTTACATTTAGATGTCTTTTACACTTGTTCTCTCACTATTCTGTGATATTCATTAGTATTTGCTCTGAATGACTACTGATTTCTAGCTGTTTCCTATAATGGGCCTTCTTTTCTACTTGTGGGACTTCACCACATGTAGAAACAAGTTTATACACTCTTTCTGAAATTGAGAAGCTACATACACTTGTCTTTCAACTGTTTTACAGTTGAATACTACTTTTCAGTGAATTCTAGTGGGTTGAAACACTGTTTTCTTGTGAAGTAACTCTATTTCAAGGATTTCTGTAGTGTATAACATCCTTTCTAGACTAGAAACTTACATTTTGATGTCTTTTACTCTTGTTCTCACACAATTCTATGATATTCATGAGTATTTTCTCTGAATGACTACTGATTTCTAGCTGTTTCCTATAATGGGCCTTCTTTTCTACTTGTGGGACTTCACCACATGTAGAAACAAGTTTATACACTCTTTCTGGAATTGAGAAGCTATATACACTTGTCTTTCAACTGTTTTACAGTTGAATACTACTTTTCAGTGAATTCTAGTGGGTTGAAACACTGTTTTCTTGTGAAGTAACTCTATTTCAAGGATTTCTGTAGTGTATAACATCCTTTCTAGACTAGAAACTTACATTTTGATGTCTTTTACACTTGTTCTCACACAATTCTATGATATTCATTAGTATTTCCTCATAATTACTACTGATTTCTAGCTGTTTCCTATAATGGGCCTTCTGCTCTACTTGTGGGACTTCACCACATGTAGAAACAACTTTATACAGTATTCTGTGGATTTGCGAATCTATATAAACTTGTCTTTCAACTCTTTTACAGTTAAATACTACTTTTCAGTGCATTCTGGTGGTTTGAAACACTGGTTTCATGTGAACTAACTCTATTTCAAAGATTTCTGCAGTGTACAACATCCTTTCTAGACTAGAGACTTACATTTTGATGTCTTTTACTCTTGTTCTCTCTCTATTCTATGATATTCATTAGTATTTGCTCTGAATGACTACTGATTTCTAGCTGTTTCCTATAATGGGCCTTCTTTTCTACTTGTGGGACTTCACCACATGTAGAAACAACTTTATACACTCTTTTCTGATCTTGAGAAGCTATAAGAACTTGTCTTTCAACTGTTTTACAGTTGAATACTACTTTTCAGTGAATTCTAGTGGGTTGAAACACTGTTTTCTTGTGAAGTAACTCTATTTCAAGGATTTCTGTAGTGTATAACATCCTTTCTAGACTAGAAACTTACATTTTGATATCTTTTACATTTGTTCTCACACAATTCTATGATATTCATTAGTATTTCCTCTGAATTACTACTGATTTCTAGCTGTTTCCTATAATGGGCCTTCTGCTCTACTTGTGGGAGTTCACCACATGTAGAAACAACTTTATACAGTCTTCTGTGGACTTGCGAATCTATATAAACTTGTCTTTCAACTGTTTTACAGTTAAATACTACTTTTCCGAGCATTCTGGTGGTTTGAAACACTGGTTTCATGTGAGCTAACTCTATTTCAAGGATTTCTGCAGTGTACAACATCCTTTATAGACTAGAGACTTACATTTTGATGTCTTTTACACTTGTTCTCTCTCTATTATGTGATATTCATTAGTATTTGCTCTGAATGACTACTGATTTCTAGCTGTTTCCTATAATGGGCCTTCTTTTCTACTTGTGGGACTTCACCACATGTAGAAACAAGTTTATACACTCTTTCTGAAATTGAGAAGCTATATACACTTGTCTTTCAACTGTTTTACAGTTGAATACTACTTTTCAGTGAATTCTAGTGGGATGAAACACTGTTTTCTTGTGAAATAACTCTATTTCAAGGATTTCTGTAGTGTATAACATCCTTTCTAGACTAGAAACTTACATTTTGATGTCTTTTACTCTTGTTCTCACACAATTCTATGATATTCATGAGTATTTTCTCTGAATGACTACTGATTTCTAGCTGTTTCCTATAATGGGCCTTCTTTTCTACTTGTGGGACTTCACCACATGTAGAAACAAGTTTATACACTCTTTCTGAAATTGAGAAGCTACATACACTTGTCTTTCAACTGTTTTACAGTTGAATACTACTTTTCAGTGAATTCTAGTGGGTTGAAACACTGTTTTCTTGTGAAGTAACTCTATTTCAAGGATTTCTGTAGTGTATAACATCCTTTCTAGACTAGAAACTTACATTTTGATGTCTTTTACACTTGTTCTCACACAATTCTATGATATTCATTAGTATTTCCTCATAATTACTACTGATTTCTAGCTGTTTCCTATAATGGGCCTTCTGCTCTACTTGTGGGAGTTCACCACATGTAGAAACAACTTTATACAGTATTCTGTGGATTTGCGAATCTATATAAACTTGTCTTTCAACTCTTTTACAGTTAAATACTACTTTTCAGTGCATTCTGGTGGTTTGAAACACTGGTTTCATGTGAACTAACTCTATTTCAAAGATTTCTGCAGTGTACAACATCCTTTCTAGACTAGAGACTTACATTTTGATGTCTTTTACTCTTGTTCTCTCTCTATTCTATGATATTCATTAGTATTTGCTCTGAATGACTACTGATTTCTAGCTGTTTCCTATAATGGGCCTTCTTTTCTACTTGTGGGACTTCACCACATGTAGAAACAACTTTATACACTCTTTTCTGATCTTGAGAAGCTATATACACTTGTCTTTCAACTGTTTTACAGTTGAATACTACTTTTCAGTGAATTCTAGTGGGTTGAAACACTGTTTTCTTGTGAAGTAACTCTATTTCAAGGATTTCTGTAGTGTATAACATCCTTTCTAGACTAGAAACTTACATTTTGATGTCTTTTCCACTTGTTCTCACACAATTCTATGATATTCATTAGTATTTCCTCATAATTACTACTGATTTCTAGCTGTTTCCTATAATGGGCCTTCTGCTCTACTTGTGGGAGTTCACCACATGTAGAAACAACTTTATACAGTCTTCTGTGGACTTGCGAATCTATATAAACTTGTCTTTCAACTGTTTTACAGTTAAATACTACTTTTCCGAGCATTCTGGTGGTTTGAAACACTGGTTTCATGTGAGCTAACTCTATTTCAAGGATTTCTGCAGTGTACAACATCCTTTATAGACTAGAGACTTACATTTTGATGTCTTTTACACTTGTTCTCTATTATGTGATATTCATTAGTATTTGCTCTGAATGACTACTGATTTCTAGCTGTTTCCTATAATGGGCCTTCTTTTCTACTTGTGGGACTTCACCACATGTAGAAACAACTTTATACACTCTTCCCTGAACTTGAGAAGCTATATACAATTGTCTTTCAACTGTTTTACAGTTGAATACTACTTTTCAGTGAATTTTAGTGGGTTGAAACACTGTTTTCTTGTGAAGTAACTCTATTTCAAGGATTTCTGTAGTGTATAACATCCTTTCTAGACTAGAAACTAACATTATGATGTCTTTTACACTTGTTCTCACACAATTCTATGATATTCATTAGTATTTCCTCTGAATTACTACTGATTTCTAGCTGTTTCCTATAATGGGCCTTCTTTTCTACTTGTGGGACTTCACCACATGTAGAAACAACTTTATACAGTCTTCTGTGGACTTGCGAAGCTATATACACTTGTCTTTCAACTGTTTTACAGTTGAATACTACTTTTCAGTGAATTCTGGTGGTTTCAAACACTGGTTTCATGTGAACTAACTCTATTTCAAGTATTTCTGCAGTGTACAACATCCTTTCTAGACTAGAGACTTACATTTAGATGTCTTTTACACTTGTTCTCTCACTATTCTGTGATATTCATTAGTATTTGCTCTGAATGACTACTGATTTCTAGCTGTTTCCTATAATGGGCCTTCTTTTCTACTTGTGGGACTTCACCAAATGTAGAAACAAGTTTATACACTCTTTCTGAAATTGAGAAGCTACATACACTTGTCTTTCAACTGTTTTACAGTTGAATACTACTTTTCAGTGAATTCTAGTGGGTTGAAACACTGTTTTCTTGTGAAGTAACTCTATTTCAAGGATTTCTGTAGTGTATAACATCCTTTCTAGACTAGAAACTTACATTTTGATGTCTTTTACTCTTGTTCTCACACAATTCTATGATATTCATGAGTATTTTCTCTGAATGACTACTGATTTCTAGCTGTTTCCTATAATGGGCCTTCTTTTCTACTTGTGGGACTTCACCACATGTAGAAACAAGTTTATACACTCTTTCTGGAATTGAGAAGCTATATACACTTGTCTTTCAACTGTTTTACAGTTGAATACTACTTTTCAGTGAATTCTAGTGGGTTGAAACACTGTTTTCTTGTGAAGTAACTCTATTTCAAGGATTTCTGTAGTGTATAACATCCTTTCTAGACTAGAAACTTACATTTTGATGTCTTTTACACTTGTTCTCACACAATTCTATGATATTCATTAGTATTTCCTCATAATTACTACTGATTTCTAGCTGTTTCCTATAATGGGCCTTCTGCTCTACTTGTGGGACTTCACCACATGTAGAAACAACTTTATACAGTATTCTGTGGATTTGCGAATCTATATAAACTTGTCTTTCAACTCTTTTACAGTTAAATACTACTTTTCAGTGCATTCTGGTGGTTTGAAACACTGGTTTCATGTGAACTAACTCTATTTCAAAGATTTCTGCAGTGTACAACATCCTTTCTAGACTAGAGACTTACATTTTGATGTCTTTTACTCTTGTTCTCTCTCTATTCTATGATATTCATTAGTATTTGCTCTGAATGACTACTGATTTCTAGCTGTTTCCTATAATGGGCCTTCTTTTCTACTTGTGGGACTTCACCACATGTAGAAACAACTTTATACACTCTTTTCTGATCTTGAGAAGCTATAAGAACTTGTCTTTCAACTGTTTTACAGTTGAATACTACTTTTCAGTGAATTCTAGTGTGTTGAAACACTGTTTTCTTGTGAAGTAACTCTATTTCAAGAATTTCTGTAGTGTATAACATCCTTTCTAGACTAGAAACTTACATTTTGATATCTTTTACATTTGTTCTCACACAATTCTATGATATTCATTAGTATTTCCTCTGAATTACTACTGATTTCTAGCTGTTTCCTATAATGGGCCTTCTGCTCTACTTGTGGGAGTTCACCACATGTAGAAACAACTTTATACAGTCTTCTGTGGACTTGCGAATCTATATAAACTTGTCTTTCAACTGTTTTACAGTTAAATACTACTTTTCCGAGCATTCTGGTGGTTTGAAACACTGGTTTCATGTGAGCTAACTCTATTTCAAGGATTTCTGCAGTGTACAACATCCTTTATAGACTAGAGACTTACATTTTGATGTCTTTTACACTTGTTCTCTCTCTATTATGTGATATTCATTAGTATTTACTCTGAATGACTACTGATTTCTAGCTGTTTCCTATAATGGGCCTTCTTTTCTACTTGTGGGACTTCACCACATGTAGAAACAAGTTTATACACTCTTTCTGAAATTGAGAAGCTATATACACTTGTCTTTCAACTGTTTTACAGTTGAATACTACTTTTCAGTGAATTCTAGTGGGATGAAACACTGTTTTCTTGTGAAATAACTCTATTTCAAGGATTTCTGTAGTGTATAACATCCTTTCTAGACTAGAAACTTACATTTTGATGTCTTTTACTCTTGTTCTCACACAATTCTATGATATTCATGAGTATTTTCTCTGAATGACTACTGATTTCTAGCTGTTTCCTATAATGGGCCTTCTTTTCTACTTGTGGGACTTCACCACATGTAGAAACAAGTTTATACACTCTTTCTGAAATTGAGAAGCTACATACACTTGTCTTTCAACTGTTTTACAGTTGAATACTACTTTTCAGTGAATTCTAGTGGGTTGAAACACTGTTTTCTTGTGAAGTAACTCTATTTCAAGGATTTCTGTAGTGTATAACATCCTTTCTAGACTAGAAACTTACATTTTGATGTCTTTTACACTTGTTCTCACACAATTCTATGATATTCATTAGTATTTCCTCATAATTACTACTGATTTCTAGCTGTTTCCTATAATGGGCCTTCTGCTCTACTTGTGGGAGTTCACCACATGTAGAAACAACTTTATACAGTATTCTGTGGATTTGCGAATCTATATAAACTTGTCTTTCAACTCTTTTACAGTTAAATACTACTTTTCAGTGCATTCTGGTGGTTTGAAACACTGGTTTCATGTGAACTAACTCTATTTCAAAGATTTCTGCAGTGTACAACATCCTTTCTAGACTAGAGACTTACATTTTGATGTCTTTTACTCTTGTTCTCTCTCTATTCTATGATATTCATTAGTATTTGCTCTGAATGACTACTGATTTCTAGCTGTTTCCTATAATGGGCCTTCTTTTCTACTTGTGGGACTTCACCACATGTAGAAACAACTTTATACACTCTTTTCTGATCTTGGGAAGCTATATACACTTGTCTTTCAACTGTTTTACAGTTGAATACTACTTTTCAGTGAATTCTAGTGGGTTGAAACACTGTTTTCTTGTGAAGTAACTCTATTTCAAGGATTTCTGTAGTGTATAACATCCTTTCTAGACTAGAAACTTACATTTTGATGTCTTTTACTCTTGTTCTCACACAATTCTATGATATTCATGAGTATTTTCTCTGAATGACTACTGATTTCTAGCTGTTTCCTATAATGGGCCTTCTTTTCTACTTGTGGGACTTCACCACATGTAGAAACAAGTTTATACACTCTTTCTGAAATTGAGAAGCTACATACACTTGTCTTTCAACTGTTTTACAGTTGAATACTACTTTTCAGTGAATTCTAGTGGGTTGAAACACTGTTTTCTTGTGAAGTAACTCTATTTCAAGGATTTCTGTAGTGTATAACATCCTTTCTAGACTAGAAACTTACATTTTGATGTCTTTTACACTTGTTCTCACACAATTCTATGATATTCATTAGTATTTCCTCATAATTACTACTGATTTCTAGCTGTTTCCTATAATGGGCCTTCTGCTCTACTTGTGGGAGTTCACCACATGTAGAAACAACTTTATACAGTATTCTGTGGATTTGCGAATCTATATAAACTTGTCTTTCAACTCTTTTACAGTTAAATACTACTTTTCAGTGCATTCTGGTGGTTTGAAACACTGGTTTCATGTGAACTAACTCTATTTCAAAGATTTCTGCAGTGTACAACATCCTTTCTAGACTAGAGACTTACATTTTGATGTCTTTTACTCTTGTTCTCTCTCTATTCTATGATATTCATTAGTATTTGCTCTGAATGACTACTGATTTCTAGCTGTTTCCTATAATGGGCCTTCTTTTCTACTTGTGGGACTTCACCACATGTAGAAACAACTTTATACACTCTTTTCTGATCTTGAGAAGCTATATACACTTGTCTTTCAACTGTTTTACAGTTGAATACTACTTTTCAGTGAATTCTAGTGGGTTGAAACACTGTTTTCTTGTGAAGTAACTCTATTTCAAGGATTTCTGTAGTGTATAACATCCTTTCTAGACTAGAAACTTACATTTTGATGTCTTTTACACTTGTTCTCACACAATTCTATGATATTCATTAGTATTTCCTCTGAATTACTACTGATTTCTAGCTGTTTCCTATAATGGGCCTTCTGCTCTACTTGTGGGAGTTCACCACATGTAGAAACAACTTTATACAGTCTTCTGTGGACTTGCGAATCTATATAAACTTGTCTTTCAACTGTTTTACAGTTAAATACTACTTTTCCGAGCATTCTGGTGGTTTGAAACACTGGTTTCATGTGAGCTAACTCTATTTCAAGGATTTCTGCAGTGTACAACATCCTTTATAGACTAGAGACTTACATTTTGATGTCTTTTACACTTGTTCTCTATTATGTGATATTCATTAGTATTTGCTCTGAATGACTACTGATTTCTAGCTGTTTCCTATAATGGGCCTTCTTTTCTACTTGTGGGACTTCACCACATGTAGAAACAACTTTATACACTCTTCCCTGAACTTGAGAAGCTATATACAATTGTCTTTCAACTGTTTTACAGTTGAATACTACTTTTCAGTGAATTTTAGTGGGTTGAAACACTGTTTTCTTGTGAAGTAACTCTATTTCAAGGATTTCTGTAGTGTATAACATCCTTTCTAGACTAGAAACTAACATTATGATGTCTTTTACACTTGTTCTCACACAATTCTATGATATTCATTAGTATTTCCTCTGAATTACTACTGATTTCTAGCTGTTTCCTATAATGGGCCTTCTTTTCTACTTGTGGGACTTCACCACATGTAGAAACAACTTTATACAGTCTTCTGTGGACTTGCGAAGCTATATACACTTGTCTTTCAACTGTTTTACAGTTGAATACTACTTTTCAGTGAATTCTGGTGGTTTCAAACACTGGTTTCATGTGAACTAACTCTATTTCAAGTATTTCTGCAGTGTACAACATCCTTTCTAGACTAGAGACTTACATTTAGATGTCTTTTACACTTGTTCTCTCACTATTCTGTGATATTCATTAGTATTTGCTCTGAATGACTACTGATTTCTAGCTGTTTCCTATAATGGGCCTTCTTTTCTACTTGTGGGACTTCACCAAATGTAGAAACAAGTTTATACACTCTTTCTGAAATTGAGAAGCTACATACACTTGTCTTTCAACTGTTTTACAGTTGAATACTACTTTTCAGTGAATTCTAGTGGGTTGAAACACTGTTTTCTTGTGAAGTAACTCTATTTCAAGGATTTCTGTAGTGTATAACATCCTTTCTAGACTAGAAACTTACATTTTGATGTCTTTTACACTTGTTCTCTCTCTATTATGTGATATTCATTAGTATTTGCTCTGAATGACTACTGATTTCTAGCTGTTTCCTATAATGGGCCTTATTTTCTACTTGTGGGACTTCACCACATGTAGAAACAACTTTATACAGTCTTCTGTGGACTTGCGAAGCTATATACACTTGTCTTTCAACTGTTTTACAGTTGAATACTACTTTTCAGTGAATTCTGGTGGTTTCAAACACTGGTTTCATGTGAACTAACTCTATTTCAAGTATTTCTGCAGTGTACAACATCCTTTCTAGACTAGAGACTTACATTTAGATGTCTTTTACACTTGTTCTCTCACTATTCTGTGATATTCATTAGTATTTGCTCTGAATGACTACTGATTTCTAGCTGTTTCCTATAATGGGCCTTCTTTTCTACTTGTGGGACTTCACCAAATGTAGAAACAAGTTTATACACTCTTTCTGAAATTGAGAAGCTACATACACTTGTCTTTCAACTGTTTTACAGTTGAATACTACTTTTCAGTGAATTCTAGTGGGTTGAAACACTGTTTTCTTGTGAAGTAACTCTATTTCAAGGATTTCTGTAGTGTATAACATCCTTTCTAGACTAGAAACTTACATTTTGATGTCTTTTACTCTTGTTCTCTCTCTATTCTATGATATTCATGAGTATTTTCTCTGAATGACTACTGATTTCTAGCTGTTTCCTATAATGGGCCTTCTTTTCTACTTGTGGGACTTCACCACATGTAGAAACAAGTTTATACACTCTTTCTGAAATTGAGAAGCTACATACACTTGTCTTTCAACTGTTTTACAGTTGAATACTACTTTTCAGTGAATTCTAGTGGGTTGAAACACTGTTTTCTTGTGAAGTAACTCTATTTCAAGGATTTCTGTAGTGTATAACATCCTTTCTAGACTAGAAACTTACATTTTGATGTCTTTTACACTTGTTCTCACACAATTCTATGATATTCATTAGTATTTCCTCATAATTACTACTGATTTCTAGCTGTTTCCTATAATGGGCCTTCTGCTCTACTTGTGGGAGTTCACCACATGTAGAAACAACTTTATACAGTATTCTGTGGATTTGCGAATCTATATAAACTTGTCTTTCAACTCTTTTACAGTTAAATACTACTTTTCAGTGCATTCTGGTGGTTTGAAACACTGGTTTCATGTGAACTAACTCTATTTCAAAGATTTCTGCAGTGTACAACATCCTTTCTAGACTAGAGACTTACATTTTGATGTCTTTTACTCTTGTTCTCTCTCTATTCTATGATATTCATTAGTATTTGCTCTGAATGACTACTGATTTCTAGCTGTTTCCTATAATGGGCCTTCTTTTCTACTTGTGGGACTTCACCACATGTAGAAACAACTTTATACACTCTTTTCTGATCTTGAGAAGCTATATACACTTGTCTTTCAACTGTTTTACAGTTGAATACTACTTTTCAGTGAATTCTAGTGGGTTGAAACACTGTTTTCTTGTGAAGTAACTCTATTTCAAGGATTTCTGTAGTGTATAACATCCTTTCTAGACTAGAAACTTACATTTTGATGTCTTTTCCACTTGTTCTCACACAATTCTATGATATTCATTAGTATTTCCTCATAATTACTACTGATTTCTAGCTGTTTCCTATAATGGGCCTTCTGCTCTACTTGTGGGAGTTCACCACATGTAGAAACAACTTTATACAGTCTTCTGTGGACTTGCGAATCTATATAAACTTGTCTTTCAACTGTTTTACAGTTAAATACTACTTTTCCGAGCATTCTGGTGGTTTGAAACACTGGTTTCATGTGAGCTAACTCTATTTCAAGGATTTCTGCAGTGTACAACATCCTTTCTAGACTAGAGACTTACATTTTGATGTCTTTTACACTTGTTCTCTATTATGTGATATTCATTAGTATTTGCTCTGAATGACTACTGATTTCTAGCTGTTTCCTATAATGGGCCTTCTTTTCTACTTGTGGGACTTCACCACATGTAGAAACAACTTTATACACTCTTCCCTGAACTTGAGAAGCTATATACAATTGTCTTTCAACTGTTTTACAGTTGAATACTACTTTTCAGTGAATTTTAGTGGGTTGAAACACTGTTTTCTTGTGAAGTAACTCTATTTCAAGGATTTCTGTAGTGTATAACATCCTTTCTAGACTAGAAACTAACATTATGATGTCTTTTACACTTGTTCTCACACAATTCTATGATATTCATTAGTATTTCCTCTGAATTACTACTGATTTCTAGCTGTTTCCTATAATGGGCCTTCTTTTCTACTTGTGGGACTTCACCACATGTAGAAACAACTTTATACAGTCTTCTGTGGACTTGCGAAGCTATATACACTTGTCTTTCAACTGTTTTACAGTTGAATACTACTTTTCAGTGAATTCTGGTGGTTTCAAACACTGGTTTCATGTGAACTAACTCTATTTCAAGTATTTCTGCAGTGTACAACATCCTTTCTAGACTAGAGACTTACATTTAGATGTCTTTTACACTTGTTCTCTCACTATTCTGTGATATTCATTAGTATTTGCTCTGAATGACTACTGATTTCTAGCTGTTTCCTATAATGGGCCTTCTTTTCTACTTGTGGGACTTCACCAAATGTAGAAACAAGTTTATACACTCTTTCTGAAATTGAGAAGCTACATACACTTGTCTTTCAACTGTTTTACAGTTGAATACTACTTTTCAGTGAATTCTAGTGGGTTGAAACACTGTTTTCTTGTGAAGTAACTCTATTTCAAGGATTTCTGTAGTGTATAACATCCTTTCTAGACTAGAAACTTACATTTTGATGTCTTTTACTCTTGTTCTCACACAATTCTATGATATTCATGAGTATTTTCTCTGAATGACTACTGATTTCTAGCTGTTTCCTATAATGGGCCTTCTTTTCTACTTGTGGGACTTCACCACATGTAGAAACAAGTTTATACACTCTTTCTGGAATTGAGAAGCTATATACACTTGTCTTTCAACTGTTTTACAGTTGAATACTACTTTTCAGTGAATTCTAGTGGGTTGAAACACTGTTTTCTTGTGAAGTAACTCTATTTCAAGGATTTCTGTAGTGTATAACATCCTTTCTAGACTAGAAACTTACATTTTGATGTCTTTTACACTTGTTCTCACACAATTCTATGATATTCATTAGTATTTCCTCATAATTACTACTGATTTCTAGCTGTTTCCTATAATGGGCCTTCTGCTCTACTTGTGGGACTTCACCACATGTAGAAACAACTTTATACAGTATTCTGTGGATTTGCGAATCTATATAAACTTGTCTTTCAACTCTTTTACAGTTAAATACTACTTTTCAGTGCATTCTGGTGGTTTGAAACACTGGTTTCATGTGAACTAACTCTATTTCAAAGATTTCTGCAGTGTACAACATCCTTTCTAGACTAGAGACTTACATTTTGATGTCTTTTACTCTTGTTCTCTCTCTATTCTATGATATTCATTAGTATTTGCTCTGAATGACTACTGATTTCTAGCTGTTTCCTATAATGGGCCTTCTTTTCTACTTGTGGGACTTCACCACATGTAGAAACAACTTTATACACTCTTTTCTGATCTTGAGAAGCTATAAGAACTTGTCTTTCAACTGTTTTACAGTTGAATACTACTTTTCAGTGAATTCTAGTGTGTTGAAACACTGTTTTCTTGTGAAGTAACTCTATTTCAAGAATTTCTGTAGTGTATAACATCCTTTCTAGACTAGAAACTTACATTTTGATATCTTTTACATTTGTTCTCACACAATTCTATGATATTCATTAGTATTTCCTCTGAATTACTACTGATTTCTAGCTGTTTCCTATAATGGGCCTTCTGCTCTACTTGTGGGAGTTCACCACATGTAGAAACAACTTTATACAGTCTTCTGTGGACTTGCGAATCTATATAAACTTGTCTTTCAACTGTTTTACAGTTAAATACTACTTTTCCGAGCATTCTGGTGGTTTGAAACACTGGTTTCATGTGAGCTAACTCTATTTCAAGGATTTCTGCAGTGTACAACATCCTTTATAGACTAGAGACTTACATTTTGATGTCTTTTACACTTGTTCTCTCTCTATTATGTGATATTCATTAGTATTTGCTCTGAATGACTACTGATTTCTAGCTGTTTCCTATAATGGGCCTTCTTTTCTACTTGTGGGACTTCACCACATGTAGAAACAAGTTTATACACTCTTTCTGAAATTGAGAAGCTATATACACTTGTCTTTCAACTGTTTTACAGTTGAATACTACTTTTCAGTGAATTCTAGTGGGATGAAACACTGTTTTCTTGTGAAATAACTCTATTTCAAGGATTTCTGTAGTGTATAACATCCTTTCTAGACTAGAAACTTACATTTTGATGTCTTTTACTCTTGTTCTCACACAATTCTATGATATTCATGAGTATTTTCTCTGAATGACTACTGATTTCTAGCTGTTTCCTATAATGGGCCTTCTTTTCTACTTGTGGGACTTCACCACATGTAGAAACAAGTTTATACACTCTTTCTGAAATTGAGAAGCTACATACACTTGTCTTTCAACTGTTTTACAGTTGAATACTACTTTTCAGTGAATTCTAGTGGGTTGAAACACTGTTTTCTTGTGAAGTAACTCTATTTCAAGGATTTCTGTAGTGTATAACATCCTTTCTAGACTAGAAACTTACATTTTGATGTCTTTTACACTTGTTCTCACACAATTCTATGATATTCATTAGTATTTCCTCATAATTACTACTGATTTCTAGCTGTTTCCTATAATGGGCCTTCTGCTCTACTTGTGGGAGTTCACCACATGTAGAAACAACTTTATACAGTATTCTGTGGATTTGCGAATCTATATAAACTTGTCTTTCAACTCTTTTACAGTTAAATACTACTTTTCAGTGCATTCTGGTGGTTTGAAACACTGGTTTCATGTGAACTAACTCTATTTCAAAGATTTCTGCAGTGTACAACATCCTTTCTAGACTAGAGACTTACATTTTGATGTCTTTTACTCTTGTTCTCTCTCTATTCTATGATATTCATTAGTATTTGCTCTGAATGACTACTGATTTCTAGCTGTTTCCTATAATGGGCCTTCTTTTCTACTTGTGGGACTTCACCACATGTAGAAACAACTTTATACACTCTTTTCTGATCTTGGGAAGCTATATACACTTGTCTTTCAACTGTTTTACAGTTGAATACTACTTTTCAGTGAATTCTAGTGGGTTGAAACACTGTTTTCTTGTGAAGTAACTCTATTTCAAGGATTTCTGTAGTGTATAACATCCTTTCTAGACTAGAAACTTACATTTTGATGTCTTTTACTCTTGTTCTCACACAATTCTATGATATTCATGAGTATTTTCTCTGAATGACTACTGATTTCTAGCTGTTTCCTATAATGGGCCTTCTTTTCTACTTGTGGGACTTCACCACATGTAGAAACAAGTTTATACACTCTTTCTGAAATTGAGAAGCTACATACACTTGTCTTTCAACTGTTTTACAGTTGAATACTACTTTTCAGTGAATTCTAGTGGGTTGAAACACTGTTTTCTTGTGAAGTAACTCTATTTCAAGGATTTCTGTAGTGTATAACATCCTTTCTAGACTAGAAACTTACATTTTGATGTCTTTTACACTTGTTCTCACACAATTCTATGATATTCATTAGTATTTCCTCATAATTACTACTGATTTCTAGCTGTTTCCTATAATGGGCCTTCTGCTCTACTTGTGGGAGTTCACCACATGTAGAAACAACTTTATACAGTATTCTGTGGATTTGCGAATCTATATAAACTTGTCTTTCAACTCTTTTACAGTTAAATACTACTTTTCAGTGCATTCTGGTGGTTTGAAACACTGGTTTCATGTGAACTAACTCTATTTCAAAGATTTCTGCAGTGTACAACATCCTTTCTAGACTAGAGACTTACATTTTGATGTCTTTTACTCTTGTTCTCTCTCTATTCTATGATATTCATTAGTATTTGCTCTGAATGACTACTGATTTCTAGCTGTTTCCTATAATGGGCCTTCTTTTCTACTTGTGGGACTTCACCACATGTAGAAACAACTTTATACACTCTTTTCTGATCTTGAGAAGCTATATACACTTGTCTTTCAACTGTTTTACAGTTGAATACTACTTTTCAGTGAATTCTAGTGGGTTGAAACACTGTTTTCTTGTGAAGTAACTCTATTTCAAGGATTTCTGTAGTGTATAACATCCTTTCTAGACTAGAAACTTACATTTTGATGTCTTTTACACTTGTTCTCACACAATTCTATGATATTCATTAGTATTTCCTCTGAATTACTACTGATTTCTAGCTGTTTCCTATAATGGGCCTTCTGCTCTACTTGTGGGAGTTCACCACATGTAGAAACAACTTTATACAGTCTTCTGTGGACTTGCGAATCTATATAAACTTGTCTTTCAACTGTTTTACAGTTAAATACTACTTTTCCGAGCATTCTGGTGGTTTGAAACACTGGTTTCATGTGAGCTAACTCTATTTCAAGGATTTCTGCAGTGTACAACATCCTTTATAGACTAGAGACTTACATTTTGATGTCTTTTACACTTGTTCTCTATTATGTGATATTCATTAGTATTTGCTCTGAATGACTACTGATTTCTAGCTGTTTCCTATAATGGGCCTTCTTTTCTACTTGTGGGACTTCACCACATGTAGAAACAACTTTATACACTCTTCCCTGAACTTGAGAAGCTATATACAATTGTCTTTCAACTGTTTTACAGTTGAATACTACTTTTCAGTGAATTTTAGTGGGTTGAAACACTGTTTTCTTGTGAAGTAACTCTATTTCAAGGATTTCTGTAGTGTATAACATCCTTTCTAGACTAGAAACTAACATTATGATGTCTTTTACACTTGTTCTCACACAATTCTATGATATTCATTAGTATTTCCTCTGAATTACTACTGATTTCTAGCTGTTTCCTATAATGGGCCTTCTTTTCTACTTGTGGGACTTCACCACATGTAGAAACAACTTTATACAGTCTTCTGTGGACTTGCGAAGCTATATACACTTGTCTTTCAACTGTTTTACAGTTGAATACTACTTTTCAGTGAATTCTGGTGGTTTCAAACACTGGTTTCATGTGAACTAACTCTATTTCAAGTATTTCTGCAGTGTACAACATCCTTTCTAGACTAGAGACTTACATTTAGATGTCTTTTACACTTGTTCTCTCACTATTCTGTGATATTCATTAGTATTTGCTCTGAATGACTACTGATTTCTAGCTGTTTCCTATAATGGGCCTTCTTTTCTACTTGTGGGACTTCACCAAATGTAGAAACAAGTTTATACACTCTTTCTGAAATTGAGAAGCTACATACACTTGTCTTTCAACTGTTTTACAGTTGAATACTACTTTTCAGTGAATTCTAGTGGGTTGAAACACTGTTTTCTTGTGAAGTAACTCTATTTCAAGGATTTCTGTAGTGTATAACATCCTTTCTAGACTAGAAACTTACATTTTGATGTCTTTTACACTTGTTCTCTCTCTATTATGTGATATTCATTAGTATTTGCTCTGAATGACTACTGATTTCTAGCTGTTTCCTATAATGGGCCTTATTTTCTACTTGTGGGACTTCACCACATGTAGAAACAACTTTATACAGTCTTCTGTGGACTTGCGAAGCTATATACACTTGTCTTTCAACTGTTTTACAGTTGAATACTACTTTTCAGTGAATTCTGGTGGTTTCAAACACTGGTTTCATGTGAACTAACTCTATTTCAAGTATTTCTGCAGTGTACAACATCCTTTCTAGACTAGAGACTTACATTTAGATGTCTTTTACACTTGTTCTCTCACTATTCTGTGATATTCATTAGTATTTGCTCTGAATGACTACTGATTTCTAGCTGTTTCCTATAATGGGCCTTCTTTTCTACTTGTGGGACTTCACCAAATGTAGAAACAAGTTTATACACTCTTTCTGAAATTGAGAAGCTACATACACTTGTCTTTCAACTGTTTTACAGTTGAATACTACTTTTCAGTGAATTCTAGTGGGTTGAAACACTGTTTTCTTGTGAAGTAACTCTATTTCAAGGATTTCTGTAGTGTATAACATCCTTTCTAGACTAGAAACTTACATTTTGATGTCTTTTACACTTGTTCTCTCTCTATTATGTGATATTCATTAGTATTTGCTCTGAATGACTACTGATTTCTAGCTGTTTCCTATAATGGGCCTTATTTTCTACTTGTGGGACTTCACCACATGTAGAAACAACTTTATACAGTCTTCTGTGGACTTGCGAAGCTATATACACTTGTCTTTCAACTGTTTTACAGTTGAATACTACTTTTCAGTGAATTCTGGTGGTTTCAAACACTGTTTTCTTGTGAAGTAACTCTATTTCAAGGATTTCTGTAGTGTATAACATCCTTTCTAGACTAGAAACTTACATTTTGATGTCTTTTACTCTTGTTCTCACACAATTCTATGATATTCATGAGTATTTTCTCTGAATGACTACTGATTTCTAGCTGTTTCCTATAATGGGCCTTCTTTTCTACTTGTGGGACTTCACCACATGTAGAAACAAGTTTATACACTCTTTCTGAAATTGAGAAGCTACATACACTTGTCTTTCAACTGTTTTACAGTTGAATACTACTTTTCAGTGAATTCTAGTGGGTTGAAACACTGTTTTCTTGTGAAGTAACTCTATTTCAAGGATTTCTGTAGTGTATAACATCCTTTCTAGACTAGAAACTTACATTTTGATGTCTTTTACACTTGTTCTCACACAATTCTATGATATTCATTAGTATTTCCTCATAATTACTACTGATTTCTAGCTGTTTCCTATAATGGGCCTTCTGCTCTACTTGTGGGAGTTCACCACATGTAGAAACAACTTTATACAGTATTCTGTGGATTTGCGAATCTATATAAACTTGTCTTTCAACTCTTTTACAGTTAAATACTACTTTTCAGTGCATTCTGGTGGTTTGAAACACTGGTTTCATGTGAACTAACTCTATTTCAAAGATTTCTGCAGTGTACAACATCCTTTCTAGACTAGAGACTTACATTTTGATGTCTTTTACTCTTGTTCTCTCTCTATTCTATGATATTCATTAGTATTTGCTCTGAATGACTACTGATTTCTAGCTGTTTCCTATAATGGGCCTTCTTTTCTACTTGTGGGACTTCACCACATGTAGAAACAACTTTATACACTCTTTTCTGATCTTGAGAAGCTATATACACTTGTCTTTCAACTGTTTTACAGTTGAATACTACTTTTCAGTGAATTCTAGTGGGTTGAAACACTGTTTTCTTGTGAAGTAACTCTATTTCAAGGATTTCTGTAGTGTATAACATCCTTTCTAGACTAGAAACTTACATTTTGATGTCTTTTACACTTGTTCTCACACAATTCTATGATATTCATTAGTATTTCCTCTGAATTACTACTGATTTCTAGCTGTTTCCTATAATGGGCCTTCTGCTCTACTTGTGGGAGTTCACCACATGTAGAAACAACTTTATACAGTCTTCTGTGGACTTGCGAATCTATATAAACTTGTCTTTCAACTGTTTTACAGTTAAATACTACTTTTCCGAGCATTTTGGTGGTTTGAAACACTGGTTTCATGTGAGCTAACTCTATTTCAAGGATTTCTGCAGTGTACAACATCCTTTATAGACTAGAGACTTACATTTTGATGTCTTTTACACTTGTTCTCTATTATGTGATATTCATTAGTATTTGCTCTGAATGACTACTGATTTCTAGCTGTTTCCTATAATGGGCCTTCTTTTCTACTTGTGGGACTTCACCACATGTAGAAACAACTTTATACACTCTTCCCTGAACTTGAGAAGCTATATACAATTGTCTTTCAACTGTTTTACAGTTGAATACTACTTTTCAGTGAATTTTAGTGGGTTGAAACACTGTTTTCTTGTGAAGTAACTCTATTTCAAGGATTTCTGTAGTGTATAACATCCTTTCTAGACTAGAAACTAACATTATGATGTCTTTTACACTTGTTCTCACACAATTCTATGATATTCATTAGTATTTCCTCTGAATTACTACTGATTTCTAGCTGTTTCCTATAATGGGCCTTCTTTTCTACTTGTGGGACTTCACCACATGTAGAAACAACTTTATACAGTCTTCTGTGGACTTGCGAAGCTATATACACTTGTCTTTCAACTGTTTTACAGTTGAATACTACTTTTCAGTGAATTCTGGTGATTTCAAACACTGGTTTCATGTGAACTAACTCTATTTCAAGTATTTCTGCAGTGTACAACATCCTTTCTAGACTAGAGACTTACATTTAGATGTCTTTTACACTTGTTCTCTCACTATTCTGTGATATTCATTAGTATTTGCTCTGAATGACTACTGATTTCTAGCTGTTTCCTATAATGGGCCTTCTTTTCTACTTGTGGGACTTCACCAAATGTAGAAACAAGTTTATACACTCTTTCTGAAATTGAGAAGCTACATACACTTGTCTTTCAACTGTTTTACAGTTGAATACTACTTTTCAGTGAATTCTAGTGGGTTGAAACACTGTTTTCTTGTGAAGTAACTCTATTTCAAGGATTTCTGTAGTGTATAACATCCTTTCTAGACTAGAAACTTACATTTTGATGTCTTTTACTCTTGTTCTCACACAATTCTATGATATTCATGAGTATTTTCTCTGAATGACTACTGATTTCTAGCTGTTTCCTATAATGGGCCTTCTTTTCTACTTGTGGGACTTCACCACATGTAGAAACAAGTTTATACACTCTTTCTGGAATTGAGAAGCTATATACACTTGTCTTTCAACTGTTTTACAGTTGAATACTACTTTTCAGTGAATTCTAGTGGGTTGAAACACTGTTTTCTTGTGAAGTAACTCTATTTCAAGGATTTCTGTAGTGTATAACATCCTTTCTAGACTAGAAACTTACATTTTGATGTCTTTTACACTTGTTCTCACACAATTCTATGATATTCATTAGTATTTCCTCATAATTACTACTGATTTCTAGCTGTTTCCTATAATGGGCCTTCTGCTCTACTTGTGGGACTTCACCACATGTAGAAACAACTTTATACAGTATTCTGTGGATTTGCGAATCTATATAAACTTGTCTTTCAACTCTTTTACAGTTAAATACTACTTTTCAGTGCATTCTGGTGGTTTGAAACACTGGTTTCATGTGAACTAACTCTATTTCAAAGATTTCTGCAGTGTACAACATCCTTTCTAGACTAGAGACTTACATTTTGATGTCTTTTACTCTTGTTCTCTCTCTATTCTATGATATTCATTAGTATTTGCTCTGAATGACTACTGATTTCTAGCTGTTTCCTATAATGGCCCTTCTTTTCTACTTGTGGGACTTCACCACATGTAGAAACAACTTTATACACTCTTTTCTGATCTTGAGAAGCTATAAGAACTTGTCTTTCAACTGTTTTACAGTTGAATACTACTTTTCAGTGAATTCTAGTGGGTTGAAACACTGTTTTCTTGTGAAGTAACTCTATTTCAAGGATTTCTGTAGTGTATAACATCCTTTCTAGACTAGAAACTTACATTTTGATATCTTTTACATTTGTTCTCACACAATTCTATGATATTCATTAGTATTTCCTCTGAATTACTACTGATTTCTAGCTGTTTCCTATAATGGGCCTTCTGCTCTACTTGTGGGAGTTCACCACATGTAGAAACAACTTTATACAGTCTTCTGTGGACTTGCGAATCTATATAAACTTGTCTTTCAACTGTTTTACAGTTAAATACTACTTTTCCGAGCATTCTGGTGGTTTGAAACACTGGTTTCATGTGAGCTAACTCTATTTCAAGGATTTCTGCAGTGTACAACATCCTTTATAGACTAGAGACTTACATTTTGATGTCTTTTACACTTGTTCTCTCTCTATTATGTGATATTCATTAGTATTTGCTCTGAATGACTACTGATTTCTAGCTGTTTCCTATAATGGGCCTTCTTTTCTACTTGTGGGACTTCACCACATGTAGAAACAAGTTTATACACTCTTTCTGAAATTGAGAAGCTATATACACTTGTCTTTCAACTGTTTTACAGTTGAATACTACTTTTCAGTGAATTCTAGTGGGATGAAACACTGTTTTCTTGTGAAATAACTCTATTTCAAGGATTTCTGTAGTGTATAACATCCTTTCTAGACTAGAAACTTACATTTTGATGTCTTTTACTCTTGTTCTCACACAATTCTATGATATTCATGAGTATTTTCTCTGAATGACTACTGATTTCTAGCTGTTTCCTATAATGGGCCTTCTTTTCTACTTGTGGGACTTCACCACATGTAGAAACAAGTTTATACACTCTTTCTGAAATTGAGAAGCTACATACACTTGTCTTTCAACTGTTTTACAGTTGAATACTACTTTTCAGTGAATTCTAGTGGGTTGAAACACTGTTTTCTTGTGAAGTAACTCTATTTCAAGGATTTCTGTAGTGTATAACATCCTTTCTAGACTAGAAACTTACATTTTGATGTCTTTTACACTTGTTCTCACACAATTCTATGATATTCATTAGTATTTCCTCATAATTACTACTGATTTCTAGCTGTTTCCTATAATGGGCCTTCTGCTCTACTTGTGGGAGTTCACCACATGTAGAAACAACTTTATACAGTATTCTGTGGATTTGCGAATCTATATAAACTTGTCTTTCAACTCTTTTACAGTTAAATACTACTTTTCAGTGCATTCTGGTGGTTTGAAACACTGGTTTCATGTGAACTAACTCTATTTCAAAGATTTCTGCAGTGTACAACATCCTTTCTAGACTAGAGACTTACATTTTGATGTCTTTTACTCTTGTTCTCTCTCTATTCTATGATATTCATTAGTATTTGCTCTGAATGACTACTGATTTCTAGCTGTTTCCTATAATGGGCCTTCTTTTCTACTTGTGGGACTTCACCACATGTAGAAACAACTTTATACACTCTTTTCTGATCTTGAGAAGCTATATACACTTGTCTTTCAACTGTTTTACAGTTGAATACTACTTTTCAGTGAATTCTAGTGGGTTGAAACACTGTTTTCTTGTGAAGTAACTCTATTTCAAGGATTTCTGTAGTGTATAACATCCTTTCTAGACTAGAAACTTACATTTTGATGTCTTTTCCACTTGTTCTCACACAATTCTATGATATTCATTAGTATTTCCTCTGAATTACTACTGATTTCTAGCTGTTTCCTATAATGGGCCTTCTGCTCTACTTGTGGGAGTTCACCACATGTAGAAACAACTTTATACAGTCTTCTGTGGACTTGCGAATCTATATAAACTTGTCTTTCAACTGTTTTACAGTTAAATACTACTTTTCCGAGCATTCTGGTGGTTTGAAACACTGGTTTCATGTGAGCTAACTCTATTTCAAGGATTTCTGCAGTGTACAACATCCTTTATAGACTAGAGACTTACATTTTGATGTCTTTTACACTTGTTCTCTATTATGTGATATTCATTAGTATTTGCTCTGAATGACTACTGATTTCTAGCTGTTTCCTATAATGGGCCTTCTTTTCTACTTGTGGGACTTCACCACATGTAGAAACAACTTTATACACTCTTCCCTGAACTTGAGAAGCTATATACAATTGTCTTTCAACTGTTTTACAGTTGAATACTACTTTTCAGTGAATTTTAGTGGGTTGAAACACTGTTTTCTTGTGAAGTAACTCTATTTCAAGGATTTCTGTAGTGTATAACATCCTTTCTAGACTAGAAACTAACATTATGATGTCTTTTACACTTGTTCTCACACAATTCTATGATATTCATTAGTATTTCCTCTGAATTACTACTGATTTCTAGCTGTTTCCTATAATGGGCCTTCTTTTCTACTTGTGGGACTTCACCACATGTAGAAACAACTTTATACAGTCTTCTGTGGACTTGCGAAGCTATATACACTTGTCTTTCAACTGTTTTACAGTTGAATACTACTTTTCAGTGAATTCTGGTGGTTTCAAACACTGGTTTCATGTGAACTAACTCTATTTCAAGTATTTCTGCAGTGTACAACATCCTTTCTAGACTAGAGACTTACATTTAGATGTCTTTTACACTTGTTCTCTCACTATTCTGTGATATTCATTAGTATTTGCTCTGAATGACTACTGATTTCTAGCTGTTTCCTATAATGGGCCTTCTTTTCTACTTGTGGGACTTCACCAAATGTAGAAACAAGTTTATACACTCTTTCTGAAATTGAGAAGCTACATACACTTGTCTTTCAACTGTTTTACAGTTGAATACTACTTTTCAGTGAATTCTAGTGGGTTGAAACACTGTTTTCTTGTGAAGTAACTCTATTTCAAGGATTTCTGTAGTGTATAACATCCTTTCTAGACTAGAAACTTACATTTTGATGTCTTTTACACTTGTTCTCTCTCTATTATGTGATATTCATTAGTATTTGCTCTGAATGACTACTGATTTCTAGCTGTTTCCTATAATGGGCCTTATTTTCTACTTGTGGGACTTCACCACATGTAGAAACAACTTTATACAGTCTTCTGTGGACTTGCGAAGCTATATACACTTGTCTTTCAACTGTTTTACAGTTGAATACTACTTTTCAGTGAATTCTGGTGGTTTCAAACACTGGTTTCATGTGAACTAACTCTATTTCAAGTATTTCTGCAGTGTACAACATCCTTTCTAGACTAGAGACTTACATTTAGATGTCTTTTACACTTGTTCTCTCACTATTCTGTGATATTCATTAGTATTTGCTCTGAATGACTACTGATTTCTAGCTGTTTCCTATAATGGGCCTTCTTTTCTACTTGTGGGACTTCACCACATGTAGAAACAAGTTTATACACTCTTTCTGAAATTGAGAAGCTACATACACTTGTCTTTCAACTGTTTTACAGTTGAATACTACTTTTCAGTGAATTCTAGTGGGTTGAAACACTGTTTTCTTGTGAAGTAACTCTATTTCAAGGATTTCTGTAGTGTATAACATCCTTTCTAGACTAGAAACTTACATTTTGATGTCTTTTACACTTGTTCTCTCTCTATTATGTGATATTCATTAGTATTTGCTCTGAATGACTACTGATTTCTAGCTGTTTCCTATAATGGGCCTTATTTTCTACTTGTGGGACTTCACCACATGTAGAAACAACTTTATACAGTCTTCTGTGGACTTGCGAAGCTATATACACTTGTCTTTCAACTGTTTTACAGTTGAATACTACTTTTCAGTGAATTCTGGTGGTTTCAAACACTGGTTTCATGTAAACTAACTCTATTTCAAGTATTTCTGCAGTGTACAACATCCTTTCTAGACTAGAGACTTACATTTAGATGTCTTTTACACTTGTTCTCTCACTATTCTGTGATATTCATTAGTATTTGCTCTGAATGACTACTGATTTCTAGCTGTTTCCTATAATGGGCCTTCTTTTCTACTTGTGGGACTTCACCAAATGTAGAAACAAGTTTATACACTCTTTCTGAAATTGAGAAGCTACATACACTTGTCTTTCAACTGTTTTACAGTTGAATACTACTTTTCAGTGAATTCTAGTGGGTTGAAACACTGTTTTCTTGTGAAGTAACTCTATTTCAAGGATTTCTGTAGTGTATAACATCCTTTCTAGACTAGAAACTTACATTTTGATGTCTTTTACACTTGTTCTCACACAATTCTATGATATTCATTAGTATTTCCTCAGAATTACTACTGATTTCTAGCTGTTTCCTATAATGGGCCTTCTGCTCTACTTGTGGGACTTCACCACATGTAGAAACAACTTTATACAGTATTCTGTGGATTTGCGAATCTATATAAACTTGTCTTTCAACTGTTTTACAGTTAAATACTACTTTTCAGTGCATTCTGGTGGTTTGAAACACTGGTTTCATGTGAACTAACTCTATTTCAAAGATTTCTGCAGTGTACAACATCCTTTCTAGACTAGAGACTTACATTTTGATGTCTTTTACTCTTGTTCTCTCTCTATTCTATGATATTCATTAGTATTTGCTCTGAATGACTACTGATTTCTAGCTGTTTCCTATAATGGGCCTTCTTTTCTACTTGTGGGACTTCACCACATGTAGAAACAACTTTATACACTCTTTTCTGATCTTGAGAAGCTATATACACTTGTCTTTCAACTGTTTTACAGTTGAATACTACTTTTCAGTGAATTCTAGTGGGTTGAAACACTGTTTTCTTGTGAAGTAACTCTATTTAAAGGATTTCTGTAGTGTATAACATCCTTTCTAGACTAGAAACTTACATTTTGATGTCTTTTACACTTGTTCTCACACAATTCTATGATATTCATTAGTATTTGCTCTGAATGACTACTGATTTCTAGCTGTTTCCTATAATGGGCCTTCTGCTCTACTTGTGGGAGTTCACCACATGTAGAAACAACTTTATACAATCTTCTGTGGACTTGCGAAGCTATATAAACTTGTCTTTCAACTGTTTTACAGTTAAATACTACTTTTCAGTGCATTCTGGTGGTTTGAAACACTGGTTTCATGTGAACTAACTCTATTTCAAGGATTTCTGCAGTGTACAACATCCTTTCTAGACTAGAGACTTACATTTTGATGTCTTTTACACTTGTTCTCACACAATTCTATGATATTCATTAGTATTTGCTCTGAATGACTACTGATTTCTAGCTGTTTCCTATAATGGGCCTTCTTTTCTACTTGTGGGACTTCACCACATGTAGAAACAACTTTATACACTCTTCCCTGAACTTGAGAAGCTATATACAATTGTCTTTCAACAGTTTTACAGTTGAATACTACTTTTCAGTGAATTTTAGTGGGTTGAAACACTGTTTTCTTGTGAAGTAACTCTATTTCAAGGATTTCTGTAGTGTATAACATCCTTTCTAGACTAGAAACTAACATTATGATGTCTTTTACACTTGTTCTCACACAATTCTATGATATTCATTAGTATTTCCTCTGAATTACTACTGATTTCTAGCTGTTTCCTATAATGGGCCTTCTTTTCTACTTGTGGGACTTCACCACATGTAGAAACAACTTTATACAGTCTTCTGTGGACTTGCGAAGCTATATACACTTGTCTTTCAACTGTTTTACAGTTGAATACTACTTTTCAGTGAATTCTGGTGGTTTCAAACACTGGTTTCATGTGAACTAACTCTATTTCAAGTATTTCTGCAGTGTACAACATCCTTTCTAGACTAGAGACTTACATTTAGATGTCTTTTACACTTGTTCTCTCACTATTCTGTGACATTCATTAGTATTTGCTCTGAATGACTACTGATTTCTAGCTGTTTCCTATAATGGGCCTTCTTTTCTACTTGTGGGACTTCACCACATGTAGAAACAAGTTTATACACTCTTTCTGAAATTGAGAAGCTACATACACTTGTCTTTCAACTGTTTTACAGTTGAATACTACTTTTCAGTGAATTCTAGTGGGTTGAAACACTGTTTTCTTGTGAAGTAACTCTATTTCAAGGATTTCTGTAGTGTATAACATCCTTTCTAGACTAGAAACTTACATTTTGATGTCTTTTACACTTGTTCTCTCTCTATTATGTGATATTCATTAGTATTTGCTCTGAATGACTACTGATTTCTAGCTGTTTCCTATAATGGGCCTTATTTTCTACTTGTGGGACTTCACCACATGTAGAAACAACTTTATACAGTCTTCTGTGGACTTGCGAAGCTATATACACTTGTCTTTCAACTGTTTTACAGTTGAATACTACTTTTCAGTGAATTCTGGTGGTTTCAAACACTGTTTTCTTGTGAAGTAACTCTATTTCAAGGATTTCTGTAGTGTATAACATCCTTTCTAGACTAGAAACTTACATTTTGATGTCTTTTACTCTTGTTCTCACACAATTCTATGATATTCATGAGTATTTTCTCTGAATGACTACTGATTTCTAGCTGTTTCCTATAATGGGCCTTCTTTTCTACTTGTGGGACTTCACCACATGTAGAAACAAGTTTATACACTCTTTCTGAAATTGAAAAGCTACATACACTTGTCTTTCAACTGTTTTACAGTTGAATACTACTTTTCAGTGAATTCTAGTGGGTTGAAACACTGTTTTCTTGTGAAGTAACTCTATTTCAAGGATTTCTGTAGTGTATAACATCCTTTCTAGACTAGAAACTTACATTTTGATGTCTTTTACACTTGTTCTCACACAATTCTATGATATTCATTAGTATTTCCTCATAATTACTACTGATTTCTAGCTGTTTCCTATAATGGGCCTTCTGCTCTACTTGTGGGAGTTCACCACATGTAGAAACAACTTTATACAGTATTCTGTGGATTTGCGAATCTATATAAACTTGTCTTTCAACTCTTTTACAGTTAAATACTACTTTTCAGTGCATTCTGGTGGTTTGAAACACTGGTTTCATGTGAACTAACTCTATTTCAAAGATTTCTGCAGTGTACAACATCCTTTCTAGACTAGAGACTTACATTTTGATGTCTTTTACTCTTGTTCTCTCTCTATTCTATGATATTCATTAGTATTTGCTCTGAATGACTACTGATTTCTAGCTGTTTCCTATAATGGGCCTTCTTTTCTACTTGTGGGACTTCACCACATGTAGAAACAACTTTATACACTCTTTTCTGATCTTGAGAAGCTATATACACTTGTCTTTCAACTGTTTTACAGTTGAATACTACTTTTCAGTGAATTCTAGTGGGTTGAAACACTGTTTTCTTGTGAAGTAACTCTATTTCAAGGATTTCTGTAGTGTATAACATCCTTTCTAGACTAGAAACTTACATTTTGATGTCTTTTACACTTGTTCTCACACAATTCTATGATATTCATTAGTATTTCCTCTGAATTACTACTGATTTCTAGCTGTTTCCTATAATGGGCCTTCTGCTCTACTTGTGGGAGTTCACCACATGTAGAAACAACTTTATACAGTCTTCTGTGGACTTGCGAATCTATATAAACTTGTCTTTCAACTGTTTTACAGTTAAATAGTACTTTTCCGAGCATTCTGGTGGTTTGAAACACTGGTTTCATGTGAGCTAACTCTATTTCAAGGATTTCTGCAGTGTACAACATCCTTTATAGACTAGAGACTTACATTTTGATGTCTTTTACACTTGTTCTCTATTATGTGATATTCATTAGTATTTGCTCTGAATGACTACTGATTTCTAGCTGTTTCCTATAATGGGCCTTCTTTTCTACTTGTGGGACTTCACCACATGTAGAAACAACTTTATACACTCTTCCCTGAACTTGAGAAGCTATATACAATTGTCTTTCAACTGTTTTACAGTTGAATACTACTTTTCAGTGAATTTTAGTGGGTTGAAACACTGTTTTCTTGTGAAGTAACTCTATTTCAAGGATTTCTGTAGTGTATAACATCCTTTCTAGACTAGAAACTAACATTATGATGTCTTTTACACTTGTTCTCACACAATTCTATGATATTCATTAGTATTTCCTCTGAATTACTACTGATTTCTAGCTGTTTCCTATAATGGGCCTTCTTTTCTACTTGTGGGACTTCACCACATGTAGAAACAACTTTATACAGTCTTCTGTGGACTTGCGAAGCTATATACACTTGTCTTTCAACTGTTTTACAGTTGAATACTACTTTTCAGTGAATTCTGGTGGTTTCAAACACTGGTTTCATGTGAACTAACTCTATTTCAAGTATTTCTGCAGTGTACAACATCCTTTCTAGACTAGAGACTTACATTTAGATGTCTTTTACACTTGTTCTCTCACTATTCTGTGATATTCATTAGTATTTGCTCTGAATGACTACTGATTTCTAGCTGTTTCCTATAATGGGCCTTCTTTTCTACTTGTGGGACTTCACCAAATGTAGAAACAAGTTTATACACTCTTTCTGAAATTGAGAAGCTACATACACTTGTCTTTCAACTGTTTTACAGTTGAATACTACTTTTCAGTGAATTCTAGTGGGTTGAAACACTGTTTTCTTGTGAAGTAACTCTATTTCAAGGATTTCTGTAGTGTATAACATCCTTTCTAGACTAGAAACTTACATTTTGATGTCTTTTACACTTGTTCTCTCTCTATTATGTGATATTCATTAGTATTTGCTCTGAATGACTACTGATTTCTAGCTGTTTCCTATAATGGGCCTTATTTTCTACTTGTGGGACTTCACCACATGTAGAAACAACTTTATACAGTCTTCTGTGGACTTGCGAAGCTATATACACTTGTCTTTCAACTGTTTTACAGTTGAATACTACTTTTCAGTGAATTCTGGTGGTTTCAAACACTGGTTTCATGTGAACTAACTCTATTTCAAGTATTTCTGCAGTGTACAACATCCTTTCTAGACTAGAGACTTACATTTAGATGTCTTTTACACTTGTTCTCTCACTATTCTGTGATATTCATTAGTATTTGCTCTGAATGACTACTGATTTCTAGCTGTTTCCTATAATGGGCCTTCTTTTCTACTTGTGGGACTTCACCACATGTAGAAACAAGTTTATACACTCTTTCTGAAATTGAGAAGCTACATACACTTGTCTTTCAACTGTTTTACAGTTGAATACTACTTTTCAGTGAATTCTAGTGGGTTGAAACACTGTTTTCTTGTGAAGTAACTCTATTTCAAGGATTTCTGTAGTGTATAACATCCTTTCTAGACTAGAAACTTACATTTTGATGTCTTTTACACTTGTTCTCTCTCTATTATGTGATATTCATTAGTATTTGCTCTGAATGACTACTGATTTCTAGCTGTTTCCTATAATGGGCCTTATTTTCTACTTGTGGGACTTCACCACATGTAGAAACAACTTTATACAGTCTTCTGTGGACTTGCGAAGCTATATACACTTGTCTTTCAACTGTTTTACAGTTGAATACTACTTTTCAGTGAATTCTGGTGGTTTCAAACACTGTTTTCTTGTGAAGTAACTCTATTTCAAGGATTTCTGTAGTGTATAACATCCTTTCTAGACTAGAAACTTACATTTTGATGTCTTTTACTCTTGTTCTCACACAATTCTATGATATTCATGAGTATTTTCTCTGAATGACTACTGATTTCTAGCTGTTTCCTATAATGGGCCTTCTTTTCTACTTGTGGGACTTCACCACATGTAGAAACAAGTTTATACACTCTTTCTGAAATTGAAAAGCTACATACACTTGTCTTTCAACTGTTTTACAGTTGAATACTACTTTTCAGTGAATTCTAGTGGGTTGAAACACTGTTTTCTTGTGAAGTAACTCTATTTCAAGGATTTCTGTAGTGTATAACATCCTTTCTAGACTAGAAACTTACATTTTGATGTCTTTTACACTTGTTCTCACACAATTCTATGATATTCATTAGTATTTCCTCTGAATTACTACTGATTTCTAGCTGTTTCCTATAATGGGCCTTCTTTTCTACTTGTGGGACTTCACCACATGTAGAAACAACTTTATACAGTCTTCTGTGGACTTGCGAAGCTATATACACTTGTCTTTCAACTGTTTTACAGTTGAATACTACTTTTCAGTGAATTCTGGTGGTTTCAAACACTGGTTTCATGTGAACTAACTCTATTTCAAGTATTTCTGCAGTGTACAACATCCTTTCTAGACTAGAGACTTACATTTAGATGTCTTTTACACTTGTTCTCTCACTATTCTGTGATATTCATTAGTATTTGCTCTGAATGACTACTGATTTCTAGCTGTTTCCTATAATGGGCCTTATTTTCTACTTGTGGGACTTCACCAAATGTAGAAACAAGTTTATACACTCTTTCTGAAATTGAGAAGCTACATACACTTGTCTTTCAACTGTTTTACAGTTGAATACTACTTTTCAGTGAATTCTAGTGGGTTGAAACACTGTTTTCTTGTGAAGTAACTCTATTTCAAGGATTTCTGTAGTGTATAACATCCTTTCTAGACTAGAAACTTACATTTTGATGTCTTTTACACTTGTTCTCTCTCTATTATGTGATATTCATTAGTATTTGCTCTGAATGACTACTGATTTCTAGCTGTTTCCTATAATGGGCCTTATTTTCTACTTGTGGGACTTCACCACATGTAGAAACAACTTTATACAGTCTTCTGTGGACTTGCGAAGCTATATACACTTGTCTTTCAACTGTTTTACAGTTGAATACTACTTTTCAGTGAATTCTGGTGGTTTCAAACACTGGTTTCATGTGAACTAACTCTATTTCAAGTATTTCTGCAGTGTACAACATCCTTTCTAGACTAGAGACTTACATTTAGATGTCTTTTACACTTGTTCTCTCACTATTCTGTGATATTCATTAGTATTTGCTCTGAATGACTACTGATTTCTAGCTGTTTCCTATAATGGGCCTTCTTTTCTACTTGTGGGACTTCACCACATGTAGAAACAAGTTTATACACTCTTTCTGAAATTGAGAAGCTACATACACTTGTCTTTCAACTGTTTTACAGTTGAATACTACTTTTCAGTGAATTCTAGTGGGTTGAAACACTGTTTTCTTGTGAAGTAACTCTATTTCAAGGATTTCTGTAGTGTATAACATCCTTTCTAGACTAGAAACTTACATTTTGATGTCTTTTACACTTGTTCTCTCTCTATTATGTGATATTCATTAGTATTTGCTCTGAATGACTACTGATTTCTAGCTGTTTCCTATAATGGGCCTTATTTTCTACTTGTGGGACTTCACCACATGTAGAAACAACTTTATACAGTCTTCTGTGGACTTGCGAAGCTATATACACTTGTCTTTCAACTGTTTTACAGTTGAATACTACTTTTCAGTGAATTCTGGTGGTTTCAAACACTGGTTTCATGTGAACTAACTCTATTTCAAGTATTTCTGCAGTGTACAACATCCTTTCTAGACTAGAGACTTACATTTAGATGTCTTTTACACTTGTTCTCTCACTATTCTGTGATATTCATTAGTATTTGCTCTGAATGACTACTGATTTCTAGCTGTTTCCTATAATGGGCCTTCTTTTCTACTTGTGGGACTTCACCAAATGTAGAAACAAGTTTATACACTCTTTCTGAAATTGAGAAGCTACATACACTTGTCTTTCAACTGTTTTACAGTTGAATACTACTTTTCAGTGAATTCTAGTGGGTTGAAACACTGTTTTCTTGTGAAGTAACTCTATTTCAAGGATTTCTGTAGTGTATAACATCCTTTCTAGACTAGAAACTTACATTTTGATGTCTTTTACACTTGTTCTCACACAATTCTATGATATTCATTAGTATTTCCTCAGAATTACTACTGATTTCTAGCTGTTTCCTATAATGGGCCTTCTGCTCTACTTGTGGGACTTCACCACATGTAGAAACAACTTTATACAGTATTCTGTGGATTTGCGAATCTATATAAACTTGTCTTTCAACTGTTTTACAGTTAAATACTACTTTTCAGTGCATTCTGGTGGTTTGAAACACTGGTTTCATGTGAACTAACTCTATTTCAAAGATTTCTGCAGTGTACAACATCCTTTCTAGACTAGAGACTTACATTTTGATGTCTTTTACTCTTGTTCTCTCTCTATTCTATGATATTCATTAGTATTTGCTCTGAATGACTACTGATTTCTAGCTGTTTCCTATAATGGGCCTTCTTTTCTACTTGTGGGACTTCACCACATGTAGAAACAACTTTATACACTCTTTTCTGATCTTGAGAAGCTATATACACTTGTCTTTCAACTGTTTTACAGTTGAATACTACTTTTCAGTGAATTCTAGTGGGTTGAAACACTGTTTTCTTGTGAAGTAACTCTATTTCAAGGATTTCTGTAGTGTATAACATCCTTTCTAGACTAGAAACTTACATTTTGATGTCTTTTACACTTGTTCTCACACAATTCTATGATATTCATTAGTATTTGCTCTGAATGACTACTGATTTCTAGCTGTTTCCTATAATGGGCCTTCTGCTCTACTTGTGGGAGTTCACCACATGTAGAAACAACTTTATACAATCTTCTGTGGACTTGCGAAGCTATATAAACTTGTCTTTCAACTGTTTTACAGTTAAATACTACTTTTCAGTGCATTCTGGTGGTTTGAAACACTGGTTTCATGTGAACTAACTCTATTTCAAGGATTTCTGCAGTGTACAACATCCTTTCTAGACTAGAGACTTACATTTTGATGTCTTTTACACTTGTTCTCACACAATTCTATGATATTCATTAGTATTTGCTCTGAATGACTACTGATTTCTAGCTGTTTCCTATAATGGGCCTTCTTTTCTACTTGTGGGACTTCACCACATGTAGAAACAACTTTATACACTCTTTTCTGATCTTGAGAAGCTATATACACTTGTCTTTCAACTGTTTTACAGTTGAATACTACTTTTCAGTGAATTCTAGTGGGTTGAAACACTGTTTTCTTGTGAAGTAACTCTATTTCAAGGATTTCTGTAGTGTATAACATCCTTTCTAGACTAGAAACTTACATTTTGATGTCTTTTACACTTGTTCTCACACAATTCTATGATATTCATTAGTATTTCCTCTGAATTACTACTGATTTCTAGCTGTTTCCTATAATGGGCCTTCTGCTCTACTTGTGGGAGTTCACCACATGTAGAAACAACTTTATACAGTCTTCTGTGGACTTGCGAATCTATATAAACTTGTCTTTCAACTGTTTTACAGTTAAATACTACTTTTCCGAGCATTCTGGTGGTTTGAAACACTGGTTTCATGTGAGCTAACTCTATTTCAAGGATTTCTGCAGTGTACAACATCCTTTATAGACTAGAGACTTACATTTTGATGTCTTTTACACTTGTTCCCTATTATGTGATATTCATTAGTATTTGCTCTGAATGACTACTGATTTCTAGCTGTTTCCTATAATGGGCCTTCTTTTCTACTTGTGGGACTTCACCACATGTAGAAACAACTTTATACACTCTTCCCTGAACTTGAGAAGCTATATACAATTGTCTTTCAACAGTTTTACAGTTGAATACTACTTTTCAGTGAATTTTAGTGGGTTGAAACACTGTTTTCTTGTGAAGTAACTCTATTTCAAGGATTTCTGTAGTGTATAACATCCTTTCTAGACTAGAAACTAACATTATGATGTCTTTTACACTTGTTCTCACACAATTCTATGATATTCATTAGTATTTCCTCTGAATTACTACTGATTTCTAGCTGTTTCCTATAATGGGCCTTCTTTTCTACTTGTGGGACTTCACCACATGTAGAAACAACTTTATACAGTCTTCTGTGGACTTGCGAAGCTATATACACTTGTCTTTCAACTGTTTTACAGTTGAATACTACTTTTCAGTGAATTCTGGTGGTTTCAAACACTGGTTTCATGTGAACTAACTCTATTTCAAGTATTTCTGCAGTGTACAACATCCTTTCTAGACTAGAGACTTACATTTAGATGTCTTTTACACTTGTTCTCTCACTATTCTGTGATATTCATTAGTATTTGCTCTGAATGACTACTGATTTCTAGCTGTTTCCTATAATGGGCCTTCTTTTCTACTTGTGGGACTTCACCACATGTAGAAACAAGTTTATACACTCTTTCTGAAATTGAGAAGCTACATACACTTGTCTTTCAACTGTTTTACAGTTGAATACTACTTTTCAGTGAATTCTAGTGGGTTGAAACACTGTTTTCTTGTGAAGTAACTCTATTTCAAGGATTTCTGTAGTGTATAACATCCTTTCTAGACTAGAAACTTACATTTTGATGTCTTTTACACTTTTTCTCTCTCTATTATGTGATATTCATTAGTATTTGCTCTGAATGACTACTGATTTCTAGCTGTTTCCTATAATGGGCCTTATTTTCTACTTGTGGGACTTCACCACATGTAGAAACAACTTTATACACTCTTCCCTGTACTTGAGAAGCTATATACACTTGTCTTTCAACTGTTTTACAGTTGAATACTACTTTTCAGTGAATTCTAGTGGGATGAAACACTGTTTTCTTGTGAAGTAACTCTATTTCAAGGATTTCTGTAGTGTATAACATCCTTTCTAGACTAGAAACTTACATTTTGATGTATTTTACTCTTGTTCTCACACAATTCTATGATATTCATTAGTATTTCCTCATAATTACTACTGATTTCTAGCTGTTTCCTATAATGGGCCTTCTGCTCTACTTGTGGGAGTTCACCACATGTAGAAACAACTTTATACAGTATTCTGTGGATTTGCGAATCTATATAAACTTGTCTTTCAACTCTTTTACAGTTAAATACTACTTTTCAGTGCATTCTGGTGGTTTGAAACACTGGTTTCATGTGAACTAACTCTATTTCAAAGATTTCTGCAGTGTACAACATCCTTTCTAGACTAGAGACTTACATTTTGATGTCTTTTACTCTTGTTCTCTCTCTATTCTATGATATTCATTAGTATTTGCTCTGAATGACTACTGATTTCTAGCTGTTTCCTATAATGGGCCTTCTTTTCTACTTGTGGGACTTCACCACATGTAGAAACAACTTTATACACTCTTTTCTGATCTTGAGAAGCTATAAGAACTTGTCTTTCAACTGTTTTACAGTTGAATACTACTTTTCAGTGAATTCTAGTGGGTTGAAACACTGTTTTCTTGTGAAGTAACTCTATTTCAAGGATTTCTGTAGTGTATAACATCCTTTCTAGACTAGAAACTTACATTTTGATGTCTTTTACACTTGTTCTCACACAATTTTATGATATTCATTAGTATTTGCTCTGAATGACTACTGATTTCTAGCTGTTTCCTATAATGGGCCTTCTTTTCTACTTGTGGGACTGCACCACATGTAGAAACAACTTTATACACTCTTTTCTGATCTTGAGAAGCTATATACACTTTTCTTTCAACTGTTTTACAGTTGAATACTACTTTTCAGTGAATTCTAGTGGGTTGAAACACTGTTTTCTTGTGAAGTAACTCTATTTCAAGGATTTCTGTAGTGTATAACATCCTTTCTAGACTAGAAACTTACATTTTGATGTCTTTTACACTTGTTCTCACACAATTCTATGATATTCATTAGTATTTCCTCTGAATTACTACTGATTTCTAGCTGTTTCCTATAATGGGCCTTCTGCTCTACTTGTGGGAGTTCACCACATGTAGAAACAGCTTTATACAGTCTTCTGTGGACTTGCGAATCTATATAAACTTGTCTTTCAACTGTTTTACAGTTAAATACTACTTTTCCGAGCATTCTGGTGGTTTGAAACACTGGTTTCATGTGAGCTAACTCTATTTCAAGGATTTCTGCAGTGTACAACATCCTTTATAGACTAGAGACTTACATTTTGATGTCTTTTACACTTGTTCTCTATTATGTGATATTCATTAGTATTTGCTCTGAATGACTACTGATTTCTAGCTGTTTCCTATAATGGGCCTTCTTTTCTACTTGTGGGACTTCACCACATGTAGAAACAACTTTATACACTCTTCCCTGAACTTGAGAAGCTATATACAATTGTCTTTCAACTGTTTTACAGTTGAATACTACTTTTCAGTGAATTTTAGTGGGTTGAAACACTGTTTTCTTGTGAAGTAACTCTATTTCAAGGATTTCTGTAGTGTATAACATCCTTTCTAGACTAGAAACTTACATTTTGATGTCTTTTACTCTTGTTCTCACACAATTCTATGATATTCATGAGTATTTTCTCTGAATTACTACTGATTTCTAGCTGTTTCCTATAATGGGCCTTATTTTCTACTTGTGGTACTTCACCACATGTAGAAACAACTTTATACAGTCTTCTGTGGACTTGCGAAGCTATATACACTTGTCTTTCCACTGTTTTACTGTTGAACAATACTTTTCAGTGAATTCTAGTGGGTTGAAACACTGTTTTCTTGTGAAGTAACTCTATTTCAAGGATTTCTGTAGTGTATAACATCCTTTCTAGACAAGAAACTTACATTTTGATGTCTTTTATACTTGTTCTCACACAATTCTATGATATTCATTAGTATTTCCTCAGAATTACTACTGATTTCTAGCTGTTTCCTATAATGGGCCTTCTGCTCTACTTGTGGGACTTCACCACATGTAGAAACAACTTTATACAGTCTTCTGTGGACTTGCGAAGCTATATACACTTGTCTTTCAACTGTTTTACAGTTGAACACTACTTTTCAGTGAATTCTAGTGGGTTGAAACACTGTTTTCTTGTGAAGTAACTCTATTTCAAAGATTTCTGTAGTGTATAACATCCTTTCTAGACTAGAAACTTACATTTTGATGTCTTTTCCACTTGTTCTCACACAATTCTATGATATTCATTAGTATTTCCTCATAATTACTACTGATTTCTAGCTGTTTCCTATAATGGGCCTTCTGCTCTACTTGTGGGAGTTCACCACATGTAGAAACAACTTTATACAGTCTTCTGTGGACTTGCGAATCTATATAAACTTGTCTTTCAACTGTTTTACAGTTAAATACTACTTTTCCGAGCATTCTGGTGGTTTGAAACACTGGTTTCATGTGAGCTAACTCTATTTCAAGGATTTCTGCAGTGTACAACATCCTTTCTAGACTAGAGACTTACATTTTGATGTCTTTTACTCTTGTTCTCTCTCTATTCTATGATATTCATTAGTATTTGCTCTGAATGACTACTGATTTCTAGCTGTTTCCTATAATGGGCCTTCTTTTCTACTTGTGGGACTTCACCACATGTAGAAACAACTTTATACACTCTTTTCTGATCTTGAGAAGCTATATACACTTGTCTTTCAACTGTTTTACAGTTGAATACTACTTTTCAGTGAATTCTAGTGGGTTGAAACACTGTTTTCTTGTGAAGTAACTCTATTTCAAGGATTTCTGTAGTGTATAACATCCTTTCTAGACTAGAAACTTACATTTTGATGTCTTTTACACTTGTTCTCACACAATTCTATGATATTCATTAGTATTTGCTCTGAATGACTACTGATTTCTAGCTGTTTCCTATAATGGGCCTTCTGCTCTACTTGTGGGAGTTCACCACATGTAGAAACAACTTTATACAATCTTCTGTGGACTTGCGAAGCTATATAAACTTGTCTTTCAACTGTTTTACAGTTAAATACTACTTTTCAGTGCATTCTGGTGGTTTGAAACACTGGTTTCATGTGAACTAACTCTATTTCAAGGATTTCTGCAGTGTACAACATCCTTTCTAGACTAGAGACTTACATTTTGATGTCTTTTACACTTGTTCTCACACAATTCTATGATATTCATTAGTATTTGCTCTGAATGACTACTGATTTCTAGCTGTTTCCTATAATGGGCCTTCTTTTCTACTTGTGGGACTTCACCACATGTAGAAACAACTTTATACACTCTTTTCTGATCTTGAGAAGCTATATACACTTGTCTTTCAACTGTTTTACAGTTGAATACTACTTTTCAGTGAATTCTAGTGGGTTGAAACACTGTTTTCTTGTGAAGTAACTCTATTTCAAGGATTTCTGTAGTGTATAACATCCTTTCTAGACTAGAAACTTACATTTTGATGTCTTTTACACTTGTTCTCACACAATTCTATGATATTCATTAGTATTTCCTCTGAATTACTACTGATTTCTAGCTGTTTCCTATAATGGGCCTTCTGCTCTACTTGTGGGAGTTCACCACATGTAGAAACAACTTTATACAGTCTTCTGTGGACTTGCGAATCTATATAAACTTGTCTTTCAACTGTTTTACAGTTAAATACTACTTTTCCGAGCATTCTGGTGGTTTGAAACACTGGTTTCATGTGAGCTAACTCTATTTCAAGGATTTCTGCAGTGTACAACATCCTTTATAGACTAGAGACTTACATTTTGATGTCTTTTACACTTGTTCCCTATTATGTGATATTCATTAGTATTTGCTCTGAATGACTACTGATTTCTAGCTGTTTCCTATAATGGGCCTTCTTTTCTACTTGTGGGACTTCACCACATGTAGAAACAACTTTATACACTCTTCCCTGAACTTGAGAAGCTATATACAATTGTCTTTCAACAGTTTTACAGTTGAATACTACTTTTCAGTGAATTTTAGTGGGTTGAAACACTGTTTTCTTGTGAAGTAACTCTATTTCAAGGATTTCTGTAGTGTATAACATCCTTTCTAGACTAGAAACTAACATTATGATGTCTTTTACACTTGTTCTCACACAATTCTATGATATTCATTAGTATTTCCTCTGAATTACTACTGATTTCTAGCTGTTTCCTATAATGGGCCTTCTTTTCTACTTGTGGGACTTCACCACATGTAGAAACAACTTTATACAGTCTTCTGTGGACTTGCGAAGCTATATACACTTGTCTTTCAACTGTTTTACAGTTGAATACTACTTTTCAGTGAATTCTGGTGGTTTCAAACACTGGTTTCATGTGAACTAACTCTATTTCAAGTATTTCTGCAGTGTACAACATCCTTTCTAGACTAGAGACTTACATTTAGATGTCTTTTACACTTGTTCTCTCACTATTCTGTGATATTCATTAGTATTTGCTCTGAATGACTACTGATTTCTAGCTGTTTCCTATAATGGGCCTTCTTTTCTACTTGTGGGACTTCACCACATGTAGAAACAAGTTTATACACTCTTTCTGAAATTGAGAAGCTACATACACTTGTCTTTCAACTGTTTTACAGTTGAATACTACTTTTCAGTGAATTCTAGTGGGTTGAAACACTGTTTTCTTGTGAAGTAACTCTATTTCAAGGATTTCTGTAGTGTATAACATCCTTTCTAGACTAGAAACTTACATTTTGATGTCTTTTACACTTTTTCTCTCTCTATTATGTGATATTCATTAGTATTTGCTCTGAATGACTACTGATTTCTAGCTGTTTCCTATAATGGGCCTTATTTTCTACTTGTGGGACTTCACCACATGTAGAAACAACTTTATACACTCTTCCCTGTACTTGAGAAGCTATATACACTTGTCTTTCAACTGTTTTACAGTTGAATACTACTTTTCAGTGAATTCTAGTGGGATGAAACACTGTTTTCTTGTGAAGTAACTCTATTTCAAGGATTTCTGTAGTGTATAACATCCTTTCTAGACTAGAAACTTACATTTTGATGTATTTTACTCTTGTTCTCACACAATTCTATGATATTCATTAGTATTTCCTCATAATTACTACTGATTTCTAGCTGTTTCCTATAATGGGCCTTCTGCTCTACTTGTGGGAGTTCACCACATGTAGAAACAACTTTATACAGTATTCTGTGGATTTGCGAATCTATATAAACTTGTCTTTCAACTCTTTTACAGTTAAATACTACTTTTCAGTGCATTCTGGTGGTTTGAAACACTGGTTTCATGTGAACTAACTCTATTTCAAAGATTTCTGCAGTGTACAACATCCTTTCTAGACTAGAGACTTACATTTTGATGTCTTTTACTCTTGTTCTCTCTCTATTCTATGATATTCATTAGTATTTGCTCTGAATGACTACTGATTTCTAGCTGTTTCCTATAATGGGCCTTCTTTTCTACTTGTGGGACTTCACCACATGTAGAAACAACTTTATACACTCTTTTCTGATCTTGAGAAGCTATAAGAACTTGTCTTTCAACTGTTTTACAGTTGAATACTACTTTTCAGTGAATTCTAGTGGGTTGAAACACTGTTTTCTTGTGAAGTAACTCTATTTCAAGGATTTCTGTAGTGTATAACATCCTTTCTAGACTAGAAACTTACATTTTGATGTCTTTTACACTTGTTCTCACACAATTTTATGATATTCATTAGTATTTGCTCTGAATGACTACTGATTTCTAGCTGTTTCCTATAATGGGCCTTCTTTTCTACTTGTGGGACTGCACCACATGTAGAAACAACTTTATACACTCTTTTCTGATCTTGAGAAGCTATATACACTTTTCTTTCAACTGTTTTACAGTTGAATACTACTTTTCAGTGAATTCTAGTGGGTTGAAACACTGTTTTCTTGTGAAGTAACTCTATTTCAAGGATATCTGTAGTGTATAACATCCTTTCTAGACTAGAAACTTACATTTTGATGACTTTTACACTTGTTCTCACACAATTCTATGATATTCATTAGTATTTCCTCTGAATTACTACTGATTTCTAGCTGTTTCCTATAATGGGCCTTCTGCTCTACTTGTGGGAGTTCACCACATGTAGAAACAGCTTTATACAGTCTTCTGTGGACTTGCGAATCTATATAAACTTGTCTTTCAACTGTTTTACAGTTAAATACTACTTTTCCGAGCATTCTGGTGGTTTGAAACACTGGTTTCATGTGAGCTAACTCTATTTCAAGGATTTCTGCAGTGTACAACATCCTTTATAGACTAGAGACTTACATTTTGATGTCTTTTACACTTGTTCTCTATTATGTGATATTCATTAGTATTTGCTCTGAATGACTACTGATTTCTAGCTGTTTCCTATAATGGGCCTTCTTTTCTACTTGTGGGACTTCACCACATGTAGAAACAACTTTATACACTCTTCCCTGAACTTGAGAAGCTATATACAATTGTCTTTCAACTGTTTTACAGTTGAATACTACTTTTCAGTGAATTTTAGTGGGTTGAAACACTGTTTTCTTGTGAAGTAACTCTATTTCAAGGATTTCTGTAGTGTATAACATCCTTTCTAGACTAGAAACTTACATTTTGATGTCTTTTACTCTTGTTCTCACACAATTCTATGATATTCATGAGTATTTTCTCTGAATTACTACTGATTTCTAGCTGTTTCCTATAATGGGCCTTCTGGTCTACTTGTTGGACTTCACCACATGTAGAAACAACTTTATACAGTCTTCTGTGGACTTGCGAAGCTATATACACTTGTCTTTCCACTGTTTTACTGTTGAACAATACTTTTCAGTGAATTCTAGTGGGTTGAAACACTGTTTTCTTGTGAAGTAACTCTATTTCAAGGATTTCTGTAGTGTATAACATCCTTTCTAGACAAGAAACTTACATTTTGATGTCTTTTATACTTGTTCTCACACAATTCTATGATATTCATTAGTATTTCCTCAGAATTACTACTGATTTCTAGCTGTTTCCTATAATGGGCCTTCTGCTCTACTTGTGGGACTTCACCACATGTAGAAACAACTTTATACAGTCTTCTGTGGACTTGCGAAGCTATATACACTTGTCTTTCAACTGTTTTACAGTTGAACACTACTTTTCAGTGAATTCTAGTGGGTTGAAACACTGTTTTCTTGTGAAGTAACTCTATTTCAAAGATTTCTGTAGTGTATAACATCCTTTCTAGACTAGAAACTTACATTTTGATGTCTTTTACACTTGTTCTCACACAATTCTATGATATTCATTAGTATTTCCTCTGAATTACTACTGATTTCTAGCTGTTTCCTATAATGGGCCTTCTGCTCTACTTGTGGGAGTTCACCACATGTAGAAACAACTTTATACAGTCTTCTGTGGACTTGCGAATCTATATAAACTTGTCTTTCAACAGTTTTACAGTTAAATACTACTTTTCCGAGCATTCTGGTGGTTTGAAACACTGGTTTCATGTGAGCTAACTCTATTTCAAGGATTTCTGCAGTGTACAACATCCTTTATAGACTAGAGACTTACATTTTGATGTCTTTTACACTTGTTCTCTCTCTATTATGTGATATTCATTAGTATTTGCTCTGAATGACTACTGATTTCTAGCTGTTTCCTATAATGGGCCTTATTTTCTACTTGTGGGACTTCACCACATGTAGAAACAACTTTATACACTCTTCCCTGAACTTGAGAAGCTATATACACTTGTCTTTCAACTGTTTTACAGTTGAATACTACTTTTCAGTGAATTCTAGTGGGATGAAACACTGTTTTCTTGTGAAGTAAATCTATTTCAAGGATTTCTGTAGTGTATAACATCCTTTCTAGACTAGAAACTTACATTTTGATGTCTTTTACTCTTGTTCTCACACAATTCTATGATATTCATGAGTATTTTCTCTGAATTACTACTGATTTCTAGCTGTTTCCTATAATGGGCCTTATTTTCTACTTGTGGGACTTCACCCCATGTAGAAACAACTTTATACACTCTTCCCTGAACTTGAGAAGCTATATACACTTGTCTTTCAACTGTTTTACAGTTGAACACTACTTTTCAGTGAATTCTAGTGGGTTGAAACACTGTTTTCTTGTGAAGTAACTCTATTTCAAGGATTTCTGTAGTGTATAACATCCTTTCTAGACTAGAAACTTACATTTTTATGTCTTTTACACTTGTTCTCACACAATTCTATGATATTCATTAGTATTTCCTCATAATTACTACTGATTTCTAGCTGTTTCCTATAATGGGCCTTCTGCTCTACTTGTGGGAGTTCACCACATGTAGAAACAACTTTATACAGTCTTCTGTGGACTTGCGAATCTATATAAACTTGTCTTTCAACTGTTTTACAGTTAAATACTACTTTTCCGAGCATTCTGGTGGTTTGAAACACTGGTTTCATGTGAGCTAACTCTATTTCAAGGATTTCTGCAGTGTACAACATCCTTTATAGACTAGAGACTTACATTTTGATGTCTTTTACACTTGTTCTCTCTCTATTATGTGATATTCATTAGTATTTGCTCTGAATGACTACTGATTTCTAGCTGTTTCCTATAATGGGCCTTATTTTCTACTTGTGGGACTTCACCACATGTAGAAACAACTTTATACACTCTTCCCTGAACTTGAGAAGCTATATACACTTGTCTTTCAACTGTTTTACAGTTGAATACTACTTTTCAGTGAATTCTAGTGGGATGAAACACTGTTTTCTTGTGAAGTAACTCTATTTCAAGGATTTCTGTAGTGTATAACATCCTTTCTAGACTAGAAACTTACATTTTGATGTCTTTTACTCTTGTTCTCACACAATTCTATGATATTCATGAGTATTTTCTCGGAATGACTACTGATTTCTAGCTGTTTCCTATAATGGGCCTTCTTTTCTACTTGTGGGACTTCACCACATGTAGAAACAAGTTTATACACTCTTTCTGAAATTGAGAAGCTATATACACTTGTCTTTCAACTGTTTTACAGTTGAATACTACTTTTCAGTGAATTCTAGTGGGATGAAACACTGTTTTCTTGTGAAGTAAATCTATTTCAAGGATTTCTGTAGTGTATAACATCCTTTCTAGACTAGAAACTTACATTTTGATGTCTTTTACTCTTGTTCTCACACAATTCTATGATATTCATGAGTATTTTCTCTGAATTACTACTGATTTCTAGCTGTTTCCTATAATGGGCCTTATTTTCTACTTGTGGGACTTCACCACATGTAGAAACAAGTTTATACACTCTTTCTGAAATTGAGAAGCTATATACACTTGTCTTTCAACTGTTTTACAGTTGAATACTACTTTTCAGTGAATTCTAGTGGGTTGAAACACTGTTTTCTTGTGAAGTAACTCTATTTCAAGGATTTCTGTAGTGTATAACATCCTTTCTAGACTAGAAACTTACATTTTGATGTCTTTTACACTTGTTCTCACACAATTCTATGATATTCATTAGTATTTCCTCATAATTACTACTGATTTCTAGCTGTTTCCTATAATGGGCCTTCTGCTCTACTTGTGGGACTTCACCACATGTAGAAACAACTTTATACAGTATTCTGTGGATTTGCGAATCTATATAAACTTGTCTTTCAACTCTTTTACAGTTAAATACTACTTTTCAGTGCATTCTGGTGGTTTGAAACACTGGTTTCATGTGAACTAACTCTATTTCAAAGATTTCTGCAGTGTACAACATCCTTTCTAGACTAGAGACTTACATTTTGATGTCTTTTACACTTGTTCTCTCTCTATTATGTGATATTCATTAGTATTTGCTCTGAATGACTACTGATTTCTAGCTGTTTCCTATAATGGGCCTTATTTTCTACTTGTGGGACTTCACCACATGTAGAAACAACTTTATACACTCTTCCCTGAACTTGAGAAGCTATATACACTTGTCTTTCAACTGTTTTACAGTTGAATACTACTTTTCAGTGAATTCTAGTGGGATGAAACACTGTTTTCTTGTGAAGTAACTCTATTTCAAGGATTTCTGTAGTGTATAACATCCTTTCTAGACTAGAAACTTACATTTTGATGTCTTTTACTCTTGTTCTCACACAATTCTATGATATTCATGAGTATTTTCTCTGAATGACTACTGATTTCTAGCTGTTTCCTATAATGGGCCTTCTTTTCTACTTGTGGGACTTCACCACATGTAGAAACAAGTTTATACACTCTTTCTGAAATTGAGAAGCTACATACACTTGTCTTTCAACTGTTTTACAGTTTAATACTACTTTTCAGTGAATTCTAGTGGGTTGAAACACTGTTTTCTTGTGAAGTAACTCTATTTCAAGGATTTCTGTAGTGTATAACATCCTTTCTAGACTAGAAACTTACATTTTGATGTCTTTTACACTTGTTCTCACACAATTCTATGATATTCATTAGTATTTCCTCATAATTACTACTGATTTCTAGCTGTTTCCTATAATGGGCCTTCTGCTCTACTTGTGGGAGTTCACCACATGTAGAAACAACTTTATACAGTATTCTGTGGATTTGCGAATCTATATAAACTTGTCTTTCAACTCTTTTACAGTTAAATACTACTTTTCAGTGCATTCTGGTGGTTTGAAACACTGGTTTCATGTGAACTAACTCTATTTCAAAGATTTCTGCAGTGTACAACATCCTTTCTAGACTAGAGACTTACATTTTGATGTCTTTTACTCTTGTTCTCTCTCTATTCTATGATATTCATTAGTATTTGCTCTGAATGACTACTGATTTCTAGCTGTTTCCTATAATGGGCCTTCTTTTCTACTTGTGGGACTTCACCACATGTAGAAACAACTTTATACACTCTTTTCTGATCTTGAGAAGCTATAAGAACTTGTCTTTCAACTGTTTTACAGTTGAATACTACTTTTCAGTGAATTCTAGTGGGTTGAAACACTGTTTTCTTGTGAAGTAACTCTATTTCAAGGATTTCTGTAGTGTATAACATCCTTTCTAGACTAGAAACTTACATTTTGATGTCTTTTACATTTGTTCTCACACAATTCTATGATATTCATTAGTATTTCCTCTGAATTACTACTGATTTCTAGCTGTTTCCTATAATGGGCCTTCTGCTCTACTTGTGGGAGTTCACCACATGTAGAAACAACTTTATACAGTCTTCTGTGGACTTGCGAATCTATATAAACTTGTCTTTCAACTGTTTTACAGTTAAATACTACTTTTCCGAGCATTCTGGTGGTTTGAAACACTGGTTTCATGTGAGCTAACTCTATTTCAAGGATTTCTGCAGTGTACAACATCCTTTATAGACTAGAGACTTACATTTTGATGTCTTTTACACTTGTTCTCTCTCTATTATGTGATATTCATTAGTATTTGCTCTGAATGACTACTGATTTCTAGCTGTTTCCTATAATGGGCCTTATTTTCTACTTGTGGGACTTCACCACATGTAGAAACAACTTTATACACTCTTCCCTGAACTTGAGAAGCTATATACACTTGTCTTTCAACTGTTTTACAGTTGAATACTACTTTTCAGTGAATTCTAGTGGGATGAAACACTGTTTTCTTGTGAAGTAACTCTATTTCAAGGATTTCTGTAGTGTATAACATCCTTTCTAGACTAGAAACTTACATTTTGATGTCTTTTACTCTTGTTCTCACACAATTCTATGATATTCATGAGTATTTTCTCGGAATGACTACTGATTTCTAGCTGTTTCCTATAATGGGCCTTCTTTTCTACTTGTGGGACTTCACCACATGTAGAAACAAGTTTATACACTCTTTCTGAAATTGAGAAGCTATATACACTTGTCTTTCAACTGTTTTACAGTTGAATACTACTTTTCAGTGAATTCTAGTGGGATGAAACACTGTTTTCTTGTGAAGTAAATCTATTTCAAGGATTTCTGTAGTGTATAACATCCTTTCTAGACTAGAAACTTACATTTTGATGTCTTTTACTCTTGTTCTCACACAATTCTATGATATTCATGAGTATTTTCTCTGAATTACTACTGATTTCTAGCTGTTTCCTATAATGGGCCTTATTTTCTACTTGTGGTACTTCACCACATGTAGAAACAAGTTTATACACTCTTTCTGAAATTGAGAAGCTATATACACTTGTCTTTCAACTGTTTTACAGTTGAATACTACTTTTCAGTGAATTCTAGTGGGTTGAAACACTGTTTTCTTGTGAAGTAACTCTATTTCAAGGATTTCTGTAGTGTATAACATCCTTTCTAGACTAGAAACTTACATTTTGATGTCTTTTACACTTGTTCTCACACAATTCTATGATATTCATTAGTATTTCCTCATAATTACTACTGATTTCTAGCTGTTTCCTATAATGGGCCTTCTGCTCTACTTGTGGGACTTCACCACATGTAGAAACAACTTTATACAGTATTCTGTGGATTTGCGAATCTATATAAACTTGTCTTTCAACTCTTTTACAGTTAAATACTACTTTTCAGTGCATTCTGGTGGTTTGAAACACTGGTTTCATGTGAACTAACTCTATTTCAAAGATTTCTGCAGTGTACAACATCCTTTCTAGACTAGAGACTTACATTTTGATGTCTTTTACACTTGTTCTCTCTCTATTATGTGATATTCATTAGTATTTGCTCTGAATGACTACTGATTTCTAGCTGTTTCCTATAATGGGCCTTATTTTCTACTTGTGGGACTTCACCACATGTAGAAACAACTTTATACACTCTTCCCTGAACTTGAGAAGCTATATACACTTGTCTTTCAACTGTTTTACAGTTGAATACTACTTTTCAGTGAATTCTAGTGGGATGAAACACTGTTTTCTTGTGAAGTAACTCTATTTCAAGGATTTCTGTAGTGTATAACATCCTTTCTAGACTAGAAACTTACATTTTGATGTCTTTTACTCTTGTTCTCACACAATTCTATGATATTCATGAGTATTTTCTCTGAATGACTACTGATTTCTAGCTGTTTCCTATAATGGGCCTTCTTTTCTACTTGTGGGACTTCACCACATGTAGAAACAAGTTTATACACTCTTTCTGAAATTGAGAAGCTACATACACTTGTCTTTCAACTGTTTTACAGTTTAATACTACTTTTCAGTGAATTCTAGTGGGTTGAAACACTGTTTTCTTGTGAAGTAACTCTATTTCAAGGATTTCTGTAGTGTATAACATCCTTTCTAGACTAGAAACTTACATTTTGATGTCTTTTACACTTGTTCTCACACAATTCTATGATATTCATTAGTATTTCCTCATAATTACTACTGATTTCTAGCTGTTTCCTATAATGGGCCTTCTGCTCTACTTGTGGGAGTTCACCACATGTAGAAACAACTTTATACAGTATTCTGTGGATTTGCGAATCTATATAAACTTGTCTTTCAACTCTTTTACAGTTAAATACTACTTTTCAGTGCATTCTGGTGGTTTGAAACACTGGTTTCATGTGAACTAACTCTATTTCAAAGATTTCTGCAGTGTACAACATCCTTTCTAGACTAGAGACTTACATTTTGATGTCTTTTACTCTTGTTCTCTCTCTATTCTATGATATTCATTAGTATTTGCTCTGAATGACTACTGATTTCTAGCTGTTTCCTATAATGGGCCTTCTTTTCTACTTGTGGGACTTCACCACATTTAGAAACAACTTTATACACTCTTTTCTGATCTTGAGAAGCTATATACACTTGTCTTTCAACTGTTTTACAGTTGAATACTACTTTTCAGTGAATTCTAGTGGGTTGAAACACTGTTTTCTTGTGAAGTAACTCTATTTCAAGGATTTCTGTAGTGTATAACATCCTTTCTAGACTAGAAACTTACATTTTGATGTCTTTTACACTTGTTCTCACACAATTCTATGATATTCATTAGTATTTCCTCTGAATTACTACTGATTTCTAGCTGTTTCCTATAATGGGCCTTCTGCTCTACTTGTGGGAGTTCACCACATGTAGAAACAGCTTTATACAGTCTTCTGTGGACTTGCGAATCTATATAAACTTGTCTTTCAACTGTTTTACAGTTAAATACTACTTTTCCGAGCATTCTGGTGGTTTGAAACACTGGTTTCATGTGAGCTAACTCTATTTCAAGGATTTCTGCAGTGTACAACATCCTTTATAGACTAGAGACTTACATTTTGATGTCTTTTACACTTGTTCTCTCTCTATTATGTGATATTCATTAGTATTTGCTCTGAATGACTACTGATTTCTAGCTGTTTCCTATAATGGGCCTTATTTTCTACTTGTGGGACTTCACCACATGTAGAAACAACTTTATACACTCTTCCCTGAACTTGAGAAGCTATATACACTTGTCTTTCAACTGTTTTACAGTTGAATACTACTTTTCAGTGAATTCTAGTGGGATGAAACACTGTTTTCTTGTGAAGTAAATCTATTTCAAGGATTTCTGTAGTGTATAACATCCTTTCTAGACTAGAAACTTACATTTTGATGTCTTTTACTCTTGTTCTCACACAATTCTATGATATTCATGAGTATTTTCTCTGAATTACTACTGATTTCTAGCTGTTTCCTATAATGGGCCTTATTTTCTACTTGTGGGACTTCACCCCATGTAGAAACAACTTTATACACTCTTCCCTGAACTTGAGAAGCTATATACACTTGTCTTTCAACTGTTTTACAGTTGAACACTACTTTTCAGTGAATTCTAGTGGGTTGAAACACTGTTTTCTTGTGAAGTAACTCTATTTCAAGGATTTCTGTAGTGTATAACATCCTTTCTAGACTAGAAACTTACATTTTTATGTCTTTTACACTTGTTCTCACACAATTCTATGATATTCATTAGTATTTCCTCATAATTACTACTGATTTCTAGCTGTTTCCTATAATGGGCCTTCTGCTCTACTTGTGGGAGTTCACCACATGTAGAAACAACTTTATACAGTCTTCTGTGGACTTGCGAATCTATATAAACTTGTCTTTCAACTGTTTTACAGTTAAATACTACTTTTCCGAGCATTCTGGTGGTTTGAAACACTGGTTTCATGTGAGCTAACTCTATTTCAAGGATTTCTGCAGTGTACAACATCCTTTATAGACTAGAGACTTACATTTTGATGTCTTTTACACTTGTTCTCTCTCTATTATGTGATATTCATTAGTATTTGCTCTGAATGACTACTGATTTCTAGCTGTTTCCTATAATGGGCCTTATTTTCTACTTGTGGGACTTCACCACATGTAGAAACAACTTTATACACTCTTCCCTGAACTTGAGAAGCTATATACACTTGTCTTTCAACTGTTTTACAGTTGAATACTACTTTTCAGTGAATTCTAGTGGGATGAAACACTGTTTTCTTGTGAAGTAACTCTATTTCAAGGATTTCTGTAGTGTATAACATCCTTTCTAGACTAGAAACTTACATTTTGATGTCTTTTACTCTTGTTCTCACACAATTCTATGATATTCATGAGTATTTTCTCGGAATGACTACTGATTTCTAGCTGTTTCCTATAATGGGCCTTCTTTTCTACTTGTGGGACTTCACCACATGTAGAAACAAGTTTATACACTCTTTCTGAAATTGAGAAGCTATATACACTTGTCTTTCAACTGTTTTACAGTTGAATACTACTTTTCAGTGAATTCTAGTGGGATGAAACACTGTTTTCTTGTGAAGTAAATCTATTTCAAGGATTTCTGTAGTGTATAACATCCTTTCTAGACTAGAAACTTACATTTTGATGTCTTTTACTCTTGTTCTCACACAATTCTATGATATTCATGAGTATTTTCTCTGAATTACTACTGATTTCTAGCTGTTTCCTATAATGGGCCTTATTTTCTACTTGTGGGACTTCACCACATGTAGAAACAAGTTTATACACTCTTTCTGAAATTGAGAAGCTATATACACTTGTCTTTCAACTGTTTTACAGTTGAATACTACTTTTCAGTGAATTCTAGTGGGTTGAAACACTGTTTTCTTGTGAAGTAACTCTATTTCAAGGATTTCTGTAGTGTATAACATCCTTTCTAGACTAGAAACTTACATTTTGATGTCTTTTACACTTGTTCTCACACAATTCTATGATATTCATTAGTATTTCCTCATAATTACTACTGATTTCTAGCTGTTTCCTATAATGGGCCTTCTGCTCTACTTGTGGGACTTCACCACATGTAGAAACAACTTTATACAGTATTCTGTGGATTTGCGAATCTATATAAACTTGTCTTTCAACTCTTTTACAGTTAAATACTACTTTTCAGTGCATTCTGGTGGTTTGAAACACTGGTTTCATGTGAACTAACTCTATTTCAAAGATTTCTGCAGTGTACAACATCCTTTCTAGACTAGAGACTTACATTTTGATGTCTTTTACACTTGTTCTCTCTCTATTATGTGATATTCATTAGTATTTGCTCTGAATGACTACTGATTTCTAGCTGTTTCCTATAATGGGCCTTATTTTCTACTTGTGGGACTTCACCACATGTAGAAACAACTTTATACACTCTTCCCTGAACTTGAGAAGCTATATACACTTGTCTTTCAACTGTTTTACAGTTGAATACTACTTTTCAGTGAATTCTAGTGGGATGAAACACTGTTTTCTTGTGAAGTAACTCTATTTCAAGGATTTCTGTAGTGTATAACATCCTTTCTAGACTAGAAACTTACATTTTGATGTCTTTTACTCTTGTTCTCACACAATTCTATGATATTCATGAGTATTTTCTCTGAATGACTACTGATTTCTAGCTGTTTCCTATAATGGGCCTTCTTTTCTACTTGTGGGACTTCACCACATGTAGAAACAAGTTTATACACTCTTTCTGAAATTGAGAAGCTACATACACTTGTCTTTCAACTGTTTTACAGTTTAATACTACTTTTCAGTGAATTCTAGTGGGTTGAAACACTGTTTTCTTGTGAAGTAACTCTATTTCAAGGATTTCTGTAGTGTATAACATCCTTTCTAGACTAGAAACTTACATTTTGATGTCTTTTACACTTGTTCTCACACAATTCTATGATATTCATTAGTATTTCCTCATAATTACTACTGATTTCTAGCTGTTTCCTATAATGGGCCTTCTGCTCTACTTGTGGGAGTTCACCACATGTAGAAACAACTTTATACAGTATTCTGTGGATTTGCGAATCTATATAAACTTGTCTTTCAACTCTTTTACAGTTAAATACTACTTTTCAGTGCATTCTGGTGGTTTGAAACACTGGTTTCATGTGAACTAACTCTATTTCAAAGATTTCTGCAGTGTACAACATCCTTTCTAGACTAGAGACTTACATTTTGATGTCTTTTACTCTTGTTCTCTCTCTATTCTATGATATTCATTAGTATTTGCTCTGAATGACTACTGATTTCTAGCTGTTTCCTATAATGGGCCTTCTTTTCTACTTGTGGGACTTCACCACATGTAGAAACAACTTTATACACTCTTTTCTGATCTTGAGAAGCTATAAGAACTTGTCTTTCAACTGTTTTACAGTTGAATACTACTTTTCAGTGAATTCTAGTGGGTTGAAACACTGTTTTCTTGTGAAGTAACTCTATTTCAAGGATTTCTGTAGTGTATAACATCCTTTCTAGACTAGAAACTTACATTTTGATGTCTTTTACATTTGTTCTCACACAATTCTATGATATTCATTAGTATTTCCTCTGAATTACTACTGATTTCTAGCTGTTTCCTATAATGGGCCTTCTGCTCTACTTGTGGGAGTTCACCACATGTAGAAACAACTTTATACAGTCTTCTGTGGACTTGCGAATCTATATAAACTTGTCTTTCAACTGTTTTACAGTTAAATACTACTTTTCCGAGCATTCTGGTGGTTTGAAACACTGGTTTCATGTGAGCTAACTCTATTTCAAGGATTTCTGCAGTGTACAACATCCTTTATAGACTAGAGACTTACATTTTGATGTCTTTTACACTTGTTCTCTCTCTATTATGTGATATTCATTAGTATTTGCTCTGAATGACTACTGATTTCTAGCTGTTTCCTATAATGGGCCTTATTTTCTACTTGTGGGACTTCACCACATGTAGAAACAACTTTATACACTCTTCCCTGAACTTGAGAAGCTATATACACTTGTCTTTCAACTGTTTTACAGTTGAATACTACTTTTCAGTGAATTCTAGTGGGATGAAACACTGTTTTCTTGTGAAGTAACTCTATTTCAAGGATTTCTGTAGTGTATAACATCCTTTCTAGACTAGAAACTTACATTTTGATGTCTTTTACTCTTCTTCTCACACAATTCTATGATATTCATGAGTATTTTCTCGGAATGACTACTGATTTCTAGCTGTTTCCTATAATGGGCCTTCTTTTCTACTTGTGGGACTTCACCACATGTAGAAACAAGTTTATACACTCTTTCTGAAATTGAGAAGCTATATACACTTGTCTTTCAACTGTTTTACAGTTGAATACTACTTTTCAGTGAATTCTAGTGGGATGAAACACTGTTTTCTTGTGAAGTAAATCTATTTCAAGGATTTCTGTAGTGTATAACATCCTTTCTAGACTAGAAACTTACATTTTGATGTCTTTTACTCTTGTTCTCACACAATTCTATGATATTCATGAGTATTTTCTCTGAATTACTACTGATTTCTAGCTGTTTCCTATAATGGGCCTTATTTTCTACTTGTGGGACTTCACCACATGTAGAAACAAGTTTATACACTCTTTCTGAAATTGAGAAGCTATATACACTTGTCTTTCAACTGTTTTACAGTTGAATACTACTTTTCAGTGAATTCTAGTGGGTTGAAACACTGTTTTCTTGTGAAGTAACTCTATTTCAAGGATTTCTGTAGTGTATAACATCCTTTCTAGACTAGAAACTTACATTTTGATGTCTTTTACACTTGTTCTCACACAATTCTATGATATTCATTAGTATTTCCTCATAAATACTACTGATTTCTAGCTGTTTCCTATAATGGGCCTTCTGCTCTACTTGTGGGACTTCACCACATGTAGAAACAACTTTATACAGTATTCTGTGGATTTGCGAATCTATATAAACTTGTCTTTCAACTCTTTTACAGTTAAATACTACTTTTCAGTGCATTCTGGTGGTTTGAAACACTGGTTTCATGTGAACTAACTCTATTTCAAAGATTTCTGCAGTGTACAACATCCTTTCTAGACTAGAGACTTACATTTTGATGTCTTTTACACTTGTTCTCTCTCTATTATGTGATATTCATTAGTATTTGCTCTGAATGACTACTGATTTCTAGCTGTTTCCTATAATGGGCCTTATTTTCTACTTGTGGGACTTCACCACATGTAGAAACAACTTTATACACTCTTCCCTGAACTTGAGAAGCTATATACACTTGTCTTTCAACTGTTTTACAGTTGAATACTACTTTTCAGTGAATTCTAGTTGGATGAAACACTGTTTTCTTGTGAAGTAACTCTATTTCAAGGATTTCTGTAGTGTATAACATCCTTTCTAGACTAGAAACTTACATTTTGATGTCTTTTACTCTTGTTCTCACACAATTCTATGATATTCATGAGTATTTTCTCTGAATGACTACTGATTTCTAGCTGTTTCCTATAATGGGCCTTCTTTTCTACTTGTGGGACTTCACCACATGTAGAAACAAGTTTATACACTCTTTCTGAAATTGAGAAGCTACATACACTTGTCTTTCAACTGTTTTACAGTTTAATACTACTTTTCAGTGAATTCTAGTGGGTTGAAACACTGTTTTCTTGTGAAGTAACTCTATTTCAAGGATTTCTGTAGTGTATAACATCCTTTCTAGACTAGAAACTTACATTTTGATGTCTTTTACACTTGTTCTCACACAATTCTATGATATTCATTAGTATTTCCTCATAATTACTACTGATTTCTAGCTGTTTCCTATAATGGGCCTTCTGCTCTACTTGTGGGAGTTCACCACATGTAGAAACAACTTTATACAGTATTCTGTGGATTTGCGAATCTATATAAACTTGTCTTTCAACTCTTTTACAGTTAAATACTACTTTTCAGTGCATTCTGGTGGTTTGAAACACTGGTTTCATGTGAACTAACTCTATTTCAAAGATTTCTGCAGTGTACAACATCCTTTCTAGACTAGAGACTTACATTTTGATGTCTTTTACTCTTGTTCTCTCTCTATTCTATGATATTCATTAGTATTTGCTCTGAATGACTACTGATTTCTAGCTGTTTCCTATAATGGGCCTTCTTTTCTACTTGTGGGACTTCACCACATTTAGAAACAACTTTATACACTCTTTTCTGATCTTGAGAAGCTATATACACTTGTCTTTCAACTGTTTTACAGTTGAATACTACTTTTCAGTGAATTCTAGTGGGTTGAAACACTGTTTTCTTGTGAAGTAACTCTATTTCAAGGATTTCTGTAGTGTATAACATCCTTTCTAGACTAGAAACTTACATTTTGATGTCTTTTACACTTGTTCTCACACAATTCTATGATATTCATTAGTATTTCCTCTGAATTACTACTGATTTCTAGCTGTTTCCTATAATGGGCCTTCTGCTCTACTTGTGGGAGTTCACCACATGTAGAAACAGCTTTATACAGTCTTCTGTGGACTTGCGAATCTATATAAACTTGTCTTTCAACTGTTTTACAGTTAAATACTACTTTTCCGAGCATTCTGGTGGTTTGAAACACTGGTTTCATGTGAGCTAACTCTATTTCAAGGATTTCTGCAGTGTACAACATCTTTTATAGACTAGAGACTTACATTTTCATGTCTTTTACACTTGTTCTCTATTATGTGATATTCATTAGTATTTGCTCTGAATGACTACTGATTTCTAGCTGTTTCCTATAATGGGCCTTCTTTTCTACTTGTGGGACTTCACCACATGTAGAAACAACTTTATACACTCTTCCCTGAACTTGAGAAGCTATATACAATTGTCTTTCAACTGTTTTACAGTTGAATACTACTTTTCAGTGAATTTTAGTGGGTTGAAACACTGTTTTCTTGTGAAGTAACTCTATTTCAAGGATTTCTGTAGTGTATAACATCCTTTCTAGACTAGAAACTAACATTATGATGTCTTTTACACTTGTTCTCACACAATTCTATGATATTCATTAGTATTTCCTCTGAATGACTACTGATTTCTAGCTGTTTCCTATAATGGGCCTTCTTTTCTACTTGTGGGACTTCACCACATGTAGAAACAACTTTATACAGTCTTCTGTGGACTTGCGAAGCTATATACACTTGTCTTTCAACTGTTTTACAGTGGAATACTACTTTTCAGTGAATTCTGGTGGGTTGAAACACTGTTTTCTTGTGAAGTAACACTATTTCAAGGATTTCTGTAGTGTATAACATCCTTTCTAGACTAGAAACTTACATTTTGATGTCTTTTACACTTGTTCTCTCTCTATTATGTGATATTCATTAGTATTTGCTCTGAATGACTACTGATTTCTAGCTGTTTCCTATAATGGGCCTTATTTTCTACTTGTGGGACTTCACCACATGTAGAAACAACTTTATACAGTCTTCTGTGGACTTGCGAAGCTATATACACTTGTCTTTCAACTGTTTTAAAGTTGAATACTACTTTTCAGTGAATTCTGGTGGTTTCAAACACTGGTTTCATGTGAACTAACTCTATTTCAAGTATTTCTGCAGTGTACAACATCCTTTCTAGACTAGAGACTTACATTTAGATGTCTTTTACACTTGTTCTCTCACTATTCTGTGATATTCATTAGTATTTGCTCTGAATGACTACTGATTTCTAGCTGTTTCCTATAATGGGCCTTCTTTTCTACTTGTGGGACTTCACCACATGTAGAAACAAGTTTATACACTCTTTCTGAAATTGAGAAGCTACATACACTTGTCTTTCAACTGTTTTACAGTTGAATACTACTTTTCAGTGAATTCTAGTGGGTTGAAACACTGTTTTCTTGTGAAGTAACTCTATTTCAAGGATTTCTGTAGTGTATAACATCCTTTCTAGACTAGAAACTTACATTTTGATGTCTTTTACACTTGTTCTCACACAATTCTATGATATTCATTAGTATTTCCTCATAATTACTACTGATTTCTAGCTGTTTCCTATAATGGGCCTTCTACTCTACTTGTGGGAGTTCACCACATGTAGAAACAACTTTATACAGTATTCTGTGGATTTGCGAATCTATATAAACTTGTCTTTCAACTCTTTTACAGTTAAATACTACTTTTCAGTGCATTCTGGTGGTTTGAAACACTGGTTTCATGTGAACTAACTCTATTTCAAAGATTTCTGCAGTGTACAACATCCTTTCTAGACTAGAGACTTACATTTTGATGTCTTTTACTCTTGTTCTCTCTCTATTCTATGATATTCATTAGTATTTGCTCTGAATGACTACTGATTTCTAGCTGTTTCCTATAATGGGCCTTCTTTTCTACTTGTGGGACTTCACCACATGTAGAAACAACTTTATACACTCTTTTCTGATCTTGAGAAGCTATATACACTTGTCTTTCAACTGTTTTACAGTTGAATACTACTTTTCAGTGAATTCTAGTGGGTTGAAACACTGTTTTCTTGTGAAGTAACTCTATTTCAAGGATTTCTGTAGTGTATAACATCCTTTCTAGACTAGAAACTTACATTTTGATGTCTTTTACACTTGTTCTCACACAATTCTATGATATTCATTAGTATTTCCTCTGAATTACTACTGATTTCTAGCTGTTTCCTATAATGGGCCTTCTGCTCTACTTGTGGGAGTTCACCACATGTAGAAACAGCTTTATACAGTCTTCTGTGGACTTGCGAATCTATATAAACTTGTCTTTCAACTGTTTTACAGTTAAATACTACTTTTCCGAGCATTCTGGTGGTTTGAAACACTGGTTTCATGTGAGCTAACTCTATTTCAAGGATTTCTGCAGTGTACAACATCCTTTATAGACTAGAGACTTACATTTTGATGTCTTTTACACTTGTTCTCTATTATGTGATATTCATTAGTATTTGCTCTGAATGACTACTGATTTCTAGCTGTTTCCTATAATGGGCCTTCTTTTCTACTTGTGGGACTTCACCACATGTAGAAACAACTTTATACACTCTTCCCTGAACTTGAGAAGCTATATACAATTGTCTTTCAACTGTTTTACAGTTGAATACTACTTTTCAGTGAATTTTAGTGGGTTGAAACACTGTTTTCTTGTGAAGTAACTCTATTTCAAGGATTTCTGTAGTGTATAACATCCTTTCTAGACTAGAAACTAACATTATGATGTCTTTTACACTTGTTCTCACACAATTCTATGATATTCATTAGTATTTCCTCTGAATGACTACTGATTTCTAGCTGTTTCCTATAATGGGCCTTCTTTTCTACTTGTGGGACTTCACCACATGTAGAAACAACTTTATACAGTCTTCTGTGGACTTGCGAAGCTATATACACTTGTCTTTCAACTGTTTTACAGTGGAATACTACTTTTCAGTGAATTCTGGTGGGTTGAAACACTGTTTTCTTGTGAAGTAACACTATTTCAAGGATTTCTGTAGTGTATAACATCCTTTCTAGACTAGAAACTTACATTTTGATGTCTTTTACACTTGTTCTCTCTCTATTATGTGATATTCATTAGTATTTGCTCTGAATGACTACTGATTTCTAGCTGTTTCCTATAATGGGCCTTATTTTCTACTTGTGGGACTTCACCACATGTAGAAACAACTTTATACAGTCTTCTGTGGACTTGCGAAGCTATATACACTTGTCTTTCAACTGTTTTACAGTTGAATACTACTTTTCAGTGAATTCTGGTGGTTTCAAACACTGGTTTCATGTGAACTAACTCTATTTCAAGTATTTCTGCAGTGTACAACATCCTTTCTAGACTAGAGACTTACATTTAGATGTCTTTTACACTTGTTCTCTCACTATTCTGTGATATTCATTAGTATTTGCTCTGAATGACTACTGATTTCTAGCTGTTTCCTATAATGGGCCTTCTTTTCTACTTGTGGGACTTCACCAAATGTAGAAACAAGTTTATACACTCTTTCTGAAATTGAGAAGCTACATACACTTGTCTTTCAACTGTTTTACAGTTGAATACTACTTTTCAGTGAATTCTAGTGGGTTGAAACACTGTTTTCTTCTGAAGTAACTCTATTTCAAGGATTTCTGTAGTGTATAACATCCTTTCTAGACTAGAAACTTACATTTTGATGTCTTTTACACTTGTTCTCTCTCTATTATGTGATATTCATTAGTATTTGCTCTGAATGACTACTGATTTCTAGCTGTTTCCTATAATGGGCCTTATTTTCTACTTGTGGGACTTCACCACATGTAGAAACAACTTTATACAGTCTTCTGTGGACTTGCGAAGCTATATACACTTGTCTTTCAACTGTTTTACAGTTGAATACTACTTTTCAGTGAATTCTGGTGGTTTCAAACACTGGTTTCATGTGAACTAACTCTATTTCAAGTATTTCTGCAGTGTACAACATCCTTTCTAGACTAGAGACTTACATTTAGATGTCTTTTACACTTGTTCTCTCACTATTCTGTGATATTCATTAGTATTTGCTCTGAATGACTACTGATTTCTAGCTGTTTCCTATAATGGGCCTTCTTTTCTACTTGTGGGACTTCACCACATGTAGAAACAAGTTTATACACTCTTTCTGAAATTGAGAAGCTACATACACTTGTCTTTCAACTGTTTTACAGTTGAATACTACTTTTCAGTGAATTCTAGTGGGTTGAAACACTGTTTTCTTGTGAAGTAACTCTATTTCAAGGATTTCTGTAGTGTATAACATCCTTTCTAGACTAGAAACTTACATTTTGATGTCTTTTACACTTGTTCTCACACAATTCTATGATATTCATTAGTATTTCCTCAGAATTACTACTGATTTCTAGCTGTTTCCTATAATGGGCCTTCTGCTCTACTTGTGGGACTTCACCACATGTAGAAACAACTTTATACAGTATTCTGTGGATTTGCGAATCTATATAAACTTGTCTTTCAACTGTTTTACAGTTAAATACTACTTTTCAGTGCATTCTGGTGGTTTGAAACACTGGTTTCATGTGAACTAACTCTATTTCAAAGATTTCTGCAGTGTACAACATCCTTTCTAGACTAGAGACTTACATTTTGATGTCTTTTACTCTTGTTCTCTCTCTATTCTATGATATTCATTAGTATTTGCTCTGAATGACTACTGATTTCTAGCTGTTTCCTATAATGGGCCTTCTTTTCTACTTGTGGGACTTCACCACATGTAGAAACAACTTTATACACTCTTTTCTGATCTTGAGAAGCTATATACACTTGTCTTTCAACTGTTTTACAGTTGAATACTACTTTTCAGTGAATTCTAGTGGGTTGAAACACTGTTTTCTTGTGAAGTAACTCTATTTCAAGGATTTCTGTATTGTATAACATCCTTTCTAGACTAGAAACTTACATTTTGATGTCTTTTACACTTGTTCTCACACAATTCTATGATATTCATTAGTATTTCCTCTGAATTACTACTGATTTCTAGCTGTTTCCTATAATGGGCCTTATTTTCTACTTGTGGGACTTCACCACATGTAGAAACAAGTTTATACACTCTTTCTGAAATTGAGAAGGTATATACACTTGTCTTTCAACTGTTTTACAGTTGAATACTACTTTTCAGTGAATTCTAGTGGGTTGAAACACTGTTTTCTTGTGAAGTAACTCTATTTCAAGGATTTCTGTAGTGTATAACATCCTTTCTAGACTAGAAACTTACATTTTGATGTCTTTTACACTTGTTCTCACACAATTCTATGATATTCATTAGTATTTCCTCATAATTACTACTGATTTCTAGCTGTTTCCTATAATGGGCCTTCTGCTCTACTTGTGGGACTTCACCACATGTAGAAACAACTTTATACAGTATTCTGTGGATTTGCGAATCTATATAAACTTGTCTTTCAACTCTTTTACAGTTAAATACTACTTTTCAGTGCATTCTGGTGGTTTGAAACACTGGTTTCATGTGAACTAACTCTATTTCAAAGATTTCTGCAGTGTACAACATCCTTTCTAGACTAGAGACTTACATTTTGATGTCTTTTACACTTGTTCTCTCTCTATTATGTGATATTCATTAGTATTTGCTCTGAATGACTACTGATTTCTAGCTGTTTCCTATAATGGGCCTTATTTTCTACTTGTGGGACTTCACCACATGTAGAAACAACTTTATACACTCTTCCCTGAACTTGAGAAGCTATATACACTTGTCTTTCAACTGTTTTACAGTTGAATACTACTTTTCAGTGAATTCTAGTGGGATGAAACACTGTTTTCTTGTGAAGTAACTCTATTTCAAGGATTTCTGTAGTGTATAACATCCTTTCTAGACTAGAAACTTACATTTTGATGTCTTTTACTCTTGTTCTCACACAATTCTATGATATTCATGAGTATTTTCTCTGAATGACTACTGATTTCTAGCTGTTTCCTATAATGGGCCTTCTTTTCTACTTGTGGGACTTCACCACATGTAGAAACAAGTTTATACACTCTTTCTGAAATTGAGAAGCTACATACACTTGTCTTTCAACTGTTTTACAGTTTAATACTACTTTTCAGTGAATTCTAGTGGGTTGAAACACTGTTTTCTTGTGAAGTAACTCTATTTCAAGGATTTCTGTAGTGTATAACATCCTTTCTAGACTAGAAACTTACATTTTGATGTCTTTTACACTTGTTCTCACACAATTCTATGATATTCATTAGTATTTCCTCATAATTACTACTGATTTCTAGCTGTTTCCTATAATGGGCCTTCTGCTCTACTTGTGGGAGTTCACCACATGTAGAAACAACTTTATACAGTATTCTGTGGATTTGCGAATCTATATAAACTTGTCTTTCAACTCTTTTACAGTTAAATACTACTTTTCAGTGCATTCTGGTGGTTTGAAACACTGGTTTCATGTGAACTAACTCTATTTCAAAGATTTCTGCAGTGTACAACATCCTTTCTAGACTAGAGACTTACATTTTGATGTCTTTTACTCTTGTTCTCTCTCTATTCTATGATATTCATTAGTATTTGCTCTGAATGACTACTGATTTCTAGCTGTTTCCTATAATGGGCCTTCTTTTCTACTTGTGGGACTTCACCACATTTAGAAACAACTTTATACACTCTTTTCTGATCTTGAGAAGCTATATACACTTGTCTTTCAACTGTTTTACAGTTGAATACTACTTTTCAGTGAATTCTAGTGGGTTGAAACACTGTTTTCTTGTGAAGTAACTCTATTTCAAGGATTTCTGTAGTGTATAACATCCTTTCTAGACTAGAAACTTACATTTTGATGTCTTTTACACTTGTTCTCACACAATTCTATGATATTCATTAGTATTTCCTCTGAATTACTACTGATTTCTAGCTGTTTCCTATAATGGGCCTTCTGCTCTACTTGTGGGAGTTCACCACATGTAGAAACAGCTTTATACAGTCTTCTGTGGACTTGCGAATCTATATAAACTTGTCTTTCAACTGTTTTACAGTTAAATACTACTTTTCCGAGCATTCTGGTGGTTTGAAACACTGGTTTCATGTGAGCTAACTCTATTTCAAGGATTTCTGCAGTGTACAACATCTTTTATAGACTAGAGACTTACATTTTCATGTCTTTTACACTTGTTCTCTATTATGTGATATTCATTAGTATTTGCTCTGAATGACTACTGATTTCTAGCTGTTTCCTATAATGGGCCTTCTTTTCTACTTGTGGGACTTCACCACATGTAGAAACAACTTTATACACTCTTCCCTGAACTTGAGAAGCTATATACAATTGTCTTTCAACTGTTTTACAGTTGAATACTACTTTTCAGTGAATTTTAGTGGGTTGAAACACTGTTTTCTTGTGAAGTAACTCTATTTCAAGGATTTCTGTAGTGTATAACATCCTTTCTAGACTAGAAACTAACATTATGATGTCTTTTACACTTGTTCTCACACAATTCTATGATATTCATTAGTATTTCCTCTGAATGACTACTGATTTCTAGCTGTTTCCTATAATGGGCCTTCTTTTCTACTTGTGGGACTTCACCACATGTAGAAACAACTTTATACAGTCTTCTGTGGACTTGCGAAGCTATATACACTTGTCTTTCAACTGTTTTACAGTGGAATACTACTTTTCAGTGAATTCTGGTGGGTTGAAACACTGTTTTCTTGTGAAGTAACACTATTTCAAGGATTTCTGTAGTGTATAACATCCTTTCTAGACTAGAAACTTACATTTTGATGTCTTTTACACTTGTTCTCTCTCTATTATGTGATATTCATTAGTATTTGCTCTGAATGACTACTGATTTCTAGCTGTTTCCTATAATGGGCCTTATTTTCTACTTGTGGGACTTCACCACATGTAGAAACAACTTTATACAGTCTTCTGTGGACTTGCGAAGCTATATACACTTGTCTTTCAACTGTTTTACAGTTGAATACTACTTTTCAGTGAATTCTGGTGGTTTCAAACACTGGTTTCATGTGAACTAACTCTATTTCAAGTATTTCTGCAGTGTACAACATCCTTTCTAGACTAGAGACTTACATTTAGATGTCTTTTACACTTGTTCTCTCACTATTCTGTGATATTCATTAGTATTTGCTCTGAATGACTACTGATTTCTAGCTGTTTCCTATAATGGGCCTTCTTTTCTACTTGTGGGACTTCACCAAATGTAGAAACAAGTTTATACACTCTTTCTGAAATTGAGAAGCTACATACACTTGTCTTTCAACTGTTTTACAGTTGAATACTACTTTTCAGTGAATTCTAGTGGGTTGAAACACTGTTTTCTTGTGAAGTAACTCTATTTCAAGGATTTCTGTAGTGTATAACATCCTTTCTAGACTAGAAACTTACATTTTGATGTCTTTTACACTTGTTCTCTCTCTATTATGTGATATTCATTAGTATTTGCTCTGAATGACTACTGATTTCTAGCTGTTTCCTATAATGGGCCTTATTTTCTACTTGTGGGACTTCACCACATGTAGAAACAACTTTATACAGTCTTCTGTGGACTTGCGAAGCTATATACACTTGTCTTTCAACTGTTTTACAGTTGAATACTACTTTTCAGTGAATTCTGGTGGTTTCAAACACTGGTTTCATGTGAACTAACTCTATTTCAAGTATTTCTGCAGTGTACAACATCCTTTCTAGACTAGAGACTTACATTTAGATGTCTTTTACACTTGTTCTCTCACTATTCTGTGATATTCATTAGTATTTGCTCTGAATGACTACTGATTTCTAGCTGTTTCCTATAATGGGCCTTCTTTTCTACTTGTGGGACTTCACCACATGTAGAAACAAGTTTATACACTCTTTCTGAAATTGAGAAGCTACATACACTTGTCTTTCAACTGTTTTACAGTTGAATACTACTTTTCAGTGAATTCTAGTGGGTTGAAACACTGTTTTCTTGTGAAGTAACTCTATTTCAAGGATTTCTGTAGTGTATAACATCCTTTCTAGACTAGAAACTTACATTTTGATGTCTTTTACACTTGTTCTCACACAATTCTATGATATTCATTAGTATTTCCTCATAATTACTACTGATTTCTAGCTGTTTCCTATAATGGGCCTTCTACTCTACTTGTGGGAGTTCACCACATGTAGAAACAACTTTATACAGTATTCTGTGGATTTGCGAATCTATATAAACTTGTCTTTCAACTCTTTTACAGTTAAATACTACTTTTCAGTGCATTCTGGTGGTTTGAAACACTGGTTTCATGTGAACTAACTCTATTTCAAAGATTTCTGCAGTGTACAACATCCTTTCTAGACTAGAGACTTACATTTTGATGTCTTTTACTCTTGTTCTCTCTCTATTCTATGATATTCATTAGTATTTGCTCTGAATGACTACTGATTTCTAGCTGTTTCCTATAATGGGCCTTCTTTTCTACTTGTGGGACTTCACCACATTTAGAAACAACTTTATACACTCTTTTCTGATCTTGAGAAGCTATATACACTTGTCTTTCAACTGTTTTACAGTTGAATACTACTTTTCAGTGAATTCTAGTGGGTTGAAACACTGTTTTCTTGTGAAGTAACTCTATTTCAAGGATTTCTGTAGTGTATAACATCCTTTCTAGACTAGAAACTTACATTTTGATGTCTTTTACACTTGTTCTCACACAATTCTATGATATTCATTAGTATTTCCTCTGAATTACTACTGATTTCTAGCTGTTTCCTATAATGGGCCTTCTGCTCTACTTGTGGGAGTTCACCACATGTAGAAACAGCTTTATACAGTCTTCTGTGGACTTGCGAATCTATATAAACTTGTCTTTCAACTGTTTTACAGTTAAATACTACTTTTCCGAGCATTCTGGTGGTTTGAAACACTGGTTTCATGTGAGCTAACTCTATTTCAAGGATTTCTGCAGTGTACAACATCCTTTATAGACTAGAGACTTACATTTTGATGTCTTTTACACTTGTTCTCACACAATTCTATGATATTCATTAGTATTTCCTCTGAATGACTACTGATTTCTAGCTGTTTCCTATAATGGGCCTTCTTTTCTACTTGTGGGACTTCACCACATGTAGAAACAACTTTATACAGTCTTCTGTGGACTTGCGAAGCTATATACACTTGTCTTTCAACTGTTTTACAGTGGAATACTACTTTTCAGTGAATTCTGGTGGGTTGAAACACTGTTTTCTTGTGAAGTAACACTATTTCAAGGATTTCTGTAGTGTATAACATCCTTTCTAGACTAGAAACTTACATTTTGATGTCTTTTACACTTGTTCTCTCTCTATTATGTGATATTCATTAGTATTTGCTCTGAATGACTACTGATTTCTAGCTGTTTCCTATAATGGGCCTTATTTTCTACTTGTGGGACTTCACCACATGTAGAAACAACTTTATACAGTCTTCTGTGGACTTGCGAAGCTATATACACTTGTCTTTCAACTGTTTTACAGTTGAATACTACTTTTCAGTGAATTCTGGTGGTTTCAAACACTGGTTTCATGTGAACTAACTCTATTTCAAGTATTTCTGCAGTGTACAACATCCTTTCTAGACTAGAGACTTACATTTAGATGTCTTTTACACTTGTTCTCTCACTATTCTGTGATATTCATTAGTATTTGCTCTGAATGACTACTGATTTCTAGCTGTTTCCTATAATGGGCCTTCTTTTCTACTTGTGGGACTTCACCAAATGTAGAAACAAGTTTATACAGTCTTTCTGAAATTGAGAAGCTACATACACTTGTCTTTCAACTGTTTTACAGTTGAATACTACTTTTCAGTGAATTCTAGTGGGTTGAAACACTGTTTTCTTGTGAAGTAACTCTATTTCAAGGATTTCTGTAGTGTATAACATCCTTTCTAGACTAGAAACTTACATTTTGATGTCTTTTACACTTGTTCTCTCTCTATTATGTGATATTCATTAGTATTTGCTCTGAATGACTACTGATTTCTAGCTGTTTCCTATAATGGGCCTTATTTTCTACTTGTGGGACTTCACCACATGTAGAAACAACTTTATACAGTCTTCTGTGGACTTGCGAAGCTATATACACTTGTCTTTCAACTGTTTTACAGTTGAATACTACTTTTCAGTGAATTCTGGTGGTTTCAAACACTGGTTTCATGTGAACTAACTCTATTTCAAGTATTTCTGCAGTGTACAACATCCTTTCTAGACTAGAGACTTACATTTAGATGTCTTTTACACTTGTTCTCTCACTATTCTGTGATATTCATTAGTATTTGCTCTGAATGACTACTGATTTCTAGCTGTTTCCTATAATGGGCCTTCTTTTCTACTTGTGGGACTTCACCACATGTAGAAACAAGTTTATACACTCTTTCTGAAATTGAGAAGCTACATACACTTGTCTTTCAACTGTTTTACAGTTGAATACTACTTTTCAGTGAATTCTAGTGGGTTGAAACACTGTTTTCTTGTGAAGTAACTCTATTTCAAGGATTTCTGTAGTGTATAACATCCTTTCTAGACTAGAAACTTACATTTTGATGTCTTTTACACTTGTTCTCACACAATTCTATGATATTCATTAGTATTTCCTCAGAATTACTACTGATTTCTAGCTGTTTCCTATAATGGGCCTTCTGCTCTACTTGTGGGACTTCACCACATGTAGAAACAACTTTATACAGTATTCTGTGGATTTGCGAATCTATATAAACTTGTCTTTCAACTGTTTTACAGTTAAATACTACTTTTCAGTGCATTCTGGTGGTTTGAAACACTGGTTTCATGTGAACTAACTCTATTTCAAAGATTTCTGCAGTGTACAACATCCTTTCTAGACTAGAGACTTACATTTTGATGTCTTTTACTCTTGTTCTCTCTCTATTCTATGATATTCATTAGTATTTGCTCTGAATGACTACTGATTTCTAGCTGTTTCCTATAATGGGCCTTCTTTTCTACTTGTGGGACTTCACCACATGTAGAAACAACTTTATACACTCTTTTCTGATCTTGAGAAGCTATATACACTTGTCTTTCAACTGTTTTACAGTTGAATACTACTTTTCAGTGAATTCTAGTGGGTTGAAACACTGTTTTCTTGTGAAGTAACTCTATTTCAAGGATTTCTGTATTGTATAACATCCTTTCTAGACTAGAAACTTACATTTTGATGTCTTTTACACTTGTTCTCACACAATTCTATGATATTCATTAGTATTTCCTCTGAATTACTACTGATTTCTAGCTGTTTCCTATAATGGGCCTTCTTTTCTACTTGTGGGACTTCACCACATGTAGAAACAACTTTATACAGTCTTCTGTGGACTTGCGAATCTATATAAACTTGTCTTTCAACTGTTTTACAGTTAAATACTACTTTTCTGAGCATTCTGGTGGTTTGAAACACTGGTTTCATGTGAGCTAACTCTATTTCAAGGATTTCTGCAGTGTACAACATCCTTTATAGACTAGAGACTTACATTTTGATGTCTTTTACACTTGTTCTCTATTATGTGATATTCATTAGTATTTGCTCTGAATGACTACTGATTTCTAGCTGTTTCCTATAATGGGCCTTCTTTTCTACTTGTGGGACTTCACCACATGTAGAAACAACTTTATACAGTCTTCTGTGGACTTGCGAAGCTATATACACTTGTCTTTCAACTGTTTTACAGTTGAATACTACTTTTCAGTGAATTCTGGTGGTTTCAAACACTGGTTTCATGTGAACTAACTCTATTTCAAGTATTTCTGCAGTGTACAACATCCTTTCTAGACTAGAGACTTACATTTAGATGTCTTTTACACTTTTTCTCTCTCTATTATGTGATATTCATTAGTATTTGCTCTGAATGACTACTGATTTCTAGCTGTTTCCTATAATGGGCCTTATTTTCTACTTGTGGGACTTCACCACATGTAGAAACAACTTTATACACTCTTCCCTGAACTTGAGAAGCTATATACACTTGTCTTTCAACTGTTTTACAGTTGAATACTACTTTTCAGTGAATTCTAGTGGGATGAAACACTGTTTTCTTGTGAAGTAACTCTATTTCAAGGATTTCTGTAGTGTATAACATCCTTTCTAGACTAGAAACTTACATTTTGATGTCTTTTACTCTTGTTCTCACACAATTCTATGATATTCATGAGTATTTTCTCTGAATTACTACTGATTTCTAGCTGTTTCCTATAATGGGCCTTATTTTCTACTTGTGGGACTTCACCACATGTAGAAACAACTTTATACACTCTTCCCTGAACTTGAGAAGCTATATACACTTGTCTTTCAACTGTTTTACAGTTGAACACTACTTTTCAGTGAATTCTAGTGGGTTGAAACACTGTTTTCTTGTGAAGTAACTCTATTTCAAGGATTTCTGTAGTGTATAACATCCTTTCTAGACTAGAAACTTACATTTTGATGTCTTTTACTCTTGTTCTCACACAATTCTATGATATTCATGAGTATTTTCTCTGAATGACTACTGATTTCTAGCTGTTTCCTATAATGGGCCTTCTTTTCTACTTGTGGGACTTCACCACATGTAGAAACAAGTTTATACACTCTTTCTGAAATTGAGAAGCTACATACACTTGTCTTTCAACTGTTTTACAGTTTAATACTACTTTTCAGTGAATTCTAGTGGGTTGAAACACTGTTTTCTTGTGAAGTAACTCTATTTCAAGGATTTCTGTAGTGTATAACATCCTTTCTAGACTAGAAACTTACATTTTGATGTCTTTTACACTTGTTCTCACACAATTCTATGATATTCATTAGTATTTCCTCATAATTACTACTGATTTCTAGCTGTTTCCTATAATGGGCCTTCTGCTCTACTTGTGGGAGTTCACCACATGTAGAAACAACTTTATACAGTATTCTGTGGATTTGCGAATCTATATAAACTTGTCTTTCAACTCTTTTACAGTTAAATACTACTTTTCAGTGCATTCTGGTGGTTTGAAACACTGGTTTCATGTGAACTAACTCTATTTCAAAGATTTCTGCAGTGTACAACATCCTTTCTAGACTAGAGACTTACATTTTGATGTCTTTTACTCTTGTTCTCTCTCTATTCTATGATATTCATTAGTATTTGCTCTGAATGACTACTGATTTCTAGCTGTTTCCTATAATGGGCCTTCTTTTCTACTTGTGGGACTTCACCACATTTAGAAACAACTTTATACACTCTTTTCTGATCTTGAGAAGCTATATACACTTGTCTTTCAACTGTTTTACAGTTGAATACTACTTTTCAGTGAATTCTAGTGGGTTGAAACACTGTTTTCTTGTGAAGTAACTCTATTTCAAGGATTTCTGTAGTGTATAACATCCTTTCTAGACTAGAAACTTACATTTTGATGTCTTTTACACTTGTTCTCACACAATTCTATGATATTCATTAGTATTTCCTCTGAATTACTACTGATTTCTAGCTGTTTCCTATAATGGGCCTTCTGCTCTACTTGTGGGAGTTCACCACATGTAGAAACAGCTTTATACAGTCTTCTGTGGACTTGCGAATCTATATAAACTTGTCTTTCAACTGTTTTACAGTTAAATACTACTTTTCCGAGCATTCTGGTGGTTTGAAACACTGGTTTCATGTGAGCTAACTCTATTTCAAGGATTTCTGCAGTGTACAACATCCTTTATAGACTAGAGACTTACATTTTGATGTCTTTTACACTTGTTCTCTATTATGTGATATTCATTAGTATTTGCTCTGAATGACTACTGATTTCTAGCTGTTTCCTATAATGGGCCTTCTTTTCTACTTGTGGGACTTCACCACATGTAGAAACAACTTTATACACTCTTCCCTGAACTTGAGAAGCTATATACAATTGTCTTTCAACTGTTTTACAGTTGAATACTACTTTTCAGTGAATTTTAGTGGGTTGAAACACTGTTTTCTTGTGAAGTAACTCTATTTCAAGGATTTCTGTAGTGTATAACATCCTTTCTAGACTAGAAACTAACATTATGATGTCTTTTACACTTGTTCTCACACAATTCTATGATATTCATTAGTATTTCCTCTGAATGACTACTGATTTCTAGCTGTTTCCTATAATGGGCCTTCTTTTCTACTTGTGGGACTTCACCACATGTAGAAACAACTTTATACAGTCTTCTGTGGACTTGCGAAGCTATATACACTTGTCTTTCAACTGTTTTACAGTGGAATACTACTTTTCAGTGAATTCTGGTGGGTTGAAACACTGTTTTCTTGTGAAGTAACACTATTTCAAGGATTTCTGTAGTGTATAACATCCTTTCTAGACTAGAAACTTACATTTTGATGTCTTTTACACTTGTTCTCTCTCTATTATGTGATATTCATTAGTATTTGCTCTGAATGACTACTGATTTCTAGCTGTTTCCTATAATGGGCCTTATTTTCTACTTGTGGGACTTCACCACATGTAGAAACAACTTTATACAGTCTTCTGTGGACTTGCGAAGCTATATACACTTGTCTTTCAACTGTTTTACAGTTGAATACTACTTTTCAGTGAATTCTGGTGGTTTCAAACACTGGTTTCATGTGAACTAACTCTATTTCAAGTATTTCTGCAGTGTACAACATCCTTTCTAGACTAGAGACTTACATTTAGATGTCTTTTACACTTGTTCTCTCACTATTCTGTGATATTCATTAGTATTTGCTCTGAATGACTACTGATTTCTAGCTGTTTCCTATAATGGGCCTTCTTTTCTACTTGTGGGACTTCACCAAATGTAGAAACAAGTTTATACACTCTTTCTGAAATTGAGAAGCTACATACACTTGTCTTTCAACTGTTTTACAGTTGAATACTACTTTTCAGTGAATTCTAGTGGGTTGAAACACTGTTTTCTTGTGAAGTAACTCTATTTCAAGGATTTCTGTAGTGTATAACATCCTTTCTAGACTAGAAACTTACATTTTGATGTCTTTTACACTTGTTCTCTCTCTATTATGTGATATTCATTAGTATTTGCTCTGAATGACTACTGATTTCTAGCTGTTTCCTATAATGGGCCTTATTTTCTACTTGTGGGACTTCACCACATGTAGAAACAACTTTATACAGTCTTCTGTGGACTTGCGAAGCTATATACACTTGTCTTTCAACTGTTTTACAGTTGAATACTACTTTTCAGTGAATTCTGGTGGTTTCAAACACTGGTTTCATGTGAACTAACTCTATTTCAAGTATTTCTGCAGTGTACAACATCCTTTCTAGACTAGAGACTTACATTTAGATGTCTTTTACACTTGTTCTCTCACTATTCTGTGATATTCATTAGTATTTGCTCTGAATGACTACTGATTTCTAGCTGTTTCCTATAATGGGCCTTCTTTTCTACTTGTGGGACTTCACCACATGTAGAAACAAGTTTATACACTCTTTCTGAAATTGAGAAGCTACATACACTTGTCTTTCAACTGTTTTACAGTTGAATACTACTTTTCAGTGAATTCTAGTGGGTTGAAACACTGTTTTCTTGTGAAGTAACTCTATTTCAAGGATTTCTGTAGTGTATAACATCCTTTCTAGACTAGAAACTTACATTTTGATGTCTTTTACACTTGTTCTCACACAATTCTATGATATTCATTAGTATTTCCTCAGAATTACTACTGATTTCTAGCTGTTTCCTATAATGGGCCTTCTGCTCTACTTGTGGGACTTCACCACATGTAGAAACAACTTTATACAGTATTCTGTGGATTTGCGAATCTATATAAACTTGTCTTTCAACTGTTTTACAGTTAAATACTACTTTTCAGTGCATTCTGGTGGTTTGAAACACTGGTTTCATGTGAACTAACTCTATTTCAAAGATTTCTGCAGTGTACAACATCCTTTCTAGACTAGAGACTTACATTTTGATGTCTTTTACTCTTGTTCTCTCTCTATTCTATGATATTCATTAGTATTTGCTCTGAATGACTACTGATTTCTAGCTGTTTCCTATAATGGGCCTTCTTTTCTACTTGTGGGACTTCACCACATGTAGAAACAACTTTATACACTCTTTTCTGATCTTGAGAAGCTATATACACTTGTCTTTCAACTGTTTTACAGTTGAATACTACTTTTCAGTGAATTCTAGTGGGTTGAAACACTGTTTTCTTGTGAAGTAACTCTATTTCAAGGATTTCTGTATTGTATAACATCCTTTCTAGACTAGAAACTTACATTTTGATGTCTTTTACACTTGTTCTCACACAATTCTATGATATTCATTAGTATTTCCTCTGAATTACTACTGATTTCTAGCTGTTTCCTATAATGGGCCTTCTTTTCTACTTGTGGGACTTCACCACATGTAGAAACAACTTTATACAGTCTTCTGTGGACTTGCGAATCTATATAAACTTGTCTTTCAACTGTTTTACAGTTAAATACTACTTTTCTGAGCATTCTGGTGGTTTGAAACACTGGTTTCATGTGAGCTAACTCTATTTCAAGGATTTCTGCAGTGTACAACATCCTTTATAGACTAGAGACTTACATTTTGATGTCTTTTACACTTGTTCTCTATTATGTGATATTCATTAGTATTTGCTCTGAATGACTACTGATTTCTAGCTGTTTCCTATAATGGGCCTTCTTTTCTACTTGTGGGACTTCTCCACATGTAGAAACAACTTTATACAGTCTTCTGTGGACTTGCGAAGCTATATACACTTGTCTTTCAACTGTTTTACAGTTGAATACTACTTTTCAGTGAATTCTGGTGGTTTCAAACACTGGTTTCATGTGAACTAACTCTATTTCAAGTATTTCTGCAGTGTACAACATCCTTTCTAGACTAGAGACTTACATTTAGATGTCTTTTACACTTTTTCTCTCTCTATTATGTGATATTCATTAGTATTTGCTCTGAATGACTACTGATTTCTAGCTGTTTCCTATAATGGGCCTTATTTTCTACTTGTGGGACTTCACCACATGTAGAAACAACTTTATACACTCTTCCCTGAACTTGAGAAGCTATATACACTTGTCTTTCAACTGTTTTACAGTTGAATACTACTTTTCAGTGAATTCTAGTGGGATGAAACACTGTTTTCTTGTGAAGTAACTCTATTTCAAGGATTTCTGTAGTGTATAACATCCTTTCTAGACTAGAAACTTACATTTTGATGTCTTTTACTCTTGTTCTCACACAATTCTATGATATTCATGAGTATTTTCTCTGAATTACTACTGATTTCTAGCTGTTTCCTATAATGGGCCTTATTTTCTACTTGTGGGACTTCACCCCATGTAGAAACAACTTTATACACTCTTCCCTGAACTTGAGAAGCTATATACACTTGTCTTTCAACTGTTTTACAGTTGAATACTACTTTTCAGTGAATTCTAGTGGGATGAAACACTGTTTTCTTGTGAAGTAACTCTATTTCAAGGATTTCTGTAGTGTACAACATCCTTTCTAGACTAGAGACTTACATTTAGATGTCTTTTACACTTGTTCTCTCACTATTCTGTGATATTCATTAGTATTTGCTCTGAATGACTACTGATTTCTAGTTGTTTCCTATAATGGGCCTTCTTTTCTACTTGTGGGACTTCACCAAATGTAGAAACAAGTTTATACACTCTTTCTGAAATTGAGAAGCTACATACACTTGTCTTTCAACTGTTTTACAGTTGAATACTACTTTTCAGTGAATTCTAGTGGGTTGAAACACTGTTTTCTTGTGAAGTAACTCTATTTCAAGGATTTCTGTAGTGTATAACATCCTTTCTAGACTAGAAACTTACATTTTGATGTCTTTTACACTTGTTCTCTCTCTATTATGTGATATTCATTAGTATTTGCTCTGAATGACTACTGATTTCTAGCTGTTTCCTATAATGGGCCTTATTTTCTACTTGTGGGACTTCACCACATGTAGAAACAACTTTATACAGTCTTCTGTGGACTTGCGAAGCTATATACACTTGTCTTTCAACTGTTTTACAGTTGAATACTACTTTTCAGTGAATTCTGGTGGTTTCAAACACTGGTTTCATGTGAACTAACTCTATTTCAAGTATTTCTGCAGTGTACAACATCCTTTCTAGACTAGAGACTTACATTTAGATGTCTTTTACACTTGTTCTCTCACTATTCTGTGATATTCATTAGTATTTGCTCTGAATGACTACTGATTTCTAGCTGTTTCCTATAATGGGCCTTCTTTTCTACTTGTGGGACTTCACCACATGTAGAAACAAGTTTATACACTCTTTCTGAAATTGAGAAGCTACATACACTTGTCTTTCAACTGTTTTACAGTTGAATACTACTTTTCAGTGAATTCTAGTGGGTTGAAACACTGTTTTCTTGTGAAGTAACTCTATTTCAAGGATTTCTGTAGTGTATAACATCCTTTCTAGACTAGAAACTTACATTTTGATGTCTTTTACACTTGTTCTCACACAATTCTATGATATTCATTAGTATTTCCTCAGAATTACTACTGATTTCTAGCTGTTTCCTATAATGGGCCTTCTGCTCTACTTGTGGGACTTCACCACATGTAGAAACAACTTTATACAGTATTCTGTGGATTTGCGAATCTATATAAACTTGTCTTTCAACTGTTTTACAGTTAAATACTACTTTTCAGTGCATTCTGGTGGTTTGAAACACTGGTTTCATGTGAACTAACTCTATTTCAAAGATTTCTGCAGTGTACAACATCCTTTCTAGACTAGAGACTTACATTTTGATGTCTTTTACTCTTGTTCTCTCTCTATTCTATGATATTCATTAGTATTTGCTCTGAATGACTACTGATTTCTAGCTGTTTCCTATAATGGGCCTTCTTTTCTACTTGTGGGACTTCACCACATGTAGAAACAACTTTATACACTCTTTTCTGATCTTGAGAAGCTATATACACTTGTCTTTCAACTGTTTTACAGTTGAATACTACTTTTCAGTGAATTCTAGTGGGTTGAAACACTGTTTTCTTGTGAAGTAACTCTATTTCAAGGATTTCTGTATTGTATAACATCCTTTCTAGACTAGAAACTTACATTTTGATGTCTTTTACACTTGTTCTCACACAATTCTATGATATTCATTAGTATTTCCTCTGAATTACTACTGATTTCTAGCTGTTTCCTATAATGGGCCTTCTTTTCTACTTGTGGGACTTCACCACATGTAGAAACAACTTTATACAGTCTTCTGTGGACTTGCGAATCTATATAAACTTGTCTTTCAACTGTTTTACAGTTAAATACTACTTTTCTGAGCATTCTGGTGGTTTGAAACACTGGTTTCATGTGAGCTAACTCTATTTCAAGGATTTCTGCAGTGTACAACATCCTTTATAGACTAGAGACTTACATTTTGATGTCTTTTACACTTGTTCTCTATTATGTGATATTCATTAGTATTTGCTCTGAATGACTACTGATTTCTAGCTGTTTCCTATAATGGGCCTTCTTTTCTACTTGTGGGACTTCTCCACATGTAGAAACAACTTTATACAGTCTTCTGTGGACTTGCGAAGCTATATACACTTGTCTTTCAACTGTTTTACAGTTGAATACTACTTTTCAGTGAATTCTGGTGGTTTCAAACACTGGTTTCATGTGAACTAACTCTATTTCAAGTATTTCTGCAGTGTACAACATCCTTTCTAGACTAGAGACTTACATTTAGATGTCTTTTACACTTTTTCTCTCTCTATTATGTGATATTCATTAGTATTTGCTCTGAATGACTACTGATTTCTAGCTGTTTCCTATAATGGGCCTTATTTTCTACTTGTGGGACTTCACCACATGTAGAAACAACTTTATACACTCTTCCCTGAACTTGAGAAGCTATATACACTTGTCTTTCAACTGTTTTACAGTTGAATACTACTTTTCAGTGAATTCTAGTGGGATGAAACACTGTTTTCTTGTGAAGTAACTCTATTTCAAGGATTTCTGTAGTGTATAACATCCTTTCTAGACTAGAAACTTACATTTTGATGTCTTTTACTCTTGTTCTCACACAATTCTATGATATTCATGAGTATTTTCTCTGAATTACTACTGATTTCTAGCTGTTTCCTATAATGGGCCTTATTTTCTACTTGTGGGACTTCACCCCATGTAGAAACAACTTTATACACTCTTCCCTGAACTTGAGAAGCTATATACACTTGTCTTTCAACTGTTTTACAGTTGAACACTACTTTTCAGTGAATTCTAGTGGGTTGAAACACTGTTTTCTTGTGAAGTAACTCTATTTCAAGGATTTCTGTAGTGTATAACATCCTTTCTAGACTAGAAACTTACATTTTGATGTCTTTTACACTTGTTCTCACACAATTCTATGATATTCATTAGTATTTCCTCATAATTACTACTGATTTCTAGCTGTTTCCTATAATGGGCCTTCTGCTCTACTTGTGGGACTTCACCACATGTAGAAACAACTTTATACAGTATTCTGTGGATTTGCGAATCTATATAAACTTGTCTTTCAACTGTTTTACAGTTAAATACTACTTTTCAGTGCATTCTGGTGGTTTGAAACACTGGTTTCATGTGAACTAACTATATTTCAAAGATTTCTGCAGTGTACAACATCCTTTCTAGACTAGAGACTTACATTTTGATGTCTTTTACTCTTGTTCTCTCTCTATTCTATGATATTCATTAGTATTTGCTCTGAATGACTACTGATTTCTAGCTGTTTCCTATAATGGGCCTTCTTTTCTACTTGTGGGACTTCACCACATGTAGAAACAACTTTATACACTCTTTTCTGATCTTGAGAAGCTATAAGAACTTGTCTTTCAACTGTTTTACAGTTGAATACTACTTTTCAGTGAATTCTAGTGGGTTGAAACACTGTTTTCTTGTGAAGTAACTCTATTTCAAGGATTTCTGTAGTGTATAACATCCTTTCTAGACTAGAAACTTACATTTTGATGTCTTTTACACTTGTTCTCACACAATTTTATGATATTCATTAGTATTTGCTCTGAATGACTACTGATTTCTAGCTGTTTCCTATAATGGGCCTTCTTTTCTACTTGTGGGACTGCACCACATGTAGAAACAACTTTATACACTCTTTTCTGATCTTGAGAAGCTATATACACTTTTCTTTCAACTGTTTTACAGTTGAATACTACTTTTCAGTGAATTCTAGTGGGTTGAAACACTGTTTTCTTGTGAAGTAACTCTATTTCAAGGATTTCTGTAGTGTATAACATCCTTTCTAGACTAGAAACTTACATTTTGATGTCTTTTACACTTGTTCTCACACAATTCTATGATATTCATTAGTATTTCCTCTGAATTACTACTGATTTCTAGCTGTTTCCTATAATGGGCCTTCTGCTCTACTTGTGGGAGTTCACCACATGTAGAAACAGCTTTATACAGTCTTCTGTGGACTTGCGAATCTATATAAACTTGTCTTTCAACTGTTTTACAGTTAAATACTACTTTTCCGAGCATTCTGGTGGTTTGAAACACTGGTTTCATGTGAGCTAACTCTATTTCAAGGATTTCTGCAGTGTACAACATCCTTTATAGACTAGAGACTTACATTTTGATGTCTTTTACACTTGTTCTCTATTATGTGATATTCATTAGTATTTGCTCTGAATGACTACTGATTTCTAGCTGTTTCCTATAATGGGCCTTCTTTTCTACTTGTGGGACTTCACCACATGTAGAAACAACTTTATACACTCTTCCCTGAACTTGAGAAGCTATATACAATTGTCTTTCAACTGTTTTACAGTTGAATACTACTTTTCAGTGAATTTTAGTGGGTTGAAACACTGTTTTCTTGTGAAGTAACTCTATTTCAAGGATTTCTGTAGTGTATAACATCCTTTCTAGACTAGAAACTAACATTATGATGTCTTTTACACTTGTTCTCACACAATTCTATGATATTCATTAGTATTTCCTCTGAATTACTACTGATTTCTAGCTGTTTCCTATAATGGGCCTTCTTTTCTACTTGTGGGACTTCACCACATGTAGAAACAACTTTATACAGTCTTCTGTGGACTTGCGAAGCTATATACACTTGTCTTTCAACTGTTTTACAATTGAATACTACTTTTCAGTGAATTCTGGTGATTTCAAACACTGGTTTCATGTGAACTAACTCTATTTCAAGTATTTCTGCAGTGTACAACATCCTTTCTAGACTAGAGACTTACATTTAGATGTCTTTTACACTTGTTCTCTCACTATTCTGTGATATTCATTAGTATTTGCTCTGAATGACTACTGATTTCTAGCTGTTTCCTATAATGGGCCTTCTTTTCTACTTGTGGGACTTCACCAAATGTAGAAACAAGTTTATACACTCTTTCTGAAATTGAGAAGCTACATACACTTGTCTTTCAACTGTTTTACAGTTGAATACTACTTTTCAGTGAATTCTAGTGGGTTGAAACACTGTTTTCTTGTGAAGTAACTCTATTTCAAGGATTTCTGTAGTGTATAACATCCTTTCTAGACTAGAAACTTACATTTTGATGTCTTTTACTCTTGTTCTCACACAATTCTATGATATTCATGAGTATTTTCTCTGAATGACTACTGATTTCTAGCTGTTTCCTATAATGGGCCTTCTTTTCTACTTGTGGGACTTCACCACATGTAGAAACAAGTTTATACACTCTTTCTGGAATTGAGAAGCTATATACACTTGTCTTTCAACTGTTTTACAGTTGAATACTACTTTTCAGTGAATTCTAGTGGGTTGAAACACTGTTTTCTTGTGAAGTAACTCTATTTCAAGGATTTCTGTAGTGTATAACATCCTTTCTAGACTAGAAACTTACATTTTGATGTCTTTTACACTTGTTCTCACACAATTCTATGATATTCATTAGTATTTCCTCATAATTACTACTGATTTCTAGCTGTTTCCTATAATGGGCCTTCTGCTCTACTTGTGGGACTTCACCACATGTAGAAACAACTTTATACAGTATTCTGTGGATTTGCGAATCTATATAAACTTGTCTTTCAACTCTTTTACAGTTAAATACTACTTTTCAGTGCATTCTGGTGGTTTGAAACACTGGTTTCATGTGAACTAACTCTATTTCAAAGATTTCTGCAGTGTACAACATCCTTTCTAGACTAGAGACTTACATTTTGATGTCTTTTACTCTTGTTCTCTCTCTATTCTATGATATTCATTAGTATTTGCTCTGAATGACTACTGATTTCTAGCTGTTTCCTATAATGGGCCTTCTTTTCTACTTGTGGGACTTCACCACATGTAGAAACAACTTTATACACTCTTTTCTGATCTTGAGAAGCTATAAGAACTTGTCTTTCAACTGTTTTACAGTTGAATACTACTTTTCAGTGAATTCTAGTGGGTTGAAACACTGTTTTCTTGTGAAGTAACTCTATTTCAAGGATTTCTGTAGTGTATAACATCCTTTCTAGACTAGAAACTTACATTTTGATATCTTTTACATTTGTTCTCACACAATTCTATGATATTCATTAGTATTTCCTCTGAATTACTACTGATTTCTAGCTGTTTCCTATAATGGGCCTTCTGCTCTACTTGTGGGAGTTCACCACATGTAGAAACAGCTTTATACAGTCTTCTGTGGACTTGCGAATCTATATAAACTTGTCTTTCAACTGTTTTACAGTTAAATACTACTTTTCCGAGCATTCTGGTGGTTTGAAACACTGGTTTCATGTGAGCTAACTCTATTTCAAGGATTTCTGCAGTGTACAACATCCTTTATAGACTAGAGACTTACATTTTGATGTCTTTTACACTTGTTCTCTATTATGTGATATTCATTAGTATTTGCTCTGAATGACTACTGATTTCTAGCTGTTTCCTATAATGGGCCTTCTTTTCTACTTGTGGGACTTCACCACATGTAGAAACAACTTTATACACTCTTCCCTGAACTTGAGAAGCTATATACAATTGTCTTTCAACTGTTTTACAGTTGAATACTACTTTTCAGTGAATTTTAGTGGGTTGAAACACTGTTTTCTTGTGAAGTAACTCTATTTCAAGGATTTCTGTAGTGTATAACATCCTTTCTAGACTAGAAACTAACATTATGATGTCTTTTACACTTGTTCTCACACAATTCTATGATATTCATTAGTATTTCCTCTGAATTACTACTGATTTCTAGCTGTTTCCTATAATGGGCCTTCTTTTCTACTTGTGGGACTTCACCACATGTAGAAACAACTTTATACAGTCTTCTGTGGACTTGCGAAGCTATATACACTTGTCTTTCAACTGTTTTACAGTTGAATACTACTTTTCAGTGAATTCTGGTGATTTCAAACACTGGTTTCATGTGAACTAACTCTATTTCAAGTATTTCTGCAGTGTACAACATCCTTTCTAGACTAGAGACTTACATTTAGATGTCTTTTACACTTGTTCTCTCACTATTCTGTGATATTCATTAGTATTTGCTCTGAATGACTACTGATTTCTAGCTGTTTCCTATAATGGGCCTTCTTTTCTACTTGTGGGACTTCACCAAATGTAGAAACAAGTTTATACACTCTTTCTGAAATTGAGAAGCTACATACACTTGTCTTTCAACTGTTTTACAGTTGAATACTACTTTTCAGTGAATTCTAGTGGGTTGAAACACTGTTTTCTTGTGAAGTAACTCTATTTCAAGGATTTCTGTAGTGTATAACATCCTTTCTAGACTAGAAACTTACATTTTGATGTCTTTTACTCTTGTTCTCACACAATTCTATGATATTCATGAGTATTTTCTCTGAATGACTACTGATTTCTAGCTGTTTCCTATAATGGGCCTTCTTTTCTACTTGTGGGACTTCACCACATGTAGAAACAAGTTTATACACTCTTTCTGGAATTGAGAAGCTATATACACTTGTCTTTCAACTGTTTTACAGTTGAATACTACTTTTCAGTGAATTCTAGTGGGTTGAAACACTGTTTTCTTGTGAAGTAACTCTATTTCAAGGATTTCTGTAGTGTATAACATCCTTTCTAGACTAGAAACTTACATTTTGATGTCTTTTACACTTGTTCTCACACAATTCTATGATATTCATTAGTATTTCCTCATAATTACTACTGATTTCTAGCTGTTTCCTATAATGGGCCTTCTGCTCTACTTGTGGGACTTCACCACATGTAGAAACAACTTTATACAGTATTCTGTGGATTTGCGAATCTATATAAACTTGTCTTTCAACTCTTTTACAGTTAAATACTACTTTTCAGTGCATTCTGGTGGTTTGAAACACTGGTTTCATGTGAACTAACTCTATTTCAAAGATTTCTGCAGTGTACAACATCCTTTCTAGACTAGAGACTTACATTTTGATGTCTTTTACTCTTGTTCTCTCTCTATTCTATGATATTCATTAGTATTTGCTCTGAATGACTACTGATTTCTAGCTGTTTCCTATAATGGGCCTTCTTTTCTACTTGTGGGACTTCACCACATGTAGAAACAACTTTATACACTCTTTTCTGATCTTGAGAAGCTATAAGAACTTGTCTTTCAACTGTTTTACAGTTGAATACTACTTTTCAGTGAATTCTAGTGGGTTGAAACACTGTTTTCTTGTGAAGTAACTCTATTTCAAGGATTTCTGTAGTGTATAACATCCTTTCTAGACTAGAAACTTACATTTTGATATCTTTTACATTTGTTCTCACACAATTCTATGATATTCATTAGTATTTCCTCTGAATTACTACTGATTTCTAGCTGTTTCCTATAATGGGCCTTCTGCTCTACTTGTGGGAGTTCACCACATGTAGAAACAGCTTTATACAGTCTTCTGTGGACTTGCGAATCTATATAAACTTGTCTTTCAACTGTTTTACAGTTAAATACTACTTTTCCGAGCATTCTGGTGGTTTGAAACACTGGTTTCCTGTGAGCTAACTCTATTTCAAGGATTTCTGCAGTGTACAACATCCTTTATAGACTAGAGACTTACATTTTGATGTCTTTTACACTTGTTCTCTATTATGTGATATTCATTAGTATTTGCTCTGAATGACTACTGATTTCTAGCTGTTTCCTATAATGGGCCTTCTTTTCTACTTGTGGGACTTCACCACATGTAGAAACAACTTTATACACTCTTCCCTGAACTTGAGAAGCTATATACAATTGTCTTTCAACTGTTTTACAGTTGAATACTACTTTTCAGTGAATTTTAGTGGGTTGAAACACTGTTTTCTTGTGAAGTAACTCTATTTCAAGGATTTCTGTAGTGTATAACATCCTTTCTAGACTAGAAACTAACATTATGATGTCTTTTACACTTGTTCTCACACAATTCTATGATATTCATTAGTATTTCCTCTGAATTACTACTGATTTCTAGCTGTTTCCTATAATGGGCCTTCTTTTCTACTTGTGGGACTTCACCACATGTAGAAACAACTTTATACAGTCTTCTGTGGACTTGCGAAGCTATATACACTTGTCTTTCAACTGTTTTACAGTTGAATACTACTTTTCAGTGAATTCTGGTGATTTCAAACACTGGTTTCATGTGAACTAACTCTATTTCAAGTATTTCTGCAGTGTACAACATCCTTTCTAGACTAGAGACTTACATTTAGATGTCTTTTACACTTGTTCTCTCACTATTCTGTGATATTCATTAGTATTTGCTCTGAATGACTACTGATTTCTAGCTGTTTCCTATAATGGGCCTTCTTTTCTACTTGTGGGACTTCACCAAATGTAGAAACAAGTTTATACACTCTTTCTGAAATTGAGAAGCTACATACACTTGTCTTTCAACTGTTTTACAGTTGAATACTACTTTTCAGTGAATTCTAGTGGGTTGAAACACTGTTTTCTTGTGAAGTAACTCTATTTCAAGGATTTCTGTAGTGTATAACATCCTTTCTAGACTAGAAACTTACATTTTGATGTCTTTTACTCTTGTTCTCACACAATTCTATGATATTCATGAGTATTTTCTCTGAATGACTACTGATTTCTAGCTGTTTCCTATAATGGGCCTTCTTTTCTACTTGTGGGACTTCACCACATGTAGAAACAAGTTTATACACTCTTTCTGGAATTGAGAAGCTATATACACTTGTCTTTCAACTGTTTTACAGTTGAATACTACTTTTCAGTGAATTCTAGTGGGTTGAAACACTGTTTTCTTGTGAAGTAACTCTATTTCAAGGATTTCTGTAGTGTATAACATCCTTTCTAGACTAGAAACTTACATTTTGATGTCTTTTACACTTGTTCTCACACAATTCTATGATATTCATTAGTATTTCCTCATAATTACTACTGATTTCTAGCTGTTTCCTATAATGGGCCTTCTGCTCTACTTGTGGGACTTCACCACATGTAGAAACAACTTTATACAGTATTCTGTGGATTTGCGAATCTATATAAACTTGTCTTTCAACTCTTTTACAGTTAAATACTACTTTTCAGTGCATTCTGGTGGTTTGAAACACTGGTTTCATGTGAACTAACTCTATTTCAAAGATTTCTGCAGTGTACAACATCCTTTCTAGACTAGATACTTACATTTTGATGTCTTTTACTCTTGTTCTCTCTCTATTCTATGATATTCATTAGTATTTGCTCTGAATGACTACTGATTTCTAGCTGTTTCCTATAATGGGCCTTCTTTTCTACTTGTGGGACTTCACCACATGTAGAAACAACTTTATACACTCTTTTCTGATCTTGAGAAGCTATAAGAACTTGTCTTTCAACTGTTTTACAGTTGAATACTACTTTTCAGTGAATTCTAGTGGGTTGAAACACTGTTTTCTTGTGAAGTAACTCTATTTCAAGGATTTCTGTAGTGTATAACATCCTTTCTAGACTAGAAACTTACATTTTGATATCTTTTACATTTGTTCTCACACAATTCTATGATATTCATTAGTATTTCCTCTGAATTACTACTGATTTCTAGCTGTTTCCTATAATGGGCCTTCTGCTCTACTTGTGGGAGTTCACCACATGTAGAAACAACTTTATACAGTCTTCTGTGGACTTGCGAATCTATATAAACTTGTCTTTCAACTGTTTTACAGTTAAATACTACTTTTCCGAGCATTCTGGTGGTTTGAAACACTGGTTTCATGTGAGCTAACTCTATTTCAAGGATTTCTGCAGTGTACAACATCCTTTATAGACTAGAGACTTACATTTTGATGTCTTTTACACTTGTTCTCTCTCTATTATGTGATATTCATTAGTATTTGCTCTGAATGACTACTGATTTCTAGCTGTTTCCTATAATGGGCCTTCTTTTCTACTTGTGGGACTTCACCACATGTAGAAACAAGTTTATACACTCTTTCTGAAATTGAGAAGCTATATACACTTGTCTTTCAACTGTTTTACAGTTGAATACTACTTTTCAGTGAATTCTAGTGGGATGAAACACTGTTTTCTTGTGAAATAACTCTATTTCAAGGATTTCTGTAGTGTATAACATCCTTTCTAGACTAGAAACTTACATTTTGATGTCTTTTACTCTTGTTCTCACACAATTCTATGATATTCATGAGTATTTTCTCTGAATGACTACTGATTTCTAGCTGTTTCCTATAATGGGCCTTCTTTTCTACTTGTGGGACTTCACCACATGTAGAAACAAGTTTATACACTCTTTCTGAAATTGAGAAGCTACATACACTTGTCTTTCAACTGTTTTACAGTTGAATACTACTTTTCAGTGAATTCTAGTGGGTTGAAACACTGTTTTCTTGTGAAGTAACTCTATTTCAAGGATTTCTGTAGTGTATAACATCCTTTCTAGACTAGAAACTTACATTTTGATGTCTTTTACACTTGTTCTCACACAATTCTATGATATTCATTAGTATTTCCTCATAATTACTACTGATTTCTAGCTGTTTCCTATAATGGGCCTTCTGCTCTACTTGTGGGAGTTCACCACATGTAGAAACAACTTTATACAGTATTCTGTGGATTTGCGAATCTATATAAACTTGTCTTTCAACTCTTTTACAGTTAAATACTACTTTTCAGTGCATTCTGGTGGTTTGAAACACTGGTTTCATGTGAACTAACTCTATTTCAAAGATTTCTGCAGTGTACAACATCCTTTCTAGACTAGAGACTTACATTTTGATGTCTTTTACTCTTGTTCTCTCTCTATTCTATGATATTCATTAGTATTTGCTCTGAATGACTACTGATTTCTAGCTGTTTCCTATAATGGGCCTTCTTTTCTACTTGTGGGACTTCACCACATGTAGAAACAACTTTATACACTCTTTTCTGATCTTGAGAAGCTATATACACTTGTCTTTCAACTGTTTTACAGTTGAATACTACTTTTCAGTGAATTCTAGTGGGTTGAAACACTGTTTTCTTGTGAAGTAACTCTATTTCAAGGATTTCTGTAGTGTATAACATCCTTTCTAGACTAGAAACTTACATTTTGATGTCTTTTCCACTTGTTCTCACACAATTCTATGATATTCATTAGTATTTCCTCATAATTACTACTGATTTCTAGCTGTTTCCTATAATGGGCCTTCTGCTCTACTTGTGGGAGTTCACCACATGTAGAAACAACTTTATACAGTCTTCTGTGGACTTGCGAATCTATATAAACTTGTCTTTCAACTGTTTTACAGTTAAATACTACTTTTCCGAGCATTCTGGTGGTTTGAAACACTGGTTTCATGTGAGCTAACTCTATTTCAAGGATTTCTGCAGTGTACAACATCCTTTATAGACTAGAGACTTACATTTTGATGTCTTTTACACTTGTTCTCTATTATGTGATATTCATTAGTATTTGCTCTGAATGACTACTGATTTCTAGCTGTTTCCTATAATGGGCCTTCTTTTCTACTTGTGGGACTTCACCACATGTAGAAACAACTTTATACACTCTTCCCTGAACTTGAGAAGCTATATACAATTGTCTTTCAACTGTTTTACAGTTGAATACTACTTTTCAGTGAATTTTAGTGGGTTGAAACACTGTTTTCTTGTGAAGTAACTCTATTTCAAGGATTTCTGTAGTGTATAACATCCTTTCTAGACTAGAAACTAACATTATGATGTCTTTTACACTTGTTCTCACACAATTCTATGATATTCATTAGTATTTCCTCTGAATTACTACTGATTTCTAGCTGTTTCCTATAATGGGCCTTCTTTTCTACTTGTGGGACTTCACCACATGTAGAAACAACTTTATACAGTCTTCTGTGGACTTGCGAAGCTATATACACTTGTCTTTCAACTGTTTTACAGTTGAATACTACTTTTCAGTGAATTCTGGTGGTTTCAAACACTGGTTTCATGTGAACTAACTCTATTTCAAGTATTTCTGCAGTGTACAACATCCTTTCTAGACTAGAGACTTACATTTAGATGTCTTTTACACTTGTTCTCTCACTATTCTGTGATATTCATTAGTATTTGCTCTGAATGACTACTGATTTCTAGCTGTTTCCTATAATGGGCCTTCTTTTCTACTTGTGGGACTTCACCAAATGTAGAAACAAGTTTATACACTCTTTCTGAAATTGAGAAGCTACATACACTTGTCTTTCAACTGTTTTACAGTTGAATACTACTTTTCAGTGAATTCTAGTGGGTTGAAACACTGTTTTCTTGTGAAGTAACTCTATTTCAAGGATTTCTGTAGTGTATAACATCCTTTCTAGACTAGAAACTTACATTTTGATGTCTTTTACACTTGTTCTCTCTCTATTATGTGATATTCATTAGTATTTGCTCTGAATGACTACTGATTTCTAGCTGTTTCCTATAATGGGCCTTATTTTCTACTTGTGGGACTTCACCACATGTAGAAACAACTTTATACAGTCTTCTGTGGACTTGCGAAGCTATATACACTTGTCTTTCAACTGTTTTACAGTTGAATACTACTTTTCAGTGAATTCTGGTGGTTTCAAACACTGGTTTCATGTGAACTAACTCTATTTCAAGTATTTCTGCAGTGTACAACATCCTTTCTAGACTAGAGACTTACATTTAGATGTCTTTTACACTTGTTCTCTCACTATTCTGTGATATTCATTAGTATTTGCTCTGAATGACTACTGATTTCTAGCTGTTTCCTATAATGGGCCTTCTTTTCTACTTGTGGGACTTCACCACATGTAGAAACAAGTTTATACACTCTTTCTGAAATTGAGAAGCTACATACACTTGTCTTTCAACTGTTTTACAGTTGAATACTACTTTTCAGTGAATTCTAGTGGGTTGAAACACTGTTTTCTTGTGAAGTAACTCTATTTCAAGGATTTCTGTAGTGTATAACATCCTTTCTAGACTAGAAACTTACATTTTGATGTCTTTTACACTTGTTCTCTCTCTATTATGTGATATTCATTAGTATTTGCTCTGAATGACTACTGATTTCTAGCTGTTTCCTATAATGGGCCTTATTTTCTACTTGTGGGACTTCACCACATGTAGAAACAACTTTATACAGTCTTCTGTGGACTTGCGAAGCTATATACACTTGTCTTTCAACTGTTTTACAGTTGAATACTACTTTTCAGTGAATTCTGGTGGTTTCAAACACTGGTTTCATGTGAACTAACTCTATTTCAAGTATTTCTGCAGTGTACAACATCCTTTCTAGACTAGAGACTTACATTTAGATGTCTTTTACACTTGTTCTCTCACTATTCTGTGATATTCATTAGTATTTGCTCTGAATGACTACTGATTTCTAGCTGTTTCCTATAATGGGCCTTCTTTTCTACTTGTGGGACTTCACCAAATGTAGAAACAAGTTTATACACTCTTTCTGAAATTGAGAAGCTACATACACTTGTCTTTCAACTGTTTTACAGTTGAATACTACTTTTCAGTGAATTCTAGTGGGTTGAAACACTGTTTTCTTGTGAAGTAACTCTATTTCAAGGATTTCTGTAGTGTATAACATCCTTTCTAGACTAGAAACTTACATTTTGATGTCTTTTACACTTGTTCTCACACAATTCTATGATATTCATTAGTATTTCCTCAGAATTACTACTGATTTCTAGCTGTTTCCTATAATGGGCCTTCTGCTCTACTTGTGGGACTTCACCACATGTAGAAACAACTTTATACAGTATTCTGTGGATTTGCGAATCTATATAAACTTGTCTTTCAACTGTTTTACAGTTAAATACTACTTTTCAGTGCATTCTGGTGGTTTGAAACACTGGTTTCATGTGAACTAACTCTATTTCAAAGATTTCTGCAGTGTACAACATCCTTTCTAGACTAGAGACTTACATTTTGATGTCTTTTACTCTTGTTCTCTCTCTATTCTATGATATTCATTAGTATTTGCTCTGAATGACTACTGATTTCTAGCTGTTTCCTATAATGGGCCTTCTTTTCTACTTGTGGGACTTCACCACATGTAGAAACAACTTTATACACTCTTTTCTGATCTTGAGAAGCTATATACACTTGTCTTTCAACTGTTTTACAGTTGAATACTACTTTTCAGTGAATTCTAGTGGGTTGAAACACTGTTTTCTTGTGAAGTAACTCTATTTCAAGGATTTCTGTAGTGTATAACATCCTTTCTAGACTAGAAACTTACATTTTGATGTCTTTTACACTTGTTCTCACACAATTCTATGATATTCATTAGTATTTGCTCTGAATGACTACTGATTTCTAGCTGTTTCCTATAATGGGCCTTCTGCTCTACTTGTGGGAGTTCACCACATGTAGAAACAACTTTATACAGTCTTCTGTGGACTTGCGAATCTATATAAACTTGTCTTTCAACTGTTTTACAGTTAAATACTACTTTTCCGAGCATTCTGGTGGTTTGAAACACTGGTTTCATGTGAGCTAACTCTATTTCAAGGATTTCTGCAGTGTACAACATCCTTTATAGACTAGAGACTTACATTTTGATGTCTTTTACACTTGTTCTCTCTCTATTATGTGATATTCATTAGTATTTGCTCTGAATGACTACTGATTTCTAGCTGTTTCTTATAATGGGCCTTCTTTTCTACTTGTGGGACTTCACCACATGTAGAAACAAGTTTATACACTCTTTCTGAAATTGAGAAGCTATATACACTTGTCTTTCAACTGTTTTACAGTTGAATACTACTTTTCAGTGAATTCTAGTGGGATGAAACACTGTTTTCTTGTGAAATAACTCTATTTCAAGGATTTCTGTAGTGTATAACATCCTTTCTAGACTAGAAACTTACATTTTGATGTCTTTTACTCTTGTTCTCACACAATTCTATGATATTCATGAGTATTTTCTCTGAATGACTACTGATTTCTAGCTGTTTCCTATAATGGGCCTTCTTTTCTACTTGTGGGACTTCACCACATGTAGAAACAAGTTTATACACTCTTTCTGAAATTGAGAAGCTACATACACTTGTCTTTCAACTGTTTTACAGTTGAATACTACTTTTCAGTGAATTCTAGTGGGTTGAAACACTGTTTTCTTGTGAAGTAACTCTATTTCAAGGATTTCTGTAGTGTATAACATCCTTTCTAGACTAGAAACTTACATTTTGATGTCTTTTACACTTGTTCTCACACAATTCTATGATATTCATTAGTATTTCCTCATAATTACTACTGATTTCTAGCTGTTTCCTATAATGGGCCTTCTGCTCTACTTGTGGGAGTTCACCACATGTAGAAACAACTTTATACAGTATTCTGTGGATTTGCGAATCTATATAAACTTGTCTTTCAACTCTTTTACAGTTAAATACTACTTTTCAGTGCATTCTGGTGGTTTGAAACACTGGTTTCATGTGAACTAACTCTATTTCAAAGATTTCTGCAGTGTACAACATCCTTTCTAGACTAGAGACTTACATTTTGATGTCTTTTACTCTTGTTCTCTCTCTATTCTATGATATTCATTAGTATTTGCTCTGAATGACTACTGATTTCTAGCTGTTTCCTATAATGGGCCTTCTTTTCTACTTGTGGGACTTCACCACATGTAGAAACAACTTTATACACTCTTTTCTGATCTTGAGAAGCTATATACACTTGTCTTTCAACTGTTTTACAGTTGAATACTACTTTTCAGTGAATTCTAGTGGGTTGAAACACTGTTTTCTTGTGAAGTAACTCTATTTCAAGGATTTCTGTAGTGTATAACATCCTTTCTAGACTAGAAACTTACATTTTGATGTCTTTTCCACTTGTTCTCACACAATTCTATGATATTCATTAGTATTTCCTCATAATTACTACTGATTTCTAGCTGTTTCCTATAATGGGCCTTCTGCTCTACTTGTGGGAGTTCACCACATGTAGAAACAACTTTATACAGTCTTCTGTGGACTTGCGAATCTATATAAACTTGTCTTTCAACTGTTTTACAGTTAAATACTACTTTTCCGAGCATTCTGGTGGTTTGAAACACTGGTTTCATGTGAGCTAACTCTATTTCAAGGATTTCTGCAGTGTACAACATCCTTTATAGACTAGAGACTTACATTTTGATGTCTTTTACACTTGTTCTCTATTATGTGATATTCATTAGTATTTGCTCTGAATGACTACTGATTTCTAGCTGTTTCCTATAATGGGCCTTCTTTTCTACTTGTGGGACTTCACCACATGTAGAAACAACTTTATACACTCTTCCCTGAACTTGAGAAGCTATATACAATTGTCTTTCAACTGTTTTACAGTTGAATACTACTTTTCAGTGAATTTTAGTGGGTTGAAACACTGTTTTCTTGTGAAGTAACTCTATTTCAAGGATTTCTGTAGTGTATAACATCCTTTCTAGACTAGAAACTAACATTATGATGTCTTTTACACTTGTTCTCACACAATTCTATGATATTCATTAGTATTTCCTCTGAATTACTACTGATTTCTAGCTGTTTCCTATAATGGGCCTTCTTTTCTACTTGTGGGACTTCACCACATGTAGAAACAACTTTATACAGTCTTCTGTGGACTTGCGAAGCTATATACACTTGTCTTTCAACTGTTTTACAGTTGAATACTACTTTTCAGTGAATTCTGGTGGTTTCAAACACTGGTTTCATGTGAACTAACTCTATTTCAAGTATTTCTGCAGTGTACAACATCCTTTCTAGACTAGAGACTTACATTTAGATGTCTTTTACACTTGTTCTCTCACTATTCTGTGATATTCATTAGTATTTGCTCTGAATGACTACTGATTTCTAGCTGTTTCCTATAATGGGCCTTCTTTTCTACTTGTGGGACTTCACCAAATGTAGAAACAAGTTTATACACTCTTTCTGAAATTGAGAAGCTACATACACTTGTCTTTCAACTGTTTTACAGTTGAATACTACTTTTCAGTGAATTCTAGTGGGTTGAAACACTGTTTTCTTGTGAAGTAACTCTATTTCAAGGATTTCTGTAGTGTATAACATCCTTTCTAGACTAGAAACTTACATTTTGATGTCTTTTACACTTGTTCTCTCTCTATTATGTGATATTCATTAGTATTTGCTCTGAATGACTACTGATTTCTAGCTGTTTCCTATAATGGGCCTTATTTTCTACTTGTGGGACTTCACCACATGTAGAAACAACTTTATACAGTCTTCTGTGGACTTGCGAAGCTATATACACTTGTCTTTCAACTGTTTTACAGTTGAATACTACTTTTCAGTGAATTCTGGTGGTTTCAAACACTGGTTTCATGTGAACTAACTCTATTTCAAGTATTTCTGCAGTGTACAACATCCTTTCTAGACTAGAGACTTACATTTAGATGTCTTTTACACTTGTTCTCTCACTATTCTGTGATATTCATTAGTATTTGCTCTGAATGACTACTGATTTCTAGCTGTTTCCTATAATGGGCCTTCTTTTCTACTTGTGGGACTTCACCACATGTAGAAACAAGTTTATACACTCTTTCTGAAATTGAGAAGCTACATACACTTGTCTTTCAACTGTTTTACAGTTGAATACTACTTTTCAGTGAATTCTAGTGGGTTGAAACACTGTTTTCTTGTGAAGTAACTCTATTTCAAGGATTTCTGTAGTGTATAACATCCTTTCTAGACTAGAAACTTACATTTTGATGTCTTTTACACTTGTTCTCTCTCTATTATGTGATATTCATTAGTATTTGCTCTGAATGACTACTGATTTCTAGCTGTTTCCTATAATGGGCCTTATTTTCTACTTGTGGGACTTCACCACATGTAGAAACAACTTTATACAGTCTTCTGTGGACTTGCGAAGCTATATACACTTGTCTTTCAACTGTTTTACAGTTGAATACTACTTTTCAGTGAATTCTGGTGGTTTCAAACACTGGTTTCATGTGAACTAACTCTATTTCAAGTATTTCTGCAGTGTACAACATCCTTTCTAGACTAGAGACTTACATTTAGATGTCTTTTACACTTGTTCTCTCACTATTCTGTGATATTCATTAGTATTTGCTCTGAATGACTACTGATTTCTAGCTGTTTCCTATAATGGGCCTTCTTTTCTACTTGTGGGACTTCACCAAATGTAGAAACAAGTTTATACACTCTTTCTGAAATTGAGAAGCTACATACACTTGTCTTTCAACTGTTTTACAGTTGAATACTACTTTTCAGTGAATTCTAGTGGGTTGAAACACTGTTTTCTTGTGAAGTAACTCTATTTCAAGGATTTCTGTAGTGTATAACATCCTTTCTAGACTAGAAACTTACATTTTGATGTCTTTTACACTTGTTCTCACACAATTCTATGATATTCATTAGTATTTCCTCAGAATTACTACTGATTTCTAGCTGTTTCCTATAATGGGCCTTCTGCTCTACTTGTGGGACTTCACCACATGTAGAAACAACTTTATACAGTATTCTGTGGATTTGCGAATCTATATAAACTTGTCTTTCAACTGTTTTACAGTTAAATACTACTTTTCAGTGCATTCTGGTGGTTTGAAACACTGGTTTCATGTGAACTAACTCTATTTCAAAGATTTCTGCAGTGTACAACATCCTTTCTAGACTAGAGACTTACATTTTGATGTCTTTTACTCTTGTTCTCTCTCTATTCTATGATATTCATTAGTATTTGCTCTGAATGACTACTGATTTCTAGCTGTTTCCTATAATGGGCCTTCTTTTCTACTTGTGGGACTTCACCACATGTAGAAACAACTTTATACACTCTTTTCTGATCTTGAGAAGCTATATACACTTGTCTTTCAACTGTTTTACAGTTGAATACTACTTTTCAGTGAATTCTAGTGGGTTGAAACACTGTTTTCTTGTGAAGTAACTCTATTTCAAGGATTTCTGTAGTGTATAACATCCTTTCTAGACTAGAAACTTACATTTTGATGTCTTTTACACTTGTTCTCACACAATTCTATGATATTCATTAGTATTTGCTCTGAATGACTACTGATTTCTAGCTGTTTCCTATAATGGGCCTTCTGCTCTACTTGTGGGAGTTCACCACATGTAGAAACAACTTTATACAATCTTCTGTGGACTTGCGAAGCTATATAAACTTGTCTTTCAACTGTTTTACAGTTAAATACTACTTTTCAGTGCATTCTGGTGGTTTGAAACACTGGTTTCATGTGAACTAACTCTATTTCAAGGATTTCTGCAGTGTACAACATCCTTTCTAGACTAGAGACTTACATTTTGATGTCTTTTACACTTGTTCTCACACAATTCTATGATATTCATTAGTATTTGCTCTGAATGACTACTGATTTCTAGCTGTTTCCTATAATGGGCCTTCTTTTCTACTTGTGGGACTTCACCACATGTAGAAACAACTTTATACACTCTTTTCTGATCTTGAGAAGCTATATACACTTGTCTTTCAACTGTTTTACAGTTGAATACTACTTTTCAGTGAATTCTAGTGGGTTGAAACACTGTTTTCTTGTGAAGTAACTCTATTTCAAGGATTTCTGTAGTGTATAACATCCTTTCTAGACTAGAAACTTACATTTTGATGTCTTTTACACTTGTTCTCACACAATTCTATGATATTCATTAGTATTTCCTCTGAATTACTACTGATTTCTAGCTGTTTCCTATAATGGGCCTTCTGCTCTACTTGTGGGAGTTCACCACATGTAGAAACAACTTTATACAGTCTTCTGTGGACTTGCGAATCTATATAAACTTGTCTTTCAACTGTTTTACAGTTAAATACTACTTTTCCGAGCATTCTGGTGGTTTGAAACACTGGTTTCATGTGAGCTAACTCTATTTCAAGGATTTCTGCAGTGTACAACATCCTTTATAGACTAGAGACTTACATTTTGATGTCTTTTACACTTGTTCCCTATTATGTGATATTCATTAGTATTTGCTCTGAATGACTACTGATTTCTAGCTGTTTCCTATAATGGGCCTTCTTTTCTACTTGTGGGACTTCACCACATGTAGAAACAACTTTATACACTCTTCCCTGAACTTGAGAAGCTATATACAATTGTCTTTCAACAGTTTTACAGTTGAATACTACTTTTCAGTGAATTTTAGTGGGTTGAAACACTGTTTTCTTGTGAAGTAACTCTATTTCAAGGATTTCTGTAGTGTATAACATCCTTTCTAGACTAGAAACTAACATTATGATGTCTTTTACACTTGTTCTCACACAATTCTATGATATTCATTAGTATTTCCTCTGAATTACTACTGATTTCTAGCTGTTTCCTATAATGGGCCTTCTTTTCTACTTGTGGGACTTCACCACATGTAGAAACAACTTTATACAGTCTTCTGTGGACTTGCGAAGCTATATACACTTGTCTTTCAACTGTTTTACAGTTGAATACTACTTTTCAGTGAATTCTGGTGGTTTCAAACACTGGTTTCATGTGAACTAACTCTATTTCAAGTATTTCTGCAGTGTACAACATCCTTTCTAGACTAGAGACTTACATTTAGATGTCTTTTACACTTGTTCTCTCACTATTCTGTGATATTCATTAGTATTTGCTCTGAATGACTACTGATTTCTAGCTGTTTCCTATAATGGGCCTTCTTTTCTACTTGTGGGACTTCACCACATGTAGAAACAAGTTTATACACTCTTTCTGAAATTGAGAAGCTACATACACTTGTCTTTCAACTGTTTTACAGTTGAATACTACTTTTCAGTGAATTCTAGTGGGTTGAAACACTGTTTTCTTGTGAAGTAACTCTATTTCAAGGATTTCTGTAGTGTATAACATCCTTTCTAGACTAGAAACTTACATTTTGATGTCTTTTACACTTGTTCTCTCTCTATTATGTGATATTCATTAGTATTTGCTCTGAATGACTACTGATTTCTAGCTGTTTCCTATAATGGGCCTTATTTTCTACTTGTGGGACTTCACCACATGTAGAAACAACTTTATACAGTCTTCTGTGGACTTGCGAAGCTATATACACTTGTCTTTCAACTGTTTTACAGTTGAATACTACTTTTCAGTGAATTCTGGTGGTTTCAAACACTGGTTTCATGTGAACTAACTCTATTTCAAGTATTTCTGCAGTGTACAACATCCTTTCTAGACTAGAGACTTACATTTAGATGTCTTTTACACTTGTTCTCTCACTATTCTGTGATATTCATTAGTATTTGCTCTGAATGACTACTGATTTCTAGCTGTTTCCTATAATGGGCCTTCTTTTCTACTTGTGGGACTTCACCAAATGTAGAAACAAGTTTATACACTCTTTCTGAAATTGAGAAGCTACATACACTTGTCTTTCAACTGTTTTACAGTTGAATACTACTTTTCAGTGAATTCTAGTGGGTTGAAACACTGTTTTCTTGTGAAGTAACTCTATTTCAAGGATTTCTGTAGTGTATAACATCCTTTCTAGACTAGAAACTTACATTTTGATGTCTTTTACACTTGTTCTCTCTCTACTATGTGATATTCATTAGTATTTGCTCTGAATGACTACTGATTTCTAGCTGTTTCCTATAATGGGCCTTATTTTCTACTTGTGGGACTTCACCACATGTAGAAACAACTTTATACAGTCTTCTGTGGACTTGCGAAGCTATATACACTTGTCTTTCAACTGTTTTACAGTTGAATACTACTTTTCAGTGAATTCTGGTGGTTTCAAACACTGTTTTCTTGTGAAGTAACTCTATTTCAAGGATTTCTGTAGTGTATAACATCCTTTCTAGACTAGAAACTTACATTTTGATGTCTTTTACTCTTGTTCTCACACAATTCTATGATATTCATGAGTATTTTCTCTGAATGACTACTGATTTCTAGCTGTTTCCTATAATGGGCCTTCTTTTCTACTTGTGGGACTTCACCACATGTAGAAACAAGTTTATACACTCTTTCTGAAATTGAGAAGCTACATACACTTGTCTTTCAACTGTTTTACAGTTGAATACTACTTTTCAGTGAATTCTAGTGGGTTGAAACACTGTTTTCTTGTGAAGTAACTCTATTTCAAGGATTTCTGTAGTGTATAACATCCTTTCTAGACTAGAAACTTACATTTTGATGTCTTTTACACTTGTTCTCACACAATTCTATGATATTCATTAGTATTTCCTCATAATTACTACTGATTTCTAGCTGTTTCCTATAATGGGCCTTCTGCTCTACTTGTGGGAGTTCACCACATGTAGAAACAACTTTATACAGTATTCTGTGGATTTGCGAATCTATATAAACTTGTCTTTCAACTCTTTTACAGTTAAATACTACTTTTCAGTGCATTCTGGTGGTTTGAAACACTGGTTTCATGTGAACTAACTCTATTTCAAAGATTTCTGCAGTGTACAACATCCTTTCTAGACTAGAGACTTACATTTTGATGTCTTTTACTCTTGTTCTCTCTCTATTCTATGATATTCATTAGTATTTGCTCTGAATGACTACTGATTTCTAGCTGTTTCCTATAATGGGCCTTCTTTTCTACTTGTGGGACTTCACCACATGTAGAAACAACTTTATACACTCTTTTCTGATCTTGAGAAGCTATATACACTTGTCTTTCAACTGTTTTACAGTTGAATACTACTTTTCAGTGAATTCTAGTGGGTTGAAACACTGTTTTCTTGTGAAGTAACTCTATTTCAAGGATTTCTGTAGTGTATAACATCCTTTCTAGACTAGAAACTTACATTTTGATGTCTTTTACACTTGTTCTCACACAATTCTATGATATTCATTAGTATTTCCTCTGAATTACTACTGATTTCTAGCTGTTTCCTATAATGGGCCTTCTGCTCTACTTGTGGGAGTTCACCACATGTAGAAACAACTTTATACAGTCTTCTGTGGACTTGCGAATCTATATAAACTTGTCTTTCAACTGTTTTACAGTTAAATACTACTTTTCCGAGCATTCTGGTGGTTTGAAACACTGGTTTCATGTGAGCTAACTCTATTTCAAGGATTTCTGCAGTGTACAACATCCTTTATAGACTAGAGACTTACATTTTGATGTCTTTTACACTTGTTCTCTATTATGTGATATTCATTAGTATTTGCTCTGAATGACTACTGATTTCTAGCTGTTTCCTATAATGGGCCTTCTTTTCTACTTGTGGGACTTCACCACATGTAGAAACAACTTTATACACTCTTCCCTGAACTTGAGAAGCTATATACAATTGTCTTTCAACTGTTTTACAGTTGAATACTACTTTTCAGTGAATTTTAGTGGGTTGAAACACTGTTTTCTTGTGAAGTAACTCTATTTCAAGGATTTCTGTAGTGTATAACATCCTTTCTAGACTAGAAACTAACATTATGATGTCTTTTACACTTGTTCTCACACAATTCTATGATATTCATTAGTATTTCCTCTGAATTACTACTGATTTCTAGCTGTTTCCTATAATGGGCCTTCTTTTCTACTTGTGGGACTTCACCACATGTAGAAACAACTTTATACAGTCTTCTGTGGACTTGCGAAGCTATATACACTTGTCTTTCAACTGTTTTACAGTTGAATACTACTTTTCAGTGAATTCTGGTGGTTTCAAACACTGGTTTCATGTGAACTAACTCTATTTCAAGTATTTCTGCAGTGTACAACATCCTTTCTAGACTAGAGACTTACATTTAGATGTCTTTTACACTTGTTCTCTCACTATTCTGTGATATTCATTAGTATTTGCTCTGAATGACTACTGATTTCTAGCTGTTTCCTATAATGGGCCTTCTTTTCTACTTGTGGGACTTCACCAAATGTAGAAACAAGTTTATACACTCTTTCTGAAATTGAGAAGCTACATACACTTGTCTTTCAACTGTTTTACAGTTGAATACTACTTTTCAGTGAATTCTAGTGGGTTGAAACACTGTTTTCTTGTGAAGTAACTCTATTTCAAGGATTTCTGTAGTGTATAACATCCTTTCTAGACTAGAAACTTACATTTTGATGTCTTTTACACTTGTTCTCTCTCTATTATGTGATATTCATTAGTATTTGCTCTGAATGACTACTGATTTCTAGCTGTTTCCTATAATGGGCCTTATTTTCTACTTGTGGGACTTCACCACATGTAGAAACAACTTTATACAGTCTTCTGTGGACTTGCGAAGCTATATACACTTGTCTTTCAACTGTTTTACAGTTGAATACTACTTTTCAGTGAATTCTGGTGGTTTCAAACACTGGTTTCATGTGAACTAACTCTATTTCAAGTATTTCTGCAGTGTACAACATCCTTTCTAGACTAGAGACTTACATTTAGATGTCTTTTACACTTGTTCTCTCACTATTCTGTGATATTCATTAGTATTTGCTTTGAATGACTACTGATTTCTAGCTGTTTCCTATAATGGGCCTTCTTTTCTACTTGTGGGACTTCACCACATGTAGAAACAAGTTTATACACTCTTTCTGAAATTGAGAAGCTACATACACTTGTCTTTCAACTGTTTTACAGTTGAATACTACTTTTCAGTGAATTCTAGTGGGTTGAAACACTGTTTTCTTGTGAAGTAACTCTATTTCAAGGATTTCTGTAGTGTATAACATCCTTTCTAGACTAGAAACTTACATTTTGATGTCTTTTACACTTGTTCTCTCTCTATTATGTGATATTCATTAGTATTTGCTCTGAATGACTACTGATTTCTAGCTGTTTCCTATAATGGGCCTTATTTTCTACTTGTGGGACTTCACCACATGTAGAAACAACTTTATACAGTCTTCTGTGGACTTGCGAAGCTATATACACTTGTCTTTCAACTGTTTTACAGTTGAATACTACTTTTCAGTGAATTCTGGTGGTTTCAAACACTGGTTTCATGTGAACTAACTCTATTTCAAGTATTTCTGCAGTGTACAACATCCTTTCTAGACTAGAGACTTACATTTAGATGTCTTTTACACTTGTTCTCTCACTATTCTGTGATATTCATTAGTATTTGCTCTGAATGACTACTGATTTCTAGCTGTTTCCTATAATGGGCCTTCTTTTCTACTTGTGGGACTTCACCAAATGTAGAAACAAGTTTATACACTCTTTCTGAAATTGAGAAGCTACATACACTTGTCTTTCAACTGTTTTACAGTTGAATACTACTTTTCAGTGAATTCTAGTGGGTTGAAACACTGTTTTCTTGTGAAGTAACTCTATTTCAAGGATTTCTGTAGTGTATAACATCCTTTCTAGACTAGAAACTTACATTTTGATGTCTTTTACACTTGTTCTCACACAATTCTATGATATTCATTAGTATTTCCTCAGAATTACTACTGATTTCTAGCTGTTTCCTATAATGGGCCTTCTGCTCTACTTGTGGGACTTCACCACATGTAGAAACAACTTTATACAGTATTCTGTGGATTTGCGAATCTATATAAACTTGTCTTTCAACTGTTTTACAGTTAAATACTACTTTTCAGTGCATTCTGGTGGTTTGAAACACTGGTTTCATGTGAACTAACTCTATTTCAAAGATTTCTGCAGTGTACAACATCCTTTCTAGACTAGAGACTTACATTTTGATGTCTTTTACTCTTGTTCTCTCTCTATTCTATGATATTCATTAGTATTTGCTCTGAATGACTACTGATTTCTAGCTGTTTCCTATAATGGGCCTTCTTTTCTACTTGTGGGACTTCACCACATGTAGAAACAACTTTATACACTCTTTTCTGATCTTGAGAAGCTATATACACTTGTCTTTCAACTGTTTTACAGTTGAATACTACTTTTCAGTGAATTCTAGTGGGTTGAAACACTGTTTTCTTGTGAAGTAACTCTATTTCAAGGATTTCTGTAGTGTATAACATCCTTTCTAGACTAGAAACTTACATTTTGATGTCTTTTACACTTGTTCTCACACAATTCTATGATATTCATTAGTATTTGCTCTGAATGACTACTGATTTCTAGCTGTTTCCTATAATGGGCCTTCTGCTCTACTTGTGGGAGTTCACCACATGTAGAAACAACTTTATACAATCTTCTGTGGACTTGCGAAGCTATATAAACTTGTCTTTCAACTGTTTTACAGTTAAATACTACTTTTCAGTGCATTCTGGTAGTTTGAAACACTGGTTTCATGTGAACTAACTCTATTTCAAGGATTTCTGCAGTGTACAACATCCTTTCTAGACTAGAGACTTACATTTTGATGTCTTTTACACTTGTTCTCACACAATTCTATGATATTCATTAGTATTTGCTCTGAATGACTACTGATTTCTAGCTGTTTCCTATAATGGGCCTTCTTTTCTACTTGTGGGACTTCACCACATGTAGAAACAACTTTATACACTCTTCCCTGAACTTGAGAAGCTATATACAATTGTCTTTCAACAGTTTTACAGTTGAATACTACTTTTCAGTGTATTTTAGTGGGTTGAAACACTGTTTTCTTGTGAAGTAACTCTATTTCAAGGATTTCTGTAGTGTATAACATCCTTTCTAGACTAGAAACTAACATTATGATGTCTTTTACACTTGTTCTCACACAATTCTATGATATTCATTAGTATTTCCTCTGAATTACTACTGATTTCTAGCTGTTTCCTATAATGGGCCTTCTTTTCTACTTGTGGGACTTCACCACATGTAGAAACAACTTTATACAGTCTTCTGTGGACTTGCGAAGCTATATACACTTGTCTTTCAACTGTTTTACAGTTGAATACTACTTTTCAGTGAATTCTGGTGGTTTCAAACACTGGTTTCATGTGAACTAACTCTATTTCAAGTATTTCTGCAGTGTACAACATCCTTTCTAGACTAGAGACTTACATTTAGATGTCTTTTACACTTGTTCTCACTATTCTGTGATATTCATTAGTATTTGCTCTGAATGACTACTGATTTCTAGCTGTTTCCTATAATGGGCCTTCTTTTCTACTTGTGGGACTTCACCACATGTAGAAACAAGTTTATACACTCTTTCTGAAATTGAGAAGCTACATACACTTGTCTTTCAACTGTTTTACAGTTGAATACTACTTTTCAGTGAATTCTAGTGGGTTGAAACACTGTTTTCTTGTGAAGTAACTCTATTTCAAGGATTTCTGTAGTGTATAACATCCTTTCTAGACTAGAAACTTACATTTTGATGTCTTTTACACTTTTTCTCTCTCTATTATGTGATATTCATTAGTATTTGCTCTGAATGACTACTGATTTCTAGCTGTTTCCTATAATGGGCCTTATTTTCTACTTGTGGGACTTCACCACATGTAGAAACAACTTTATACACTCTTCCCTGTACTTGAGAAGCTATATACACTTGTCTTTCAACTGTTTTACAGTTGAATACTACTTTTCAGTGAATTCTAGTGGGATGAAACACTGTTTTCTTGTGAAGTAACTCTATTTCAAGGATTTCTGTAGTGTATAACATCCTTTCTAGACTAGAAACTTACATTTTGATGTATTTTACTCTTGTTCTCACACAATTCTATGATATTCATTAGTATTTCCTCATAATTACTACTGATTTCTAGCTGTTTCCTATAATGGGCCTTCTGCTCTACTTGTGGGAGTTCACCACATGTAGAAATAACTTTATACAGTATTCTGTGGATTTGCGAATCTATATAAACTTGTCTTTCAACTCTTTTACAGTTAAATACTACTTTTCAGTGCATTCTGGTGGTTTGAAACACTGGTTTCATGTGAACTAACTCTATTTCAAAGATTTCTGCAGTGTACAACATCCTTTCTAGACTAGAGACTTACATTTTGATGTCTTTTACTCTTGTTCTCTCTCTATTCTATGATATTCATTAGTATTTGCTCTGAATGACTACTGATTTCTAGCTGTTTCCTATAATGGGCCTTCTTTTCTACTTGTGGGACTTCACCACATGTAGAAACAACTTTATACACTCTTTTCTGATCTTGAGAAGCTATAAGAACTTGTCTTTCAACTGTTTTACAGTTGAATACTACTTTTCAGTGAATTCTAGTGGGTTGAAACACTGTTTTCTTGTGAAGTAACTCTATTTCAAGGATTTCTGTAGTGTATAACATCCTTTCTAGACTAGAAACTTACATTTTGATGTCTTTTACACTTGTTCTCACACAATTCTATGATATTCATTAGTATTTGCTCTGAATGACTACTGATTTCTAGCTGTTTCCTATAATGGGCCTTCTGCTCTACTTGTGGGAGTTCACCACATGTAGAAACAACTTTATACAATCTTCTGTGGACTTGCGAAGCTATATAAACTTGTCTTTCAACTGTTTTACAGTTAAATACTACTTTTCAGTGCATTCTGGTAGTTTGAAACACTGGTTTCATGTGAACTAACTCTATTTCAAGGATTTCTGCAGTGTACAACATCCTTTCTAGACTAGAGACTTACATTTTGATGTCTTTTACACTTGTTCTCACACAATTCTATGATATTCATTAGTATTTGCTCTGAATGACTACTGATTTCTAGCTGTTTCCTATAATGGGCCTTCTTTTCTACTTGTGGGACTTCACCACATGTAGAAACAACTTTATACACTCTTTTCTGATCTTGAGAAGCTATATACACTTGTCTTTCAACTGTTTTACAGTTGAATACTACTTTTCAGTGAATTCTAGTGGGTTGAAACACTGTTTTCTTGTGAAGTAACTCTATTTCAAGGATTTCTGTAGTGTATAACATCCTTTCTAGACTAGAAACTTACATTTTGATGTCTTTTACACTTGTTCTCACACAATTCTATGATATTCATTAGTATTTCCTCTGAATTACTACTGATTTCTAGCTGTTTCCTATAATGGGCCTTCTGCTCTACTTGTGGGAGTTCACCACATGTAGAAACAACTTTATACAGTCTTCTGTGGACTTGCGAATCTATATAAACTTGTCTTTCAACTGTTTTACAGTTAAATACTACTTTTCCGAGCATTCTGGTGGTTTGAAACACTGGTTTCATGTGAGCTAACTCTATTTCAAGGATTTCTGCAGTGTACAACATCCTTTATAGACTAGAGACTTACATTTTGATGTCTTTTACACTTGTTCCCTATTATGTGATATTCATTAGTATTTGCTCTGAATGACTACTGATTTCTAGCTGTTTCCTATAATGGGCCTTCTTTTCTACTTGTGGGACTTCACCACATGTAGAAACAACTTTATACACTCTTCCCTGAACTTGAGAAGCTATATACAATTGTCTTTCAACAGTTTTACAGTTGAATACTACTTTTCAGTGTATTTTAGTGGGTTGAAACACTGTTTTCTTGTGAAGTAACTCTATTTCAAGGATTTCTGTAGTGTATAACATCCTTTCTAGACTAGAAACTAACATTATGATGTCTTTTACACTTGTTCTCACACAATTCTATGATATTCATTAGTATTTCCTCTGAATTACTACTGATTTCTAGCTGTTTCCTATAATGGGCCTTCTTTTCTACTTGTGGGACTTCACCACATGTAGAAACAACTTTATACAGTCTTCTGTGGACTTGCGAAGCTATATACACTTGTCTTTCAACTGTTTTACAGTTGAATACTACTTTTCAGTGAATTCTGGTGGTTTCAAACACTGGTTTCATGTGAACTAACTCTATTTCAAGTATTTCTGCAGTGTACAACATCCTTTCTAGACTAGAGACTTACATTTAGATGTCTTTTACACTTGTTCTCTCACTATTCTGTGATATTCATTAGTATTTGCTCTGAATGACTACTGATTTCTAGCTGTTTCCTATAATGGGCCTTCTTTTCTACTTGTGGGACTTCACCACATGTAGAAACAAGTTTATACACTCTTTCTGAAATTGAGAAGCTACATACACTTGTCTTTCAACTGTTTTACAGTTGAATACTACTTTTCAGTGAATTCTAGTGGGTTGAAACACTGTTTTCTTGTGAAGTAACTCTATTTCAAGGATTTCTGTAGTGTATAACATCCTTTCTAGACTAGAAACTTACATTTTGATGTCTTTTACACTTTTTCTCTCTCTATTATGTGATATTCATTAGTATTTGCTCTGAATGACTACTGATTTCTAGCTGTTTCCTATAATGGGCCTTATTTTCTACTTGTGGGACTTCACCACATGTAGAAACAACTTTATACACTCTTCCCTGTACTTGAGAAGCTATATACACTTGTCTTTCAACTGTTTTACAGTTGAATACTACTTTTCAGTGAATTCTAGTGGGATGAAACACTGTTTTCTTGTGAAGTAACTCTATTTCAAGGATTTCTGTAGTGTATAACATCCTTTCTAGACTAGAAACTTACATTTTGATGTATTTTACTCTTGTTCTCACACAATTCTATGATATTCATTAGTATTTCCTCATAATTACTACTGATTTCTAGCTGTTTCCTATAATGGGCCTTCTGCTCTACTTGTGGGAGTTCACCACATGTAGAAATAACTTTATACAGTATTCTGTGGATTTGCGAATCTATATAAACTTGTCTTTCAACTCTTTTACAGTTAAATACTACTTTTCAGTGCATTCTGGTGGTTTGAAACACTGGTTTCATGTGAACTAACTCTATTTCAAAGATTTCTGCAGTGTACAACATCCTTTCTAGACTAGAGACTTACATTTTGATGTCTTTTACTCTTGTTCTCTCTCTATTCTATGATATTCATTAGTATTTGCTCTGAATGACTACTGATTTCTAGCTGTTTCCTATAATGGGCCTTCTTTTCTACTTGTGGGACTTCACCACATGTAGAAACAACTTTATACACTCTTTTCTGATCTTGAGAAGCTATAAGAACTTGTCTTTCAACTGTTTTACAGTTGAATACTACTTTTCAGTGAATTCTAGTGGGTTGAAACACTGTTTTCTTGTGAAGTAACTCTATTTCAAGGATTTCTGTAGTGTATAACATCCTTTCTAGACTAGAAACTTACATTTTGATGTCTTTTACACTTGTTCTCACACAATTTTATGATATTCATTAGTATTTGCTCTGAATGACTACTGATTTCTAGCTGTTTCCTATAATGGGCCTTCTTTTCTACTTGTGGGACTGCACCACATGTAGAAACAACTTTATACACTCTTTTCTGATCTTGAGAAGCTATATACACTTTTCTTTCAACTGTTTTACAGTTGAATACTACTTTTCAGTGAATTCTAGTGGGTTGAAACACTGTTTTCTTGTGAAGTAACTCTATTTCAAGGATTTCTGTAGTGTATAACATCCTTTCTAGACTAGAAACTTACATTTTGATGTCTTTTACACTTGTTCTCACACAATTCTATGATATTCATTAGTATTTCCTCTGAATTACTACTGATTTCTAGCTGTTTCCTATAATGGGCCTTCTGCTCTACTTGTGGGAGTTCACCACATGTAGAAACAGCTTTATACAGTCTTCTGTGGACTTGCGAATCTATATAAACTTGTCTTTCAACTGTTTTACAGTTAAATACTACTTTTCCGAGCATTCTGGTGGTTTGAAACACTGGTTTCATGTGAGCTAACTCTATTTCAAGGATTTCTGCAGTGTACAACATCCTTTATAGACTAGAGACTTACATTTTGATGTCTTTTACACTTGTTCTCTATTATGTGATATTCATTAGTATTTGCTCTGAATGACTACTGATTTCTAGCTGTTTCCTATAATGGGCCTTCTTTTCTACTTGTGGGACTTCACCACATGTAGAAACAACTTTATACACTCTTCCCTGAACTTGAGAAGCTATATACACTTGTCTTTCAACTGTTTTACAGTTGAATACTACTTTTCAGTAAATTTTAGTGGGTTGAAACACTGTTTTCTTGTGAAGTAACTCTATTTCAAGGATTTCTGTAGTGTATAACATCCTTTCTAGACTAGAAACTTACATTTTGATGTCTTTTACTCTTGTTCTCACACAATTCTATGATATTCATGAGTATTTTCTCTGAATTACTACTGATTTCTAGCTGTTTCCTATAATGGGCCTTATTTTCTACTTGTGGTACTTCACCACATGTAGAAACAACTTTATACAGTCTTCTGTGGACTTGCGAAGCTATATACACTTGTCTTTCCACTGTTTTACTGTTGAACAATACTTTTCAGTGAATTCTAGTGGGTTGAAACACTGTTTTCTTGTGAAGTAACTCTATTTCAAGGATTTCTGTAGTGTATAACATCCTTTCTAGACAAGAAACTTACATTTTGATGTCTTTTATACTTGTTCTCACACAATTCTATGATATTCATTAGTATTTCCTCAGAATTACTACTGATTTCTAGCTGTTTCCTATAATGGGCCTTCTGCTCTACTTGTGGGACTTCACCACATGTAGAAACAACTTTATACAGTCTTCTGTGGACTTGCGAAGCTATATACACTTGTCTTTCAACTGTTTTACAGTTGAACACTACTTTTCAGTGAATTCTAGTGGGTTGAAACACTGTTTTCTTGTGAAGTAACTCTATTTCAAAGATTTCTGTAGTGTATAACATCCTTTCTAGACTAGAAACTTACATTTTGATGTCTTTTACACTTGTTCTCACACAATTCTATGATATTCATTAGTATTTCCTCTGAATTACTACTGATTTCTAGCTGTTTCCTATAATGGGCCTTCTGCTCTACTTGTGGGAGTTCACCACATGTAGAAACAACTTTATACAGTCTTCTGTGGACTTGCGAATCTATATAAACTTGTCTTTCAACTGTTTTACAGTTAAATACTACTTTTCCGAGCATTCTGGTGGTTTGAAACACTGGTTTCATGTGAGCTAACTCTATTTCAAGGATTTCTGCAGTGTACAACATCCTTTATAGACTAGAGACTTACATTTTGATGTCTTTTACACTTGTTCTCTCTCTATTATGTGATATTCATTAGTATTTGCTCTGAATGACTACTGATTTCTAGCTGTTTCCTATAATGGGCCTTATTTTCTACTTGTGGGACTTCACCACATGTAGAAACAACTTTATACAGTCTTCTGTGGACTTGCGAAGCTATATACACTTGTCTTTCAACTGTTTTACAGTTGAATACTACTTTTCAGTGAATTCTAGTGGGATGAAACACTGTTTTCTTGTGAAGTAAATCTATTTCAAGGATTTCTGTAGTGTATAACATCCTTTCTAGACTAGAAACTTACATTTTGATGTCTTTTACTCTTGTTCTCACACAATTCTATGATATTCATGAGTATTTTCTCTGAATTACTACTGATTTCTAGCTGTTTCCTATAATGGGCCTTATTTTCTACTTGTGGGACTTCACCCCATGTAGAAACAACTTTATACACTCTTCCCTGAACTTGAGAAGCTATATACACTTGTCTTTCAACTGTTTTACAGTTGAACACTACTTTTCAGTGAATTCTAGTGGGTTGAAACACTGTTTTCTTGTGAAGTAACTCTATTTCAAGGATTTCTGTAGTGTATAACATCCTTTCTAGACTAGAAACTTACATTTTTATGTCTTTTACACTTGTTCTCACACAATTCTATGATATTCATTAGTATTTCCTCATAATTACTACTGATTTCTAGCTGTTTCCTATAATGGGCCTTCTGCTCTACTTGTGGGAGTTCACCACATGTAGAAACAACTTTATACAGTCTTCTGTGGACTTGCGAATCTATATAAACTTGTCTTTCAACTGTTTTACAGCTAAATACTACTTTTCCGAGCATTCTGGTGGTTTGAAACACTGGTTTCATGTGAGCTAACTCTATTTCAAGGATTTCTGCAGTGTACAACATCCTTTATAGACTAGAGACTTACATTTTGATGTCTTTTACACTTGTTCTCTCTCTATTATGTGATATTCATTAGTATTTGCTCTGAATGACTACTGATTTCTAGCTGTTTCCTATAATGGGCCTTATTTTCTACTTGTGGGACTTCACCACATGTAGAAACAACTTTATACACTCTTCCCTGAACTTGAGAAGCTATATACACTTGTCTTTCAACTGTTTTACAGTTGAATACTACTTTTCAGTGAATTCTAGTGGGATGAAACACTGTTTTCTTGTGAAGTAACTCTATTTCAAGGATTTCTGTAGTGTATAACATCCTTTCTAGACTAGAAACTTACATTTTGATGTCTTTTACTCTTGTTCTCACACAATTCTATGATATTCATGAGTATTTTCTCGGAATGACTACTGATTTCTAGCTGTTTCCTATAATGGGCCTTCTTTTCTACTTGTGGGACTTCACCACATGTAGAAACAAGTTTATACACTCTTTCTGAAATTGAGAAGCTATATACACTTGTCTTTCAACTGTTTTACAGTTGAATACTACTTTTCAGTGAATTCTAGTGGGATGAAACACTGTTTTCTTGTGAAGTAAATCTATTTCAAGGATTTCTGTAGTGTATAACATCCTTTCTAGACTAGAAACTTACATTTTGATGTCTTTTACTCTTGTTCTCACACAATTCTATGATATTCATGAGTATTTTCTCTGAATTACTACTGATTTCTAGCTGTTTCCTATAATGGGCCTTATTTTCTACTTGTGGGACTTCACCACATGTAGAAACAAGTTTATACACTCTTTCTGAAATTGAGAAGCTATATACACTTGTCTTTCAACTGTTTTACAGTTGAATACTACTTTTCAGTGAATTCTAGTGGGTTGAAACACTGTTTTCTTGTGAAGTAACTCTATTTCAAGGATTTCTGTAGTGTATAACATCCTTTCTAGACTAGAAACTTACATTTTGATGTCTTTTACACTTGTTCTCACACAATTCTATGATATTCATTAGTATTTCCTCATAATTACTACTGATTTCTAGCTGTTTCCTATAATGGGCCTTCTGCTCTACTTGTGGGACTTCACCACATGTAGAAACAACTTTATACAGTATTCTGTGGATTTGCGAATCTATATAAACTTGTCTTTCAACTCTTTTACAGTTAAATACTACTTTTCAGTGCATTCTGGTGGTTTGAAACACTGGTTTCATGTGAACTAACTCTATTTCAAAGATTTCTGCAGTGTACAACATCCTTTCTAGACTAGAGACTTACATTTTGATGTCTTTTACACTTGTTCTCTCTCTATTATGTGATATTCATTAGTATTTGCTCTGAATGACTACTGATTTCTAGCTGTTTCCTATAATGGGCCTTATTTTCTACTTGTGGGACTTCACCACATGTAGAAACAACTTTATACACTCTTCCCTGAACTTGAGAAGCTATATACACTTGTCTTTCAACTGTTTTACAGTTGAATACTACTTTTCAGTGAATTCTAGTGGGATGAAACACTGTTTTCTTGTGAAGTAACTCTATTTCAAGGATTTCTGTAGTGTATAACATCCTTTCTAGACTAGAAACTTACATTTTGATGTCTTTTACTCTTGTTCTCACACAATTCTATGATATTCATGAGTATTTTCTCTGAATGACTACTGATTTCTAGCTGTTTCCTATAATGGGCCTTCTTTTCTACTTGTGGGACTTCACCACATGTAGAAACAAGTTTATACACTCTTTCTGAAATTGAGAAGCTACATACACTTGTCTTTCAACTGTTTTACAGTTTAATACTACTTTTCAGTGAATTCTAGTGGGTTGAAACACTGTTTTCTTGTGAAGTAACTCTATTTCAAGGATTTCTGTAGTGTATAACATCCTTTCTAGACTAGAAACTTACATTTTGATGTCTTTTACACTTGTTCTCACACAATTCTATGATATTCATTAGTATTTCCTCATAATTACTACTGATTTCTAGCTGTTTCCTATAATGGGCCTTCTGCTCTACTTGTGGGAGTTCACCACATGTAGAAACAACTTTATACAGTATTCTGTGGATTTGCGAATCTATATAAACTTGTCTTTCAACTCTTGTACAGTTAAATACTACTTTTCAGTGCATTCTGGTGGTTTGAAACACTGGTTTCATGTGAACTAACTCTATTTCAAAGATTTCTGCAGTGTACAACATCCTTTCTAGACTAGAGACTTACATTTTGATGTCTTTTACTCTTGTTCTCTCTCTATTCTATGATATTCATTAGTATTTGCTCTGAATGACTACTGATTTCTAGCTGTTTCCTATAATGGGCCTTCTTTTCTACTTGTGGGACTTCACCACATTTAGAAACAACTTTATACACTCTTTTCTGATCTTGAGAAGCTATATACACTTGTCTTTCAACTGTTTTACAGTTGAATACTACTTTTCAGTGAATTCTAGTGGGTTGAAACACTGTTTTCTTGTGAAGTAACTCTATTTCAAGGATTTCTGTAGTGTATAACATCCTTTCTAGACTAGAAACTTACATTTTGATGTCTTTTACACTTGTTCTCTCTCTATTATGTGATATTCATTAGTATTTGCTCTGAATGACTACTGATTTCTAGCTGTTTCCTATAATGGGCCTTATTTTCTACTTGTGGGACTTCACCACATGTAGAAACAACTTTATACACTCTTCCCTGAACTTGAGAAGCTATATACACTTGTCTTTCAACTGTTTTACAGTTGAATACTACTTTTCAGTGAATTCTAGTGGGATGAAACACTGTTTTCTTGTGAAGTAACTCTATTTCAAGGATTTCTGTAGTGTATAACATCCTTTCTAGACTAGAAACTTACATTTTGATGTCTTTTACTCTTGTTCTCACACAATTCTATGATATTCATGAGTATTTTCTCTGAATGACTACTGATTTCTAGCTGTTTCCTATAATGGGCCTTCTTTTCTACTTGTGGGACTTCACCACATGTAGAAACAAGTTTATACACTCTTTCTGAAATTGAGAAGCTACATACACTTGTCTTTCAACTGTTTTACAGTTTAATACTACTTTTCAGTGAATTCTAGTGGGTTGAAACACTGTTTTCTTGTGAAGTAACTCTATTTCAAGGATTTCTGTAGTGTATAACATCCTTTCTAGACTAGAAACTTACATTTTGATGTCTTTTACACTTGTTCTCACACAATTCTATGATATTCATTAGTATTTCCTCATAATTACTACTGATTTCTAGCTGTTTCCTATAATGGGCCTTCTGCTCTACTTGTGGGACTTCACCACATGTAGAAACAACTTTATACAGTATTCTGTGGATTTGCGAATCTATATAAACTTGTCTTTCAACTCTTTTACAGTTAAATACTACTTTTCAGTGCATTCTGGTGGTTTGAAACACTGGTTTCATGTGAACTAACTCTATTTCAAAGATTTCTGCAGTGTACAACATCCTTTCTAGACTAGAGACTTACATTTTGATGTCTTTTACTCTTGTTCTCTCTCTATTCTATGATATTCATTAGTATTTGCTCTGAATGACTACTGATTTCTAGCTGTTTCCTATAATGGGCCTTCTTTTCTACTTGTGGGACTTCACCACATTTAGAAACAACTTTATACACTCTTTTCTGATCTTGAGAAGCTATATACACTTGTCTTTCAACTGTTTTACAGTTGAATACTACTTTTCAGTGAATTCTAGTGGGTTGAAACACTGTTTTCTTGTGAAGTAACTCTATTTCAAGGATTTCTGTAGTGTATAACATCCTTTCTAGACTAGAAACTTACATTTTGATGTCTTTTACACTTGTTCTCACACAATTCTATGATATTCATTAGTATTTCCTCTGAATTACTACTGATTTCTAGCTGTTTCCTATAATGGGCCTTCTGCTCTACTTGTGGGAGTTCACCACATGTAGAAACAGCTTTATACAGTCTTCTGTGGACTTGCGAATCTATATAAACTTGTCTTTCAACTGTTTTACAGTTAAATACTACTTTTCCGAGCATTCTGGTGGTTTGAAACACTGGTTTCATGTGAGCTAACTCTATTTCAAAGATTTCTGCAGTGTACAACATCCTTTCTAGACTAGAGACTTACATTTTGATGTCTTTTACTCTTGTTCTCTCTCTATTCTATGATATTCATTAGTATTTGCTCTGAATGACTACTGATTTCTAGCTGTTTCCTATAATGGGCCTTCTTTTCTACTTGTGGGACTTCACCACATGTAGAAACAACTTTATACACTCTTTTCTGATCTTGAGAAGCTATATACACTTGTCTTTCAACTGTTTTACAGTTGAATACTACTTTTCAGTGAATTCTAGTGGGTTGAAACACTGTTTTCTTGTGAAGTAACTCTATTTCAAGGATTTCTGTATTGTATAACATCCTTTCTAGACTAGAAACTTACATTTTGATGTCTTTTACACTTGTTCTCACACAATTCTATGATATTCATTAGTATTTCCTCTGAATTACTACTGATTTCTAGCTGTTTCCTATAATGGGCCTTCTTTTCTACTTGTGGGACTTCACCACATGTAGAAACAACTTTATACAGTCTTCTGTGGACTTGCGAATCTATATAAACTTGTCTTTCAACTGTTTTACAGTTAAATACTACTTTTCTGAGCATTCTGGTGGTTTGAAACACTGGTTTCATGTGAGCTAACTCTATTTCAAGGATTTCTGCAGTGTACAACATCCTTTATAGACTAGAGACTTACATTTTGATGTCTTTTACACTTGTTCTCTATTATGTGATATTCATTAGTATTTGCTCTGAATGACTACTGATTTCTAGCTGTTTCCTATAATGGGCCTTCTTTTCTACTTGTGGGACTTCACCACATGTAGAAACAACTTTATACAGTCTTCTGTGGACTTGCGAAGCTATATACACTTGTCTTTCAACTGTTTTACAGTTGAATACTACTTTTCAGTGAATTCTGGTGGTTTCAAACACTGGTTTCATGTGAACTAACTCTATTTCAAGTATTTCTGCAGTGTACAACATCCTTTCTAGACTAGAGACTTACATTTAGATGTCTTTTACACTTTTTCTCTCTCTATTATGTGATATTCATTAGTATTTGCTCTGAATGACTACTGATTTCTAGCTGTTTCCTATAATGGGCCTTATTTTCTACTTGTGGGACTTCACCACATGTAGAAACAACTTTATAAACTCTTCCCTGAACTTGAGAAGCTATATACACTTGTCTTTCAACTGTTTTACAGTTGAATACTACTTTTCAGTGAATTCTAGTGGGATGAAACACTGTTTTCTTGTGAAGTAACTCTATTTCAAGGATTTCTGTAGTGTATAACATCCTTTCTAGACTAGAAACTTACATTTTGATGTCTTTTACTCTTGTTCTCACACAATTCTATGATATTCATGAGTATTTTCTCTGAATTACTACTGATTTCTAGCTGTTTCCTATAATGGGCCTTATTTTCTACTTGTGGGACTTCACCCCATGTAGAAACAACTTTATACACTCTTCCCTGAACTTGAGAAGCTATATACACTTGTCTTTCAACTGTTTTACAGTTGAACACTACTTTTCAGTGAATTCTAGTGGGTTGAAACACTGTTTTCTTGTGAAGTAACTCTATTTCAAGGATTTCTGTAGTGTATAACATCCTTTCTAGACTAGAAACTTACATTTTGATGTCTTTTACACTTGTTCTCACACAATTCTATGATATTCATTAGTATTTCCTCTGAATTACTACTGATTTCTAGCTGTTTCCTATAATGGGCCTTCTGCTCTACTTGTGGGACTTCACCACATGTAGAAACAACTTTATACAGTATTCTGTGGATTTGCGAATCTATATAAACTTGTCTTTCAACTGTTTTACAGTTAAATACTACTTTTCAGTGCATTCTGGTGGTTTGAAACACTGGTTTCATGTGAACTAACTATATTTCAAAGATTTCTGCAGTGTACAACATCCTTTCTAGACTAGAGACTTACATTTTGATGTCTTTTACTCTTGTTCTCTCTCTATTCTATGATATTCATTAGTATTTGCTCTGAATGACTACTGATTTCTAGCTGTTTCCTATAATGGGCCTTCTTTTCTACTTGTGGGACTTCACCACATGTAGAAACAACTTTATACACTCTTTTCTGATCTTGAGAAGCTATAAGAACTTGTCTTTCAACTGTTTTACAGTTGAATACTACTTTTCAGTGAATTCTAGTGGGTTGAAACACTGTTTTCTTGTGAAGTAACTCTATTTCAAGGATTTCTGTAGTGTATAACATCCTTTCTAGACTAGAAACTTACATTTTGATGTCTTTTACACTTGTTCTCACACAATTTTATGATATTCATTAGTATTTGCTCTGAATGACTACTGATTTCTAGCTGTTTCCTATAATGGGCCTTCTTTTCTACTTGTGGGACTTCACCACATGTAGAAACAACTTTATACACTCTTCCCTGAACTTGAGAAGCTATATACAATTGTCTTTCAACTGTTTTACAGTTGAATACTACTTTTCAGTGAATTTTAGTGGGTTGAAACACTGTTTTCTTGTGAAGTAACTCTATTTCAAGGATTTCTGTAGTGTATAACATCCTTTCTAGACTAGAAACTAACATTATGATGTCTTTTACACTTGTTCTCACACAATTCTATGATATTCATTAGTATTTCCTCTGAATTACTACTGATTTCTAGCTGTTTCCTATAATGGGCCTTCTTTTCTACTTGTGGGACTTCACCACATGTAGAAACAACTTTATACAGTCTTCTGTGGACTTGCGAAGCTATATACACTTGTCTTTCAACTGTTTTACAGTTGAATACTACTTTTCAGTGAATTCTGGTGATTTCAAACACTGGTTTCATGTGAACTAACTCTATTTCAAGTATTTCTGCAGTGTACAACATCCTTTCTAGACTAGAGACTTACATTTAGATGTCTTTTACACTTGTTCTCTCACTATTCTGTGATATTCATTAGTATTTGCTCTGAATGACTACTGATTTCTAGCTGTTTCCTATAATGGGCCTTCTTTTCTACTTGTGGGACTTCACCAAATGTAGAAACAAGTTTATACACTCTTTCTGAAATTGAGAAGCTACATACACTTGTCTTTCAACTGTTTTACAGTTGAATACTACTTTTCAGTGAATTCTAGTGGGTTGAAACACTGTTTTCTTGTGAAGTAACTCTATTTCAAGGATTTCTGTAGTGTATAACATCCTTTCTAGACTAGAAACTTACATTTTGATGTCTTTTACTCTTGTTCTCACACAATTCTATGATATTCATGAGTATTTTCTCTGAATGACTACTGATTTCTAGCTGTTTCCTATAATGGGCCTTCTTTTCTACTTGTGGGACTTCACCACATGTAGAAACAAGTTTATACACTCTTTCTGGAATTGAGAAGCTATATACACTTGTCTTTCAACTGTTTTACAGTTGAATACTACTTTTCAGTGAATTCTAGTGGGTTGAAACACTGTTTTCTTGTGAAGTAACTCTATTTCAAGGATTTCTGTAGTGTATAACATCCTTTCTAGACTAGAAACTTACATTTTGATGTCTTTTACACTTGTTCTCACACAATTCTATGATATTCATTAGTATTTCCTCATAATTACTACTGATTTCTAGCTGTTTCCTATAATGGGCCTTCTGCTCTACTTGTGGGACTTCACCACATGTAGAAACAACTTTATACAGTATTCTGTGGATTTGCGAATCTATATAAACTTGTCTTTCAACTCTTTTACAGTTAAATACTACTTTTCAGTGCATTCTGGTGGTTTGAAACACTGGTTTCATGTGAACTAACTCTATTTCAAAGATTTCTGCAGTGTACAACATCCTTTCTAGACTAGAGACTTACATTTTGATGTCTTTTACTCTTGTTCTCTCTCTATTCTATGATATTCATTAGTATTTGCTCTGAATGACTACTGATTTCTAGCTGTTTCCTATAATGGGCCTTCTTTTCTACTTGTGGGACTTCACCACATGTAGAAACAACTTTATACACTCTTTTCTGATCTTGAGAAGCTATAAGAACTTGTCTTTCAACTGTTTTACAGTTGAATACTACTTTTCAGTGAATTCTAGTGGGTTGAAACACTGTTTTCTTGTGAAGTAACTCTATTTCAAGGATTTCTGTAGTGTATAACATCCTTTCTAGACTAGAAACTTACATTTTGATATCTTTTACATTTGTTCTCACACAATTCTATGATATTCATTAGTATTTCCTCATAATTACTACTGATTTCTAGCTGTTTCCTATAATGGGCCTTCTGCTCTACTTGTGGGAGTTCACCACATGTAGAAACAACTTTATACAGTCTTCTGTGGCCTTGCGAATCTATATAAACTTGTCTTTCAACTGTTTTACAGTTAAATACTACTTTTCCGAGCATTCTGGTGGTTTGAAACACTGGTTTCATGTGAGCTAACTCTATTTCAAGGATTTCTGCAGTGTACAACATCCTTTATAGACTAGAGACTTACATTTTGATGTCTTTTACACTTGTTCTCTCTCTATTATGTGATATTCATTAGTATTTGCTCTGAATGACTACTGATTTCTAGCTGTTTCCTATAATGGGCCTTCTTTTCTACTTGTGGGACTTCACCACATGTAGAAACAAGTTTATACACTCTTTCTGAAATTGAGAAGCTATATACACTTGTCTTTCAACTGTTTTACAGTTGAATACTACTTTTCAGTGAATTCTAGTGGGATGAAACACTGTTTTCTTGTGAAATAACTCTATTTCAAGGATTTCTGTAGTGTATAACATCCTTTCTAGACTAGAAACTTACATTTTGATGTCTTTTACTCTTGTTCTCACACAATTCTATGATATTCATGAGTATTTTCTCTGAATGACTACTGATTTCTAGCTGTTTCCTATAATGGGCCTTCTTTTCTACTTGTGGGACTTCACCACATGTAGAAACAAGTTTATACACTCTTTCTGAAATTGAGAAGCTACATACACTTGTCTTTCAACTGTTTTACAGTTGAATACTACTTTTCAGTGAATTCTAGTGGGTTGAAACACTGTTTTCTTGTGAAGTAACTCTATTTCAAGGATTTCTGTAGTGTATAACATCCTTTCTAGACTAGAAACTTACATTTTGATGTCTTTTACACTTGTTCTCACACAATTCTATGATATTCATTAGTATTTCCTCATAATTACTACTGATTTCTAGCTGTTTCCTATAATGGGCCTTCTGCTCTACTTGTGGGAGTTCACCACATGTAGAAACAACTTTATACAGTATTCTGTGGATTTGCGAATCTATATAAACTTGTCTTTCAACTCTTTTACAGTTAAATACTACTTTTCAGTGCATTCTGGTGGTTTGAAACACTGGTTTCATGTGAACTAACTCTATTTCAAAGATTTCTGCAGTGTACAACATCCTTTCTAGACTAGAGACTTACATTTTGATGTCTTTTACTCTTGTTCTCTCTCTATTCTATGATATTCATTAGTATTTGCTCTGAATGACTACTGATTTCTAGCTGTTTCCTATAATGGGCCTTCTTTTCTACTTGTGGGACTTCACCACATGTAGAAACAACTTTATACACTCTTTTCTGATCTTGAGAAGCTATATACACTTGTCTTTCAACTGTTTTACAGTTGAATACTACTTTTCAGTGAATTCTAGTGGGTTGAAACACTGTTTTCTTGTGAAGTAACTCTATTTCAAGGATTTCTGTAGTGTATAACATCCTTTCTAGACTAGAAACTTACATTTTGATGTCTTTTCCACTTGTTCTCACACAATTCTATGATATTCATTAGTATTTCCTCATAATTACTACTGATTTCTAGCTGTTTCCTATAATGGGCCTTCTGCTCTACTTGTGGGAGTTCACCACATGTAGAAACAACTTTATACAGTCTTCTGTGGACTTGCGAATCTATATAAACTTGTCTTTCAACTGTTTTACAGTTAAATACTACTTTTCCGAGCATTCTGGTGGTTTGAAACACTGGTTTCATGTGAGCTAACTCTATTTCAAGGATTTCTGCAGTGTACAACATCCTTTATAGACTAGAGACTTACATTTTGATGTCTTTTACACTTGTTCTCTATTATGTGATATTCATTAGTATTTGCTCTGAATGACTACTGATTTCTAGCTGTTTCCTATAATGGGCCTTCTTTTCTACTTGTGGGACTTCACCACATGTAGAAACAACTTTATACACTCTTCCCTGAACTTGAGAAGCTATATACAATTGTCTTTCAACTGTTTTACAGTTGAATACTACTTTTCAGTGAATTTTAGTGGGTTGAAACACTGTTTTCTTGTGAAGTAACTCTATTTCAAGGATTTCTGTAGTGTATAACATCCTTTCTAGACTAGAAACTAACATTATGATGTCTTTTACACTTGTTCTCACACAATTCTATGATATTCATTAGTATTTCCTCTGAATTACTACTGATTTCTAGCTGTTTCCTATAATGGGCCTTCTTTTCTACTTGTGGGACTTCACCACATGTAGAAACAACTTTATACAGTCTTCTGTGGACTTGCGAAGCTATATACACTTGTCTTTCAACTGTTTTACAGTTGAATACTACTTTTCAGTGAATTCTGGTGGTTTCAAACACTGGTTTCATGTGAACTAACTCTATTTCAAGTATTTCTGCAGTGTACAACATCCTTTCTAGACTAGAGACTTACATTTAGATGTCTTTTACACTTGTTCTCTCACTATTCTGTGATATTCATTAGTATTTGCTCTGAATGACTACTGATTTCTAGCTGTTTCCTATAATGGGCCTTCTTTTCTACTTGTGGGACTTCACCAAATGTAGAAACAAGTTTATACACTCTTTCTGAAATTGAGAAGCTACATACACTTGTCTTTCAACTGTTTTACAGTTGAATACTACTTTTCAGTGAATTCTAGTGGGTTGAAACACTGTTTTCTTGTGAAGTAACTCTATTTCAAGGATTTCTGTAGTGTATAACATCCTTTCTAGACTAGAAACTTACATTTTGATGTCTTTTACACTTGTTCTCTCTCTATTATGTGATATTCATTAGTATTTGCTCTGAATGACTACTGATTTCTAGCTGTTTCCTATAATGGGCCTTATTTTCTACTTGTGGGACTTCACCACATGTAGAAACAACTTTATACAGTCTTCTGTGGACTTGCGAAGCTATATACACTTGTCTTTCAACTGTTTTACAGTTGAATACTACTTTTCAGTGAATTCTGGTGGTTTCAAACACTGGTTTCATGTGAACTAACTCTATTTCAAGTATTTCTGCAGTGTACAACATCCTTTCTAGACTAGAGACTTACATTTAGATGTCTTTTACACTTGTTCTCTCACTATTCTGTGATATTCATTAGTATTTGCTCTGAATGACTACTGATTTCTAGCTGTTTCCTATAATGGGCCTTCTTTTCTACTTGTGGGACTTCACCACATGTAGAAACAAGTTTATACACTCTTTCTGAAATTGAGAAGCTACATACACTTGTCTTTCAACTGTTTTACAGTTGAATACTACTTTTCAGTGAATTCTAGTGGGTTGAAACACTGTTTTCTTGTGAAGTAACTCTATTTCAAGGATTTCTGTAGTGTATAACATCCTTTCTAGACTAGAAACTTACATTTTGATGTCTTTTACACTTGTTCTCTCTCTATTATGTGATATTCATTAGTATTTGCTCTGAATGACTACTGATTTCTAGCTGTTTCCTATAATGGGCCTTATTTTCTACTTGTGGGACTTCACCACATGTAGAAACAACTTTATACAGTCTTCTGTGGACTTGCGAAGCTATATACACTTGTCTTTCAACTGTTTTACAGTTGAATACTACTTTTCAGTGAATTCTGGTGGTTTCAAACACTGGTTTCATGTGAACTAACTCTATTTCAAGTATTTCTGCAGTGTACAACATCCTTTCTAGACTAGAGACTTACATTTAGATGTCTTTTACACTTGTTCTCTCACTATTCTGTGATATTCATTAGTATTTGCTCTGAATGACTACTGATTTCTAGCTGTTTCCTATAATGGGCCTTCTTTTCTACTTGTGGGACTTCACCAAATGTAGAAACAAGTTTATACACTCTTTCTGAAATTGAGAAGCTACATACACTTGTCTTTCAACTGTTTTACAGTTGAATACTACTTTTCAGTGAATTCTAGTGGGTTGAAACACTGTTTTCTTGTGAAGTAACTCTATTTCAAGGATTTCTGTAGTGTATAACATCCTTTCTAGACTAGAAACTTACATTTTGATGTCTTTTACACTTGTTCTCACACAATTCTATGATATTCATTAGTATTTCCTCAGAATTACTACTGATTTCTAGCTGTTTCCTATAATGGGCCTTCTGCTCTACTTGTGGGACTTCACCACATGTAGAAACAACTTTATACAGTATTCTGTGGATTTGCGAATCTATATAAACTTGTCTTTCAACTGTTTTACAGTTAAATACTACTTTTCAGTGCATTCTGGTGGTTTGAAACACTGGTTTCATGTGAACTAACTCTATTTCAAAGATTTCTGCAGTGTACAACATCCTTTCTAGACTAGAGACTTACATTTTGATGTCTTTTACTCTTGTTCTCTCTCTATTCTATGATATTCATTAGTATTTGCTCTGAATGACTACTGATTTCTAGCTGTTTCCTATAATGGGCCTTCTTTTCTACTTGTGGGACTTCACCACATGTAGAAACAACTTTATACACTCTTTTCTGATCTTGAGAAGCTATATACACTTGTCTTTCAACTGTTTTACAGTTGAATACTACTTTTCAGTGAATTCTAGTGGGTTGAAACACTGTTTTCTTGTGAAGTAACTCTATTTCAAGGATTTCTGTAGTGTATAACATCCTTTCTAGACTAGAAACTTACATTTTGATGTCTTTTCCACTTGTTCTCACACAATTCTATGATATTCATTAGTATTTCCTCATAATTACTACTGATTTCTAGCTGTTTCCTATAATGGGCCTTCTGCTCTACTTGTGGGAGTTCACCACATGTAGAAACAACTTTATACAGTCTTCTGTGGACTTGCGAATCTATATAAACTTGTCTTTCAACTGTTTTACAGTTAAATACTACTTTTCCGAGCATTCTGGTGGTTTGAAACACTGGTTTCATGTGAGCTAACTCTATTTCAAGGATTTCTGCAGTGTACAACATCCTTTATAGACTAGAGACTTACATTTTGATGTCTTTTACACTTGTTCTCTATTATGTGATATTCATTAGTATTTGCTCTGAATGACTACTGATTTCTAGCTGTTTCCTATAATGGGCCTTCTTTTCTACTTGTGGGACTTCACCACATGTAGAAACAACTTTATACACTCTTCCCTGAACTTGAGAAGCTATATACAATTGTCTTTCAACTGTTTTACAGTTGAATACTACTTTTCAGTGAATTTTAGTGGGTTGAAACACTGTTTTCTTGTGAAGTAACTCTATTTCAAGGATTTCTGTAGTGTATAACATCCTTTCTAGACTAGAAACTAACATTATGATGTCTTTTACACTTGTTCTCACACAATTCTATGATATTCATTAGTATTTCCTCTGAATTACTACTGATTTCTAGCTGTTTCCTATAATGGGCCTTCTTTTCTACTTGTGGGACTTCACCACATGTAGAAACAACTTTATACAGTCTTCTGTGGACTTGCGAAGCTATATACACTTGTCTTTCAACTGTTTTACAGTTGAATACTACTTTTCAGTGAATTCTGGTGGTTTCAAACACTGGTTTCATGTGAACTAACTCTATTTCAAGTATTTCTGCAGTGTACAACATCCTTTCTAGACTAGAGACTTACATTTAGATGTCTTTTACACTTGTTCTCTCACTATTCTGTGATATTCATTAGTATTTGCTCTGAATGACTACTGATTTCTAGCTGTTTCCTATAATGGGCCTTCTTTTCTACTTGTGGGACTTCACCAAATGTAGAAACAAGTTTATACACTCTTTCTGAAATTGAGAAGCTACATACACTTGTCTTTCAACTGTTTTACAGTTGAATACTACTTTTCAGTGAATTCTAGTGGGTTGAAACACTGTTTTCTTGTGAAGTAACTCTATTTCAAGGATTTCTGTAGTGTATAACATCCTTTCTAGACTAGAAACTTACATTTTGATGTCTTTTACACTTGTTCTCTCTCTATTATGTGATATTCATTAGTATTTGCTCTGAATGACTACTGATTTCTAGCTGTTTCCTATAATGGGCCTTATTTTCTACTTGTGGGACTTCACCACATGTAGAAACAACTTTATACAGTCTTCTGTGGACTTGCGAAGCTATATACACTTGTCTTTCAACTGTTTTACAGTTGAATACTACTTTTCAGTGAATTCTGGTGGTTTCAAACACTGGTTTCATGTGAACTAACTCTATTTCAAGTATTTCTGCAGTGTACAACATCCTTTCTAGACTAGAGACTTACATTTAGATGTCTTTTACACTTGTTCTCTCACTATTCTGTGATATTCATTAGTATTTGCTCTGAATGACTACTGATTTCTAGCTGTTTCCTATAATGGGCCTTCTTTTCTACTTGTGGGACTTCACCACATGTAGAAACAAGTTTATACACTCTTTCTGAAATTGAGAAGCTACATACACTTGTCTTTCAACTGTTTTACAGTTGAATACTACTTTTCAGTGAATTCTAGTGGGTTGAAACACTGTTTTCTTGTGAAGTAACTCTATTTCAAGGATTTCTGTAGTGTATAACATCCTTTCTAGACTAGAAACTTACATTTTGATGTCTTTTACACTTGTTCTCTCTCTATTATGTGATATTCATTAGTATTTGCTCTGAATGACTACTGATTTCTAGCTGTTTCCTATAATGGGCCTTATTTTCTACTTGTGGGACTTCACCACATGTAGAAACAACTTTATACAGTCTTCTGTGGACTTGCGAAGCTATATACACTTGTCTTTCAACTGTTTTACAGTTGAATACTACTTTTCAGTGAATTCTGGTGGTTTCAAACACTGGTTTCATGTGAACTAACTCTATTTCAAGTATTTCTGCAGTGTACAACATCCTTTCTAGACTAGAGACTTACATTTAGATGTCTTTTACACTTGTTCTCTCACTATTCTGTGATATTCATTAGTATTTGCTCTGAATGACTACTGATTTCTAGCTGTTTCCTATAATGGGCCTTCTTTTCTACTTGTGGGACTTCACCAAATGTAGAAACAAGTTTATACACTCTTTCTGAAATTGAGAAGCTACATACACTTGTCTTTCAACTGTTTTACAGTTGAATACTACTTTTCAGTGAATTCTAGTGGGTTGAAACACTGTTTTCTTGTGAAGTAACTCTATTTCAAGGATTTCTGTAGTGTATAACATCCTTTCTAGACTAGAAACTTACATTTTGATGTCTTTTACACTTGTTCTCACACAATTCTATGATATTCATTAGTATTTCCTCAGAATTACTACTGATTTCTAGCTGTTTCCTATAATGGGCCTTCTGCTCTACTTGTGGGACTTCACCACATGTAGAAACAACTTTATACAGTATTCTGTGGATTTGCGAATCTATATAAACTTGTCTTTCAACTGTTTTACAGTTAAATACTACTTTTCAGTGCATTCTGGTGGTTTGAAACACTGGTTTCATGTGAACTAACTCTATTTCAAAGATTTCTGCAGTGTACAACATCCTTTCTAGACTAGAGACTTACATTTTGATGTCTTTTAAACTTGTTCTCTCACTATTCTGTGATATTCATTAGTATTTGCTCTGAATGACTACTGATTTCTAGCTGTTTCCTATAATGGGCCTTCTTTTCTACTTGTGGGACTTCACCACATGTAGAAACAAGTTTATACACTCTTTCTGAAATTGAGAAGCTACATACACTTGTCTTTCAACTGTTTTACAGTTGAATACTACTTTTCAGTGAATTCTAGTGGGTTGAAACACTGTTTTCTTGTGAAGTAACTCTATTTCAAGGATTTCTGTAGTGTATAACATCCTTTCTAGACTAGAAACTTACATTTTGATGTCTTTTACACTTGTTCTCTCTCTATTATGTGATATTCATTAGTATTTGCTCTGAATGACTACTGATTTCTAGCTGTTTCCTATAATGGGCCTTCTGCTCTACTTGTGGGAGTTCACCACATGTAGAAACAACTTTATACAGTCTTCTGTGGACTTGCGAATCTATATAAACTTGTCTTTCAACTGTTTTACAGTTAAATACTACTTTTCCGAGCATTCTGGTGGTTTGAAACACTGGTTTCATGTGAGCTAACTCTATTTCAAGGATTTCTGCAGTGTACAACATCCTTTATAGACTAGAGACTTACATTTTGATGTCTTTTACACTTGTTCCCTATTATGTGATATTCATTAGTATTTGCTCTGAATGACTACTGATTTCTAGCTGTTTCCTATAATGGGCCTTCTTTTCTACTTGTGGGACTTCACCACATGTAGAAACAACTTTATACACTCTTCCCTGAACTTGAGAAGCTATATACAATTGTCTTTCAACAGTTTTACAGTTGAATACTACTTTTCAGTGAATTTTAGTGGGTTGAAACACTGTTTTCTTGTGAAGTAACTCTATTTCAAGGATTTCTGTAGTGTATAACATCCTTTCTAGACTAGAAACTAACATTATGATGTCTTTTACACTTGTTCTCACACAATTCTATGATATTCATTAGTATTTCCTCTGAATTACTACTGATTTCTAGCTGTTTCCTATAATGGGCCTTCTTTTCTACTTGTGGGACTTCACCACATGTAGAAACAACTTTATACAGTCTTCTGTGGACTTGCGAAGCTATATACACTTGTCTTTCAACTGTTTTACAGTTGAATACTACTTTTCAGTGAATTCTGGTGGTTTCAAACACTGGTTTCATGTGAACTAACTCTATTTCAAGTATTTCTGCAGTGTACAACATCCTTTCTAGACTAGAGACTTACATTTAGATGTCTTTTACACTTGTTCTCTCACTATTCTGTGATATTCATTAGTATTTGCTCTGAATGACTACTGATTTCTAGCTGTTTCCTATAATGGGCCTTCTTTTCTACTTGTGGGACTTCACCAAATGTAGAAACAAGTTTATACACTCTTTCTGAAATTGAGAAGCTACATACACTTGTCTTTCAACTGTTTTACAGTTGAATACTACTTTTCAGTGAATTCTAGTGGGTTGAAACACTGTTTTCTTGTGAAGTAACTCTATTTCAAGGATTTCTGTAGTGTATATCATCCTTTCTAGACTAGAAACTTACATTTTGATGTCTTTTACACTTGTTCTCTCTCTATTATGTGATATTCATTAGTATTTGCTCTGAATGACTACTGATTTCTAGCTGTTTCCTATAATGGGCCTTATTTTCTACTTGTGGGACTTCACCACATGTAGAAACAACTTTATACAGTCTTCTGTGGACTTGCGAAGCTATATACACTTGTCTTTCAACTGTTTTACAGTTGAATACTACTTTTCAGTGAATTCTGGTGGTTTCAAACACTGGTTTCATGTGAACTAACTCTATTTCAAGTATTTCTGCAGTGTACAACATCCTTTCTAGACTAGAGACTTACATTTAGATGTCTTTTACACTTGTTCTCTCACTATTCTATGATATTCATTAGTATTTGCTCTGAATGACTACTGATTTCTAGCTGTTTCCTATAATGGGCCTTCTTTTCTACTTGTGGGACTTCACCAAATGTAGAAACAAGTTTATACACTCTTTCTGAAATTGAGAAGCTACATACACTTGTCTTTCAACTGTTTTACAGTTGAATACTACTTTTCAGTGAATTCTAGTGGGTTGAAACACTGTTTTCTTGTGAAGTAACTCTATTTCAAGGATTTCTGTAGTGTATAACATCCTTTCTAGACTAGAAACTTACATTTTGATGTCTTTTACACTTGTTCTCTCTCTATTATGTGATATTCATTAGTATTTGCTCTGAATGACTACTGATTTCTAGCTGTTTCCTATAATGGGCCTTATTTTCTACTTGTGGGACTTCACCACATGTAGAAACAACTTTATACAGTCTTCTGTGGACTTGCGAAGCTATATACACTTGTCTTTCAACTGTTTTACAGTTGAATACTACTTTTCAGTGAATTCTGGTGGTTTCAAACACTGTTTTCTTGTGAAGTAACTCTATTTCAAGGATTTCTGTAGTGTATAACATCCTTTCTAGACTAGAAACTTACATTTTGATGTCTTTTACTCTTGTTCTCACACAATTCTATGATATTCATGAGTATTTTCTCTGAATGACTACTGATTTCTAGCTGTTTCCTATAATGGGCCTTCTTTTCTACTTGTGGGACTTCACCACATGTAGAAACAAGTTTATACACTCTTTCTGAAATTGAGAAGCTACATACACTTGTCTTTCAACTGTTTTACAGTTGAATACTACTTTTCAGTGAATTCTAGTGGGTTGAAACACTGTTTTCTTGTGAAGTAACTCTATTTCAAGGATTTCTGTAGTGTATAACATCCTTTCTAGACTAGAAACTTACATTTTGATGTCTTTTACACTTGTTCTCACACAATTCTATGATATTCATTAGTATTTCCTCATAATTACTACTGATTTCTAGCTGTTTCCTATAATGGGCCTTCTGCTCTACTTGTGGGAGTTCACCACATGTAGAAACAACTTTATACAGTATTCTGTGGATTTGCGAATCTATATAAACTTGTCTTTCAACTCTTTTACAGTTAAATACTACTTTTCAGTGCATTCTGGTGGTTTGAAACACTGGTTTCATGTGAACTAACTCTATTTCAAAGATTTCTGCAGTGTACAACATCCTTTCTAGACTAGAGACTTACATTTTGATGTCTTTTACTCTTGTTCTCTCTCTATTCTATGATATTCATTAGTATTTGCTCTGAATGACTACTGATTTCTAGCTGTTTCCTATAATGGGCCTTCTTTTCTACTTGTGGGACTTCACCACATGTAGAAACAACTTTATACACTCTTTTCTGATCTTGAGAAGCTATATACACTTGTCTTTCAACTGTTTTACAGTTGAATACTACTTTTCAGTGAATTCTAGTGGGTTGAAACACTGTTTTCTTGTGAAGTAACTCTATTTCAAGGATTTCTGTAGTGTATAACATCCTTTCTAGACTAGAAACTTACATTTTGATGTCTTTTACACTTGTTCTCACACAATTCTATGATATTCATTAGTATTTCCTCTGAATTACTACTGATTTCTAGCTGTTTCCTATAATGGGCCTTCTGCTCTACTTGTGGGAGTTCACCACATGTAGAAACAACTTTATACAGTCTTCTGTGGACTTGCGAATCTATATAAACTTGTCTTTCAACTGTTTTACAGTTAAATACTACTTTTCCGAGCATTCTGGTGGTTTGAAACACTGGTTTCATGTGAGCTAACTCTATTTCAAGGATTTCTGCAGTGTACAACATCCTTTATAGACTAGAGACTTACATTTTGATGTCTTTTACACTTGTTCTCTATTATGTGATATTCATTAGTATTTGCTCTGAATGACTACTGATTTCTAGCTGTTTCCTATAATGGGCCTTCTTTTCTACTTGTGGGACTTCACCACATGTAGAAACAACTTTATACACTCTTCCCTGAACTTGAGAAGCTATATACAATTGTCTTTCAACTGTTTTACAGTTGAATACTACTTTTCAGTGAATTTTAGTGGGTTGAAACACTGTTTTCTTGTGAAGTAACTCTATTTCAAGGATTTCTGTAGTGTATAACATCCTTTCTAGACTAGAAACTTACATTTTGATGTCTTTTACACTTGTTCTCACACAATTCTATGATATTCATTAGTATTTCCTCATAATTACTACTGATTTCTAGCTGTTTCCTATAATGGGCCCTCTGCTCTACTTGTGGGAGTTCACCACATGTAGAAACAACTTTATACAGTATTCTGTGGATTTGCGAATCTATATAAACTTGTCTTTCAACTCTTTTACAGTTAAATACTACTTTTCAGTGCATTCTGGTGGTTTGAAACACTGGTTTCATGTGAACTAACTCTATTTCAAAGATTTCTGCAGTGTACAACATCCTTTCTAGACTAGAGACTTACATTTTGATGTCTTTTACTCTTGTTCTCTCTCTATTCTATGATATTCATTAGTATTTGCTCTGAATGACTACTGATTTCTAGCTGTTTCCTATAATGGGCCTTCTTTTCTACTTGTGGGACTTCACCACATGTAGAAACAACTTTATACACACTTTTCTGATCTTGAGAAGCTATATACACTTGTCTTTCAACTGTTTTACAGTTGAATACTACTTTTCAGTGAATTCTAGTGGGTTGAAACACTGTTTTCTTGTGAAGTAACTCTATTTCAAGGATTTCTGTAGTGTATAACATCCTTTCTAGACTAGAAACTTACATTTTGATGTCTTTTACACTTGTTCTCACACAATTCTATGATATTCATTAGTATTTCCTCTGAATTACTACTGATTTCTAGCTGTTTCCTATAATGGGCCTTCTGCTCTACTTGTGGGAGTTCACCACATGTAGAAACAACTTTATACAGTCTTCTGTGGACTTGCGAATCTATATAAACTTGTCTTTCAACTGTTTTACAGTTAAATACTACTTTTCCGAGCATTCTGGTGGTTTGAAACACTGGTTTCATGTGAGCTAACTCTATTTCAAGGATTTCTGCAGTGTACAACATCCTTTATAGACTAGAGACTTACATTTTGATGTCTTTTACACTTGTTCTCTATTATGTGATATTCATTAGTATTTGCTCTGAATGACTACTGATTTCTAGCTGTTTCCTATAATGGGCCTTCTTTTCTACTTGTGGGACTTCACCACATGTAGAAACAACTTTATACACTCTTCCCTGAACTTGAGAAGCTATATACAATTGTCTTTCAACTGTTTTACAGTTGAATACTACTTTTCAGTGAATTTTAGTGGGTTGAAACACTGTTTTCTTGTGAAGTAACTCTATTTCAAGGATTTCTGTAGTGTATAACATCCTTTCTAGACTAGAAACTAACATTATGATGTCTTTTACACTTGTTCTCACACAATTCTATGATATTCATTAGTATTTCCTCTGAATTACTACTGATTTCTAGCTGTTTCCTATAATGGGCCTTCTTTTCTACTTGTGGGACTTCACCACATGTAGAAACAACTTTATACAGTCTTCTGTGGACTTGCGAAGCTATATACACTTGTCTTTCAACTGTTTTACAGTTGAATACTACTTTTCAGTGAATTCTGGTGGTTTCAAACACTGGTTTCATGTGAACTAACTCTATTTCAAGTATTTCTGCAGTGTACAACATCCTTTCTAGACTAGAGACTTACATTTAGATGTCTTTTACACTTGTTCTCTCACTATTCTGTGATATTCATTAGTATTTGCTCTGAATGACTACTGATTTCTAGCTGTTTCCTATAATGGGCCTTCTTTTCTACTTGTGGGACTTCACCACATGTAGAAACAAGTTTATACACTCTTTCTGAAATTGAGAAGCTACATACACTTGTCTTTCAACTGTTTTACAGTTGAATACTACTTTTCAGTGAATTCTAGTGGGTTGAAACACTGTTTTCTTGTGAAGTAACTCTATTTCAAGGATTTCTGTAGTGTATAACATCCTTTCTAGACTAGAAACTTACATTTTGATGTCTTTTACACTTGTTCTCTCTCTATTATGTGATATTCATTAGTATTTGCTCTGAATGACTACTGATTTCTAGCTGTTTCCTATAATGGGCCTTATTTTCTACTTGTGGGACTTCACCACATGTAGAAACAACTTTATACAGTCTTCTGTGGACTTGCGAAGCTATATACACTTGTCTTTCAACTGTTTTACAGTTGAATACTACTTTTCAGTGAATTCTGGTGGTTTCAAACACTGGTTTCATGTGAACTAACTCTATTTCAAGTATTTCTGCAGTTTACAACATCCTTTCTAGACTAGAGACTTACATTTAGATGTCTTTTACACTTGTTCTCTCACTATTCTGTGATATTCATTAGTATTTGCTCTGAATGACTACTGATTTCTAGCTGTTTCCTATAATGGGCCTTCTTTTCTACTTGTGGGACTTCACCAAATGTAGAAACAAGTTTATACACTCTTTCTGAAATTGAGAAGCTACATACACTTGTCTTTCAACTGTTTTACAGTTGAATACTACTTTTCAGTGAATTCTAGTGGGTTGAAACACTGTTTTCTTGTGAAGTAACTCTATTTCAAGGATTTCTGTAGTGTATAACATCCTTTCTAGACTAGAAACTTACATTTTGATGTCTTTTACACTTGTTCTCACACAATTCTATGATATTCATTAGTATTTCCTCAGAATTACTACTGATTTCTAGCTGTTTCCTATAATGGGCCTTCTGCTCTACTTGTGGGACTTCACCACATGTAGAAACAACTTTATACAGTATTCTGTGGATTTGCGAATCTATATAAACTTGTCTTTCAACTGTTTTACAGTTAAATACTACTTTTCAGTGCATTCTGGTGGTTTGAAACACTGGTTTCATGTGAACTAACTCTATTTCAAAGATTTCTGCAGTGTACAACATCCTTTCTAGACTAGAGACTTACATTTTGATGTCTTTTACTCTTGTTCTCTCTCTATTCTATGATATTCATTAGTATTTGCTCTGAATGACTACTGATTTCTAGCTGTTTCCTATAATGGGCCTTCTTTTCTACTTGTGGGACTTCACCACATGTAGAAACAACTTTATACACTCTTTTCTGATCTTGAGAAGCTATATACACTTGTCTTTCAACTGTTTTACAGTTGAATACTACTTTTCAGTGAATTCTAGTGGGTTGAAACACTGTTTTCTTGTGAAGTAACTCTATTTCAAGGATTTCTGTAGTGTATAACATCCTTTCTAGACTAGAAACTTACATTTTGATGTCTTTTACACTTGTTCTCACACAATTCTATGATATTCATTAGTATTTGCTCTGAATGACTACTGATTTCTAGCTGTTTCCTATAATGGGCCTTCTGCTCTACTTGTGGGAGTTCACCACATGTAGAAACAACTTTATACAATCTTCTGTGGACTTGCGAAGCTATATAAACTTGTCTTTCAACTGTTTTACAGTTAAATACTACTTTTCCGAGCATTCTGGTGGTTTGAAACACTGGTTTCATGTGAGCTAACTCTATTTCAAGGATTTCTGCAGTGTACAACATCCTTTATAGACTAGAGACTTACATTTTGATGTCTTTTACACTTGTTCTCTATTATGTGATATTCATTAGTATTTGCTCTGAATGACTACTGATTTCTAGCTGTTTCCTATAATGGGCCTTCTTTTCTACTTGTGGGACTTCACCACATGTAGAAACAACTTTATACACTCTTCCCTGAACTTGAGAAGCTATATACAATTGTCTTTCAACTGTTTTACAGTTGAATACTACTTTTCAGTGAATTTTAGTGGGTTGAAACACTGTTTTCTTGTGAAGTAACTCTATTTCAAGGATTTCTGTAGTGTATAACATCCTTTCTAGACTAGAAACTTACATTTTGATGTCTTTTACACTTGTTCTCACACAATTCTATGATATTCATTAGTATTTCCTCATAATTACTACTGATTTCTAGCTGTTTCCTATAATGGGCCCTCTGCTCTACTTGTGGGAGTTCACCACATGTAGAAACAACTTTATACAGTATTCTGTGGATTTGCGAATCTATATAAACTTGTCTTTCAACTCTTTTACAGTTAAATACTACTTTTCAGTGCATTCTGGTGGTTTGAAACACTGGTTTCATGTGAACTAACTCTATTTCAAAGATTTCTGCAGTGTACAACATCCTTTCTAGACTAGAGACTTACATTTTGATGTCTTTTACTCTTGTTCTCTCTCTATTCTATGATATTCATTAGTATTTGCTCTGAATGACTACTGATTTCTAGCTGTTTCCTATAATGGGCCTTCTTTTCTACTTGTGGGACTTCACCACATGTAGAAACAACTTTATACACACTTTTCTGATCTTGAGAAGCTATATACACTTGTCTTTCAACTGTTTTACAGTTGAATACTACTTTTCAGTGAATTCTAGTGGGTTGAAACACTGTTTTCTTGTGAAGTAACTCTATTTCAAGGATTTCTGTAGTGTATAACATCCTTTCTAGACTAGAAACTTACATTTTGATGTCTTTTACACTTGTTCTCACACAATTCTATGATATTCATTAGTATTTCCTCTGAATTACTACTGATTTCTAGCTGTTTCCTATAATGGGCCTTCTGCTCTACTTGTGGGAGTTCACCACATGTAGAAACAACTTTATACAGTCTTCTGTGGACTTGCGAATCTATATAAACTTGTCTTTCAACTGTTTTACAGTTAAATACTACTTTTCCGAGCATTCTGGTGGTTTGAAACACTGGTTTCATGTGAGCTAACTCTATTTCAAGGATTTCTGCAGTGTACAACATCCTTTATAGACTAGAGACTTACATTTTGATGTCTTTTACACTTGTTCTCTATTATGTGATATTCATTAGTATTTGCTCTGAATGACTACTGATTTCTAGCTGTTTCCTATAATGGGCCTTCTTTTCTACTTGTGGGACTTCACCACATGTAGAAACAACTTTATACACTCTTCCCTGAACTTGAGAAGCTATATACAATTGTCTTTCAACTGTTTTACAGTTGAATACTACTTTTCAGTGAATTTTAGTGGGTTGAAACACTGTTTTCTTGTGAAGTAACTCTATTTCAAGGATTTCTGTAGTGTATAACATCCTTTCTAGACTAGAAACTAACATTATGATGTCTTTTACACTTGTTCTCACACAATTCTATGATATTCATTAGTATTTCCTCTGAATTACTACTGATTTCTAGCTGTTTCCTATAATGGGCCTTCTTTTCTACTTGTGGGACTTCACCACATGTAGAAACAACTTTATACAGTCTTCTGTGGACTTGCGAAGCTATATACACTTGTCTTTCAACTGTTTTACAGTTGAATACTACTTTTCAGTGAATTCTGGTGGTTTCAAACACTGGTTTCATGTGAACTAACTCTATTTCAAGTATTTCTGCAGTGTACAACATCCTTTCTAGACTAGAGACTTACATTTAGATGTCTTTTACACTTGTTCTCTCACTATTCTGTGATATTCATTAGTATTTGCTCTGAATGACTACTGATTTCTAGCTGTTTCCTATAATGGGCCTTCTTTTCTACTTGTGGGACTTCACCAAATGTAGAAACAAGTTTATACACTCTTTCTGAAATTGAGAAGCTACATACACTTGTCTTTCAACTGTTTTACAGTTGAATACTACTTTTCAGTGAATTCTAGTGGGTTGAAACACTGTTTTCTTGTGAAGTAACTCTATTTCAAGGATTTCTGTAGTGTATAACATCCTTTCTAGACTAGAAACTTACATTTTGATGTCTTTTACACTTGTTCTCTCTCTATTATGTGATATTCATTAGTATTTGCTCTGAATGACTACTGATTTCTAGCTGTTTCCTATAATGGGCCTTATTTTCTACTTGTGGGACTTCACCACATGTAGAAACAACTTTATACAGTCTTCTGTGGACTTGCGAAGCTATATACACTTGTCTTTCAACTGTTTTACAGTTGAATACTACTTTTCAGTGAATTCTGGTGGTTTCAAACACTGGTTTCATGTGAACTAACTCTATTTCAAGTATTTCTGCAGTGTACAACATCCTTTCTAGACTAGAGACTTACATTTAGATGTCTTTTACACTTGTTCTCTCACTATTCTGTGATATTCATTAGTATTTGCTCTGAATGACTACTGATTTCTAGCTGTTTCCTATAATGGGCCTTCTTTTCTACTTGTGGGACTTCACCACATGTAGAAACAAGTTTATACACTCTTTCTGAAATTGAGAAGCTACATACACTTGTCTTTCAACTGTTTTACAGTTGAATACTACTTTTCAGTGAATTCTAGTGGGTTGAAACACTGTTTTCTTGTGAAGTAACTCTATTTCAAGGATTTCTGTAGTGTATAACATCCTTTCTAGACTAGAAACTTACATTTTGATGTCTTTTACACTTGTTCTCTCTCTATTATGTGATATTCATTAGTATTTGCTCTGAATGACTACTGATTTCTAGCTGTTTCCTATAATGGGCCTTATTTTCTACTTGTGGGACTTCACCACATGTAGAAACAACTTTATACAGTCTTCTGTGGACTTGCGAAGCTATATACACTTGTCTTTCAACTGTTTTACAGTTGAATACTACTTTTCAGTGAATTCTGGTGGTTTCAAACACTGGTTTCATGTGAACTAACTCTATTTCAAGTATTTCTGCAGTTTACAACATCCTTTCTAGACTAGAGACTTACATTTAGATGTCTTTTACACTTGTTCTCTCACTATTCTGTGATATTCATTAGTATTTGCTCTGAATGACTACTGATTTCTAGCTGTTTCCTATAATGGGCCTTCTTTTCTACTTGTGGGACTTCACCAAATGTAGAAACAAGTTTATACACTCTTTCTGAAATTGAGAAGCTACATACACTTGTCTTTCAACTGTTTTACAGTTGAATACTACTTTTCAGTGAATTCTAGTGGGTTGAAACACTGTTTTCTTGTGAAGTAACTCTATTTCAAGGATTTCTGTAGTGTATAACATCCTTTCTAGACTAGAAACTTACATTTTGATGTCTTTTACACTTGTTCTCACACAATTCTATGATATTCATTAGTATTTCCTCAGAATTACTACTGATTTCTAGCTGTTTCCTATAATGGGCCTTCTGCTCTACTTGTGGGACTTCACCACATGTAGAAACAACTTTATACAGTATTCTGTGGATTTGCGAATCTATATAAACTTGTCTTTCAACTGTTTTACAGTTAAATACTACTTTTCAGTGCATTCTGGTGGTTTGAAACACTGGTTTCATGTGAACTAACTCTATTTCAAAGATTTCTGCAGTGTACAACATCCTTTCTAGACTAGAGACTTACATTTTGATGTCTTTTACTCTTGTTCTCTCTCTATTCTATGATATTCATTAGTATTTGCTCTGAATGACTACTGATTTCTAGCTGTTTCCTATAATGGGCCTTCTTTTCTACTTGTGGGACTTCACCACATGTAGAAACAACTTTATACACTCTTTTCTGATCTTGAGAAGCTATATACACTTGTCTTTCAACTGTTTTACAGTTGAATACTACTTTTCAGTGAATTCTAGTGGGTTGAAACACTGTTTTCTTGTGAAGTAACTCTATTTCAAGGATTTCTGTAGTGTATAACATCCTTTCTAGACTAGAAACTTACATTTTGATGTCTTTTACACTTGTTCTCACACAATTCTATGATATTCATTAGTATTTGCTCTGAATGACTACTGATTTCTAGCTGTTTCCTATAATGGGCCTTCTGCTCTACTTGTGGGAGTTCACCACATGTAGAAACAACTTTATACAATCTTCTGTGGACTTGCGAAGCTATATAAACTTGTCTTTCAACTGTTTTACAGTTAAATACTACTTTTCAGTGCATTCTGGTGGTTTGAAACACTGGTTTCATGTGAACTAACTCTATTTCAAGGATTTCTGCAGTGTACAACATCCTTTCTAGACTAGAGACTTACATTTTGATGTCTTTTACACTTGTTATCACACAATTCTATGATATTCATTAGTATTTGCTCTGAATGACTACTGATTTCTAGCTGTTTCCTATAATGGGCCTTCTTTTCTACTTGTGGGACTTCACCACATGTAGAAACAACTTTATACACTCTTTTCTGATCTTGAGAAGCTATATACACTTGTCTTTCAACTGTTTTACAGTTGAATACTACTTTTCAGTGAATTCTAGTGGGTTGAAACACTGTTTTCTTGTGAAGTAACTCTATTTCAAGGATTTCTGTAGTGTATAACATCCTTTCTAGACTAGAAACTTACATTTTGATGTCTTTTACACTTGTTCTCACACAATTCTATGATATTCATTAGTATTTCCTCTGAATTACTACTGATTTCTAGCTGTTTCCTGTAATGGGCCTTCTGCTCTACTTGTGGGAGTTCACCACATGTAGAAACAACTTTATACAGTCTTCTGTGGACTTGCGAATCTATATAAACTTGTCTTTCAACTGTTTTACAGTTAAATACTACTTTTCCGAGCATTCTGGTGGTTTGAAACACTGGTTTCATGTGAGCTAACTCTATTTCAAGGATTTCTGCAGTGTACAACATCCTTTATAGACTAGAGACTTACATTTTGATGTCTTTTACACTTGTTCTCTATTATGTGATATTCATTAGTATTTGCTCTGAATGACTACTGATTTCTAGCTGTTTCCTATAATGGGCCTTCTTTTCTACTTGTGGGACTTCACCACATGTAGAAACAACTTTATACACTCTTCCCTGAACTTGAGAAGCTATATACAATTGTCTTTCAACTGTTTTACAGTTGAATACTACTTTTCAGTGAATTTTAGTGGGTTGAAACACTGTTTTCTTGTGAAGTAACTCTATTTCAAGGATTTCTGTAGTGTATAACATCCTTTCTAGACTAGAAACTAACATTATGATGTCTTTTACACTTGTTCTCACACAATTCTATGATATTCATTAGTATTTCCTCTGAATTACTACTGATTTCTAGCTGTTTCCTATAATGGGCCTTCTTTTCTACTTGTGGGACTTCACCACATGTAGAAACAACTTTATACAGTCTTCTGTGGACTTGCGAAGCTATATACACTTGTCTTTCAACTGTTTTACAGTTGAATACTACTTTTCAGTGAATTCTGGTGGTTTCAAACACTGGTTTCATGTGAACTAACTCTATTTCAAGTATTTCTGCAGTGTACAACATCCTTTCTAGACTAGAGACTTACATTTAGATGTCTTTTACACTTGTTCTCTCACTATTCTGTGATATTCATTAGTATTTGCTCTGAATGACTACTGATTTCTAGCTGTTTCCTATAATGGGCCTTCTTTTCTACTTGTGGGACTTCACCAAATGTAGAAACAAGTTTATACACTCTTTCTGAAATTGAGAAGCTACATACACTTGTCTTTCAACTGTTTTACAGTTGAATACTACTTTTCAGTGAATTCTAGTGGGTTGAAACACTGTTTTCTTGTGAAGTAACTCTATTTCAAGGATTTCTGTAGTGTATAACATCCTTTCTAGACTAGAAACTTACATTTTGATGTCTTTTACACTTGTTCTCTCTCTATTATGTGATATTCATTAGTATTTGCTCTGAATGACTACTGATTTCTAGCTGTTTCCTATAATGGGCCTTATTTTCTACTTGTGGGACTTCACCACATGTAGAAACAACTTTATACAGTCTTCTGTGGACTTGCGAAGCTATATACACTTGTCTTTCAACTGTTTTACAGTTGAATACTACTTTTCAGTGAATTCTGGTGGGTTGAAACACTGTTTTCTTGTGAAGTAACTCTATTTCAAGGATTTCTGTAGTGTATAACATCCTTTCTAGACTAGAAACTTACATTTTGATGTCTTTTACACTTGTTCTCACACAATTCTATGATATTCATTAGTATTTGCTCTGAATGACTACTGATTTCTAGCTGTTTCCTATAATGGGCCTTCTGCTCTACTTGTGGGAGTTCACCACATGTAGAAACAACTTTATACAATCTTCTGTGGACTTGCGAAGCTATATAAACTTGTCTTTCAACTGTTTTACAGTTAAATACTACTTTTCAGTGCATTCTGGTGGTTTGAAACACTGGTTTCATGTGAACTAACTCTATTTCAAGGATTTCTGCAGTGTACAACATCCTTTCTAGACTAGAGACTTACATTTTGATGTCTTTTACACTTGTTATCACACAATTCTATGATATTCATTAGTATTTGCTCTGAATGACTACTGATTTCTAGCTGTTTCCTATAATGGGCCTTCTTTTCTACTTGTGGGACTTCACCACATGTAGAAACAACTTTATACACTCTTTTCTGATCTTGAGAAGCTATATACACTTGTCTTTCAACTGTTTTACAGTTGAATACTACTTTTCAGTGAATTCTAGTGGGTTGAAACACTGTTTTCTTGTGAAGTAACTCTATTTCAAGGATTTCTGTAGTGTATAACATCCTTTCTAGACTAGAAACTTACATTTTGATGTCTTTTACACTTGTTCTCTCTCTATTATGTGATATTCATTAGTATTTGCTCTGAATGACTACTGATTTCTAGCTGTTTCCTATAATGGGCCTTATTTTCTACTTGTGGGACTTCACCACATGTAGAAACAACTTTATACAGTCTTCTGTGGACTTGCGAAGCTATATACACTTGTCTTTCAACTGTTTTACAGTTGAATACTACTTTTCAGTGAATTCTGGTGGTTTCAAACACTGGTTTCATGTGAACTAACTCTATTTCAAGTATTTCTGCAGTGTACAACATCCTTTCTAGACTAGAGACTTACATTTAGATGTCTTTTACACTTGTTCTCTCACTATTCTGTGATATTCATTAGTATTTGCTCTGAATGACTACTGATTTCTAGCTGTTTCCTATAATGGGCCTTCTTTTCTACTTGTGGGACTTCACCACATGTAGAAACAAGTTTATACACTCTTTCTGAAATTGAGAAGCTACATACACTTGTCTTTCAACTGTTTTACAGTTGAATACTACTTTTCAGTGAATTCTAGTGGGTTGAAACACTGTTTTCTTGTGAAGTAACTCTATTTCAAGGATTTCTGTAGTGTATAACATCCTTTCTAGACTAGAAACTTACATTTTGATGTCTTTTACACTTGTTCTCTCTCTATTATGTGATATTCATTAGTATTTGCTCTGAATGACTACTGATTTCTAGCTGTTTCCTATAATGGGCCTTATTTTCTACTTGTGGGACTTCACCACATGTAGAAACAACTTTATACAGTCTTCTGTGGACTTGCGAAGCTATATACACTTGTCTTTCAACTGTTTTACAGTTGAATACTACTTTTCAGTGAATTCTGGTGGTTTCAAACACTGGTTTCATGTGAACTAACTCTATTTCAAGTATTTCTGCAGTTTACAACATCCTTTCTAGACTAGAGACTTACATTTAGATGTCTTTTACACTTGTTCTCTCACTATTCTGTGATATTCATTAGTATTTGCTCTGAATGACTACTGATTTCTAGCTGTTTCCTATAATGGGCCTTCTTTTCTACTTGTGGGACTTCACCAAATGTAGAAACAAGTTTATACACTCTTTCTGAAATTGAGAAGCTACATACACTTGTCTTTCAACTGTTTTACAGTTGAATACTACTTTTCAGTGAATTCTAGTGGGTTGAAACACTGTTTTCTTGTGAAGTAACTCTATTTCAAGGATTTCTGTAGTGTATAACATCCTTTCTAGACTAGAAACTTACATTTTGATGTCTTTTACACTTGTTCTCACACAATTCTATGATATTCATTAGTATTTGCTCTGAATGACTACTGATTTCTAGCTGTTTCCTATAATGGGCCTTCTGCTCTACTTGTGGGAGTTCACCACATGTAGAAACAACTTTATACAATCTTCTGTGGACTTGCGAAGCTATATAAACTTGTCTTTCAACTGTTTTACAGTTAAATACTACTTTTCAGTGCATTCTGGTGGTTTGAAACACTGGTTTCATGTGAACTAACTCTATTTCAAGGATTTCTGCAGTGTACAACATCCTTTCTAGACTAGAGACTTACATTTTGATGTCTTTTACACTTGTTATCACACAATTCTATGATATTCATTAGTATTTGCTCTGAATGACTACTGATTTCTAGCTGTTTCCTATAATGGGCCTTCTTTTCTACTTGTGGGACTTCACCACATGTAGAAACAACTTTATACACTCTTTTCTGATCTTGAGAAGCTATATACACTTGTCTTTCAACTGTTTTACAGTTGAATACTACTTTTCAGTGAATTCTAGTGGGTTGAAACACTGTTTTCTTGTGAAGTAACTCTATTTCAAGGATTTCTGTAGTGTATAACATCCTTTCTAGACTAGAAACTTACATTTTGATGTCTTTTACACTTGTTCTCACACAATTCTATGATATTCATTAGTATTTCCTCTGAATTACTACTGATTTCTAGCTGTTTCCTATAATGGGCCTTCTGCTCTACTTGTGGGAGTTCACCACATGTAGAAACAACTTTATACAGTCTTCTGTGGACTTGCGAATCTATATAAACTTGTCTTTCAACTGTTTTACAGTTAAATACTACTTTTCCGAGCATTCTGGTGGTTTGAAACACTGGTTTCATGTGAGCTAACTCTATTTCAAGGATTTCTGCAGTGTACAACATCCTTTATAGACTAGAGACTTACATTTTGATGTCTTTTACACTTGTTCCCTATTATGTGATATTCATTAGTATTTGCTCTGAATGACTACTGATTTCTAGCTGTTTCCTATAATGGGCCTTCTTTTCTACTTGTGGGACTTCACCAAATGTAGAAACAAGTTTATACACTCTTTCTGAAATTGAGAAGCTACATACACTTGTCTTTCAACTGTTTTACAGTTGAATACTACTTTTCAGTGAATTCTAGTGGGTTGAAACACTGTTTTCTTGTGAAGTAACTCTATTTCAAGGATTTCTGTAGTGTATAACATCCTTTCTAGACTAGAAACTTACATTTTGATGTCTTTTACACTTGTTCTCTCTCTATTATGTGATATTCATTAGTATTTGCTCTGAATGACTACTGATTTCTAGCTGTTTCCTATAATGGGCCTTCTTTTCTACTTGTGGGACTTCACCACATGTAGAAACAACTTTATACAGTCTTCTGTGGACTTGCGAAGCTATATACACTTGTCTTTCAACTGTTTTACAGTTGAATACTACTTTTCAGTGAATTCTGGTGGTTTCAAACACTGTTTTCTTGTGAAGTAACTCTATTTCAAGGATTTCTGTAGTGTATAACATCCTTTCTAGACTAGAAACTTACATTTTGATGTCTTTTACTCTTGTTCTCACACAATTCTATGATATTCATGAGTATTTTCTCTGAATGACTACTGATTTCTAGCTGTTTCCTATAATGGGCCTTCTTTTCTACTTGTGGGACTTCACCACATGTAGAAACAAGTTTATACACTCTTTCTGAAATTGAGAAGCTACATACACTTGTCTTTCAACTGTTTTACAGTTGAATACTACTTTTCAGTGAATTCTAGTGGGTTGAAACACTGTTTTCTTGTGAAGTAACTCTATTTCAAGGATTTCTGTAGTGTATAACATCCTTTCTAGACTAGAAACTTACATTTTGATGTCTTTTACACTTGTTCTCACACAATTCTATGATATTCATTAGTATTTCCTCATAATTACTACTGATTTCTAGCTGTTTCCTATAATGGGCCTTCTGCTCTACTTGTGGGAGTTCACCACATGTAGAAACAACTTTATACAGTATTCTGTGGATTTGCGAATCTATATAAACTTGTCTTTCAACTCTTTTACAGTTAAATACTACTTTTCAGTGCATTCTGGTGGTTTGAAACACTGGTTTCATGTGAACTAACTCTATTTCAAGGATTTCTGCAGTGTACAACATCCTTTCTAGACTACAGACTTACATTTTGATGTCTTTTACACTTGTTATCACACAATTCTATGATATTCATTAGTATTTGCTCTGAATGACTACTGATTTCTAGCTGTTTCCTATAATGGGCCTTCTTTTCTACTTGTGGGACTTCACCACATGTAGAAACAACTTTATACACTCTTTTCTGATCTTGAGAAGCTATATACACTTGTCTTTCAACTGTTTTACAGTTGAATACTACTTTTCAGTGAATTCTAGTGGGTTGAAACACTGTTTTCTTGTGAAGTAACTCTATTTCAAGGATTTCTGTAGTGTATAACATCCTTTCTAGACTAGAAACTTACATTTTGATGTCTTTTACACTTGTTCTCACACAATTCTATGATATTCATTAGTATTTCCTCTGAATTACTACTGATTTCTAGCTGTTTCCTATAATGGGCCTTCTGCTCTACTTGTGGGAGTTCACCACATGTAGAAACAACTTTATACAGTCTTCTGTGGACTTGCGAATCTATATAAACTTGTCTTTCAACTGTTTTACAGTTAAATACTACTTTTCCGAGCATTCTGGTGGTTTGAAACACTGGTTTCATGTGAGCTAACTCTATTTCAAGGATTTCTGCAGTGTACAACATCCTTTATAGACTAGAGACTTACATTTTGATGTCTTTTACACTTGTTCCCTATTATGTGATATTCATTAGTATTTGCTCTGAATGACTACTGATTTCTAGCTGTTTCCTATAATGGGCCTTCTTTTCTACTTGTGGGACTTCACCAAATGTAGAAACAAGTTTATACACTCTTTCTGAAATTGAGAAGCTACATACACTTGTCTTTCAACTGTTTTACAGTTGAATACTACTTTTCAGTGAATTCTAGTGGGTTGAAACACTGTTTTCTTGTGAAGTAACTCTATTTCAAGGATTTCTGTAGTGTATAACATCCTTTCTAGACTAGAAACTTACATTTTGATGTCTTTTACACTTGTTCTCTCTCTATTATGTGATATTCATTAGTATTTGCTCTGAATGACTACTGATTTCTAGCTGTTTCCTATAATGGGCCTTCTTTTCTACTTGTGGGACTTCACCACATGTAGAAACAACTTTATACAGTCTTCTGTGGACTTGCGAAGCTATATACACTTGTCTTTCAACTGTTTTACAGTTGAATACTACTTTTCAGTGAATTCTGGTGGTTTCAAACACTGTTTTCTTGTGAAGTAACTCTATTTCAAGGATTTCTGTAGTGTATAACATCCTTTCTAGACTAGAAACTTACATTTTGATGTCTTTTACTCTTGTTCTCACACAATTCTATGATATTCATGAGTATTTTCTCTGAATGACTACTGATTTCTAGCTGTTTCCTATAATGGGCCTTCTTTTCTACTTGTGGGACTTCACCACATGTAGAAACAAGTTTATACACTCTTTCTGAAATTGAGAAGCTACATACACTTGTCTTTCAACTGTTTTACAGTTGAATACTACTTTTCAGTGAATTCTAGTGGGTTGAAACACTGTTTTCTTGTGAAGTAACTCTATTTCAAGGATTTCTGTAGTGTATAACATCCTTTCTAGACTAGAAACTTACATTTTGATGTCTTTTACACTTGTTCTCACACAATTCTATGATATTCATTAGTATTTCCTCATAATTACTACTGATTTCTAGCTGTTTCCTATAATGGGCCTTCTGCTCTACTTGTGGGAGTTCACCACATGTAGAAACAACTTTATACAGTATTCTGTGGATTTGCGAATCTATATAAACTTGTCTTTCAACTCTTTTACAGTTAAATACTACTTTTCAGTGCATTCTGGTGGTTTGAAACACTGGTTTCATGTGAACTAACTCTATTTCAAAGATTTCTGCAGTGTACAACATCCTTTTTAGACTAGAGACTTACATTTTGATGTCTTTTACTCTTGTTCTCTCTCTATTCTATGATATTCATTAGTATTTGCTCTGAATGACTACTGATTTCTAGCTGTTTCCTATAATGGGCCTTCTTTTCTACTTGTGGGACTTCACCACATGTAGAAACAACTTTATACACTCTTTTCTGATCTTGAGAAGCTATATACACTTGTCTTTCAACTGTTTTACAGTTGAATACTACTTTTCAGTGAATTCTAGTGGGTTGAAACACTGTTTTCTTGTGAAGTAACTCTATTTCAAGGATTTCTGTAGTGTATAACATCCTTTCTAGACTAGAAACTTACATTTTGATGTCTTTTACACTTGTTCTCACACAATTCTATGATATTCATTAGTATTTCCTCTGAATTACTACTGATTTCTAGCTGTTTCCTATAATGGGCCTTCTGCTCTACTTGTGGGAGTTCACCACATGTAGAAACAACTTTATACAGTCTTCTGTGGACTTGCGAATCTATATAAACTTGTCTTTCAACTGTTTTACAGTTAAATACTACTTTTCCGAGCATTCTGGTGGTTTGAAACACTGGTTTCATGTGAGCTAACTCTATTTCAAGGATTTCTGCAGTGTACAACATCCTTTATAGACTAGAGACTTACATTTTGATGTCTTTTACACTTGTTCTCTATTATGTGATATTCATTAGTATTTGCTCTGAATGACTACTGATTTCTAGCTGTTTCCTATAATGGGCCTTCTTTTCTACTTGTGGGACTTCACCACATGTAGAAACAACTTTATACACTCTTCCCTGAACTTGAGAAGCTATATACAATTGTCTTTCAACTGTTTTACAGTTGAATACTAATTTTCAGTGAATTTTAGTGGGTTGAAACACTGTTTTCTTGTGAAGTAACTCTATTTCAAGGATTTCTGTAGTGTATAACATCCTTTCTAGACTAGAAACTAACATTATGATGTCTTTTACACTTGTTCTCACACAATTCTATGATATTCATTAGTATTTCCTCTGAATTACTATTGATTTCTAGCTGTTTCCTATAATGGGCCTTCTTTTCTACTTGTGGGACTTCACCACATGTAGAAACAACTTTATACAGTCTTCTGTGGACTTGCGAAGCTATATACACTTGTCTTTCAACTGTTTTACAGTTGAATACTACTTTTCAGTGAATTCTGGTGATTTCAAACACTGGTTTCATGTGAACTAACTCTATTTCAAGTATTTCTGCAGTGTACAACATCCTTTCTAGACTAGAGACTTACATTTAGATGTCTTTTACACTTGTTCTCTCACTATTCTGTGATATTCATTAGTATTTGCTCTGAATGACTACTGATTTCTAGCTGTTTCCTATAATGGGCCTTCTTTTCTACTTGTGGGACTTCACCAAATGTAGAAACAAGTTTATACACTCTTTCTGAAATTGAGAAGCTACATACACTTGTCTTTCAACTGTTTTACAGTTGAATACTACTTTTCAGTGAATTCTACTGGGTTGAAACACTGTTTTCTTGTGAAGTAACTCTATTTCAAGGATTTCTGTAGTGTATAACATCCTTTCTAGACTAGAAACTTACATTTTGATGTCTTTTACACTTGTTCTCTCTCTATTATGTGATATTCATTAGTATTTGCTCTGAATGACTACTGATTTCTAGCTGTTTCCTATAATGGGCCTTATTTTCTACTTGTGGGACTTCACCACATGTAGAAACAACTTTATACAGTCTTCTGTGGACTTGCGAAGCTATATACACTTGTCTTTCAACTGTTTTACAGTTGAATACTACTTTTCAGTGAATTCTGGTGGTTTCAAACACTGGTTTCATGTGAACTAACTCTATTTCAAGTATTTCTGCAGTGTACAACATCCTTTCTAGACTAGAGACTTACATTTAGATGTCTTTTACACTTGTTCTCTCACTATTCTGTGATATTCATTAGTATTTGCTCTGAATGACTACTGATTTCTAGCTGTTTCCTATAATGGGCCTTCTTTTCTACTTGTGGGACTTCACCACATGTAGAAACAAGTTTATACACTCTTTCTGAAATTGAGAAGCTACATACACTTGTCTTTCAACTGTTTTACAGTTGAATACTACTTTTCAGTGAATTCTAGTGGGTTGAAACACTGTTTTCTTGTGAAGTAACTCTATTTCAAGGATTTCTGTAGTGTATAACATCCTTTCTAGACTAGAAACTTACATTTTGATGTCTTTTACACTTGTTCTCTCTCTATTATGTGATATTCATTAGTATTTGCTCTGAATGACTACTGATTTCTAGCTGTTTCCTATAATGGGCCTTATTTTCTACTTGTGGGACTTCACCACATGTAGAAACAACTTTATACAGTCTTCTGTGGACTTGCGAAGCTATATACACTTGTCTTTCAACTGTTTTACAGTTGAATACTACTTTTCAGTGAATTCTGGTGGTTTCAAACACTGGTTTCATGTGAACTAACTCTATTTCAAGTATTTCTGCAGTGTACAACATCCTTTCTAGACTAGAGACTTACATTTAGATGTCTTTTACACTTGTTCTCTCACTATTCTGTGATATTCATTAGTATTTGCTCTGAATGACTACTGATTTCTAGCTGTTTCCTATAATGGGCCTTCTTTTCTACTTGTGGGACTTCACCAAATGTAGAAACAAGTTTATACACTCTTTCTGAAATTGAGAAGCTACATACACTTGTCTTTCAACTGTTTTACAGTTGAATACTACTTTTCAGTGAATTCTAGTGGGTTGAAACACTGTTTTCTTGTGAAGTAACTCTATTTCAAGGATTTCTGTAGTGTATAACATCCTTTCTAGACTAGAAACTTACATTTTGATGTCTTTTACACTTGTTCTCACACAATTCTATGATATTCATTAGTATTTCCTCAGAATTACTACTGATTTCTAGCTGTTTCCTATAATGGGCCTTCTGCTCTACTTGTGGGACTTCACCACATGTAGAAACAACTTTATACAGTATTCTGTGGATTTGCGAATCTATATAAACTTGTCTTTCAACTGTTTTACAGTTAAATACTACTTTTCAGTGCATTCTGGTGGTTTGAAACACTGGTTTCATGTGAACTAACTCTATTTCAAAGATTTCTGCAGTGTACAACATCCTTTCTAGACTAGAGACTTACATTTTGATGTCTTTTACTCTTGTTCTCTCTCTATTCTATGATATTCATTAGTATTTGCTCTGAATGACTACTGATTTCTAGCTGTTTCCTATAATGGGCCTTCTTTTCTACTTGTGGGACTTCACCACATGTAGAAACAACTTTATACACTCTTTTCTGATCTTGAGAAGCTATATACACTTGTCTTTCAACTGTTTTACAGTTGAATACTACTTTTCAGTGAATTCTAGTGGGTTGAAACACTGTTTTCTTGTGAAGTAACTCTATTTCAAGGATTTCTGTAGTGTATAACATCCTTTCTAGACTAGAAACTTACATTTTGATGTCTTTTACACTTGTTCTCACACAATTCTATGATATTCATTAGTATTTGCTCTGAATGACTACTGATTTCTAGCTGTTTCCTATAATGGGCCTTCTGCTCTACTTGTGGGAGTTCACCACATGTAGAAACAACTTTATACAATCTTCTGTGGACTTGCGAAGCTATATAAACTTGTCTTTCAACTGTTTTACAGTTAAATACTACTTTTCAGTGCATTCTGGTGGTTTGAAACACTGGTTTCATGTGAACTAACTCTATTTCAAGGATTTCTGCAGTGTACAACATCCTTTCTAGACTAGAGACTTACATTTTGATGTCTTTTACACTTGTTCTCACACAATTCTATGATATTCATTAGTATTTGCTCTGAATGACTACTGATTTCTAGCTGTTTCCTATAATGGGCCTTCTTTTCTACTTGTGGGACTTCACCACATGTAGAAACAACTTTATACACTCTTTTCTGATCTTGAGAAGCTATATACACTTGTCTTTCAACTGTTTTACAGTTGAATACTACTTTTCAGTGAATTCTAGTGGGTTGAAACACTGTTTTCTTGTGAAGTAACTCTATTTCAAGGATTTCTGTAGTGTATAACATCCTTTCTAGACTAGAAACTTACATTTTGATGTCTTTTACACTTGTTCTCACACAATTCTATGATATTCATTAGTATTTCCTCTGAATTACTACTGATTTCTACCTGTTTCCTATAATGGGCCTTCTGCTCTACTTGTGGGAGTTCACCACATGTAGAAACAACTTTATACAGTCTTCTGTGGACTTGCGAATCTATATAAACTTGTCTTTCAACTGTTTTACAGTTAAATACTACTTTTCCGAGCATTCTGGTGGTTTGAAACACTGGTTTCATGTGAGCTAACTCTATTTCAAGGATTTCTGCAGTGTACAACATCCTTTATAGACTAGAGACTTACATTTTGATGTCTTTTACACTTGTTCCCTATTATGTGATATTCATTAGTATTTGCTCTGAATGACTACTGATTTCTAGCTGTTTCCTATAATGGGCCTTCTTTTCTACTTGTGGGACTTCACCACATGTAGAAACAACTTTATACACTCTTCCCTGAACTTGAGAAGCTATATACAATTGTCTTTCAACAGTTTTACAGTTGAATACTACTTTTCAGTGAATTTTAGTGGGTTGAAACACTGTTTTCTTGTGAAGTAACTCTATTTCAAGGATTTCTGTAGTGTATAACATCCTTTCTAGACTAGAAACTAACATTATGATGTCTTTTACACTTGTTCTCACACAATTCTATGATATTCATTAGTATTTCCTCTGAATTACTACTGATTTCTAGCTGTTTCCTATAATGGGCCTTCTTTTCTACTTGTGGGACTTCACCACATGTAGAAACAACTTTATACAGTCTTCTGTGGACTTGCGAAGCTATATACACTTGTCTTTCAACTGTTTTACAGTTGAATACTACTTTTCAGTGAATTCTGGTGGTTTCAAACACTGGTTTCATGTGAACTAACTCTATTTCAAGTATTTCTGCAGTGTACAACATCCTTTCTAGACTAGAGACTTACATTTAGATGTCTTTTACACTTGTTCTCTCACTATTCTGTGATATTCATTAGTATTTGCTCTGAATGACTACTGATTTCTAGCTGTTTCCTATAATGGGCCTTCTTTTCTACTTGTGGGACTTCACCACATGTAGAAACAAGTTTATACACTCTTTCTGAAATTGAGAAGCTACATACACTTGTCTTTCAACTGTTTTACAGTTGAATACTACTTTTCAGTGAATTCTAGTGGGTTGAAACACTGTTTTCTTGTGAAGTAACTCTATTTCAAGGATTTCTGTAGTGTATAACATGCTTTCTAGACTAGAAACTTACATTTTGATGTCTTTTACACTTTTTCTCTCTCTATTATGTGATATTCATTAGTATTTGCTCTGAATGACTACTGATTTCTAGCTGTTTCCTATAATGGGCCTTATTTTCTACTTGTGGGACTTCACCACATGTAGAAACAACTTTATACACTCTTCCCTGAACTTGAGAAGCTATATACACTTGTCTTTCAACTGTTTTACAGTTGAATACTACTTTTCAGTGAATTCTAGTGGGATGAAACACTGTTTTCTTGTGAAGTAACTCTATTTCAAGGATTTCTGTAGTGTATAACATCCTTTCTAGACTAGAAACTTACATTTTGATGTATTTTACTCTTGTTCTCACACAATTCTATGATATTCATTAGTATTTCCTCATAATTACTACTGATTTCTAGCTGTTTCCTATAATGGGCCTTCTGCTCTACTTGTGGGAGTTCACCACATGTAGAAACAACTTTATACAGTATTCTGTGGATTTGCGAATCTATATAAACTTGTCTTTCAACTCTTTTACAGTTAAATACTACTTTTCAGTGCATTCTGGTGGTTTGAAACACTGGTTTCATGTGAACTAACTATTTCAAAGATTTCTGCAGTGTACAACATCCTTTCTAGACTAGAGACTTACATTTTGATGTCTTTTACTCTTGTTCTCTCTCTATTCTATGATATTCATTAGTATTTGCTCTGAATGACTACTGATTTCTAGCTGTTTCCTATAATGGGCCTTCTTTTCTACTTGTGGGACTTCACCACATGTAGAAACAACTTTATACACTCTTTTCTGATCTTGAGAAGCTATAAGAACTTGTCTTTCAACTGTTTTACAGTTGAATACTACTTTTCAGTGAATTCTAGTGGGTTGAAACACTGTTTTCTTGTGAAGTAACTCTATTTCAAGGATTTCTGTAGTGTATAACATCCTTTCTAGACTAGAAACTTACATTTTGATGTCTTTTACACTTGTTCTCACACAATTTTATGATATTCATGAGTATTTGCTCTGAATGACTACTGATTTCTAGCTGTTTCCTATAATGGGCCTTCTTTTCTACTTGTGGGACTGCACCACATGTAGAAACAACTTTATACACTCTTTTCTGATCTTGAGAAGCTATAAGAACTTGTCTTTCAACTGTTTTACAGTTGAATACTACTTTTCAGTGAATTCTAGTGGGATGAAACACTGTTTTCTTGTGAAGTAACTCTATTTCAAGGATTTCTGTAGTGTATAACATCCTTTCTAGACTAGAAACTTACATTTTGATGTCTTTTACACTTGTTCTCACACAATTCTATGATATTCATTAGTATTTCCTCTGAATTACTACTGATTTCTAGCTGTTTCCTATAATGGGCCTTCTGCTCTACTTGTGGGAGTTCACCACATGTAGAAACAGCTTTATACAGTCTTCTGTGGACTTGCGAATCTATATAAACTTGTCTTTCAACTGTTTTACAGTTAAATACTACTTTTCCGAGCATTCTGGTGGTTTGAAACACTGGTTTCATGTGAGCTAACTCTATTTCAAGGATTTCTGCAGTGTACAACATCCTTTATAGACTAGAGACTTACATTTTGATGTCTTTTACACTTGTTCTCTATTATGTGATATTCATTAGTATTTGCTCTGAATGACTACTGATTTCTAGCTGTTTCCTATAATGGGCCTTCTTTTCTACTTGTGGGACTTCACCACATGTAGAAACAACTTTATACACTCTTCCCTGAACTTGAGAAGCTATATACAATTGTCTTTCAACTGTTTTACAGTTGAATACTACATTTCAGTGAATTTTAGTGGGTTGAAACACTGTTTTCTTGTGAAGTAACTCTATTTCAAGGATTTCTGTAGTGTATAACATCCTTTCTAGACTAGAAACTTACATTTTGATGTCTTTTACTCTTGTTCTCACACAATTCTATGATATTCATGAGTATTTTCTCTGAATTACTACTGATTTCTAGCTGTTTCCTATAATGGGCCTTATTTTCTACTTGTGGTACTTCACCACATGTAGAAACAACTTTATACAGTCTTCTGTGGACTTGCGAAGCTATATACACTTGTCTTTCCACTGTTTTACTGTTGAACAATACTTTTCAGTGAATTCTAGTGGGTTGAAACACTGTTTTCTTGTGAAGTAACTCTATTTCAAGGATTTCTGTAGTGTATAACATCCTTTCTAGACAAGAAACTTACATTTTGATGTCTTTTATACTTGTTCTCACACAATTCTATGATATTCATTAGTATTTCCTCAGAATTACTACTGATTTCTAGCTGTTTCCTATAATGGGCCTTCTGCTCTACTTGTGGGACTTCACCACATGTAGAAACAACTTTATACAGTCTTCTGTGGACTTGCGAAGCTATATACACTTGTCTTTCAACTGTTTTACAGTTGAACACTACTTTTCAGTGAATTCTAGTGGGTTGAAACACTGTTTTCTTGTGAAGTAACTCTATTTCAAAGATTTCTGTAGTGTATAACATCCTTTCTAGACTAGAAACTTACATTTTGATGTCTTTTACACTTGTTCTCACACAATTCTATGATATTCATTAGTATTTCCTCTGAATTACTACTGATTTCTAGCTGTTTCCTATAATGGGCCTTCTGCTCTACTTGTGGGAGTTCACCACATGTAGAAACAACTTTATACAGTCTTCTGTGGACTTGCGAATCTATATAAACTTGTCTTTCAACTGTTTTACAGTTAAATACTACTTTTCCGAGCATTCTGGTGGTTTGAAACACTGGTTTCATGTGAGCTAACTCTATTTCAAGGATTTCTGCAGTGTACAACATCCTTTATAGACTAGAGACTTACATTTTGATGTCTTTTACACTTGTTCTCTCTCTATTATGTGATATTCATTAGTATTTGCTCTGAATGACTACTGATTTCTAGCTGTTTCCTATAATGGGCCTTATTTTCTACTTGTGGGACTTCACCACATGTAGAAACAACTTTATACACTCTTCCCTGAACTTGAGAAGCTATATACACTTGTCTTTCAACTGTTTTACAGTTGAATACTACTTTTCAGTGAATTCTAGTGGGATGAAACACTGTTTTCTTGTGAAGTAAATCTATTTCAAGGATTTCTGTAGTGTATAACATCCTTTCTAGACTAGAAACTTACATTTTGATGTCTTTTACTCTTGTTCTCACACAATTCTATGATATTCATGAGTATTTTCTCTGAATTACTACTGATTTCTAGCTGTTTCCTATAATGGGCCTTATTTTCTACTTGTGGGACTTCACCCCATGTAGAAACAACTTTATACACTCTTCCCTGAACTTGAGAAGCTATATACACTTGTCTTTCAACTGTTTTACAGTTGAACACTACTTTTCAGTGAATTCTAGTGGGTTGAAACACTGTTTTCTTGTGAAGTAACTCTATTTCAAGGATTTCTGTAGTGTATAACATCCTTTCTAGACTAGAAACTTACATTTTTATGTCTTTTACACTTGTTCTCACACAATTCTATGATATTCATTAGTATTTCCTCATAATTACTACTGATTTCTAGCTGTTTCCTATAATGGGCCTTCTGCTCTACTTGTGGGAGTTCACCACATGTAGAAACAACTTTATACAGTCTTCTGTGGACTTGCGAATTTATATAAACTTGTCTTTCAACTGTTTTACAGTTAAATACTACTTTTCCGAGCATTCTGGTGGTTTGAAACACTGGTTTCATGTGAGCTAACTCTATTTCAAGGATTTCTGCAGTGTACAACATCCTTTATAGACTAGAGACTTACATTTTGATGTCTTTTACACTTGTTCTCTCTCTATTATGTGATATTCATTAGTATTTGCTCTGAATGACTACTGATTTCTAGCTGTTTCCTATAATGGGCCTTATTTTCTACTTGTGGGACTTCACCACATGTAGAAACAACTTTATACACTCTTCCCTGAACTTGAGAAGCTATATACACTTGTCTTTCAACTGTTTTACAGTTGAATACTACTTTTCAGTGAATTCTAGTGGGATGAAACACTGTTTTCTTGTGAAGTAACTCTATTTCAAGGATTTCTGTAGTGTATAACATCCTTTCTAGACTAGAAACTTACATTTTGATGTCTTTTACTCTTGTTCTCACACAATTCTATGATATTCATGAGTATTTTCTCGGAATGACTACTGATTTCTAGCTGTTTCCTATAATGGGCCTTCTTTTCTACTTGTGGGACTTCACCACATGTAGAAACAAGTTTATACACTCTTTCTGAAATTGAGAAGCTATATACACTTGTCTTTCAACTGTTTTACAGTTGAATACTACTTTTCAGTGAATTCTAGTGGGATGAAACACTGTTTTCTTGTGAAGTAAATCTATTTCAAGGATTTCTGTAGTGTATAACATCCTTTCTAGACTAGAAACTTACATTTTGATGTCTTTTACTCTTGTTCTCACACAATTCTATGATATTCATGAGTATTTTCTCTGAATTACTACTGATTTCTAGCTGTTTCCTATAATGGGCCTTATTTTCTACTTGTGGGACTTCACCACATGTAGAAACAAGTTTATACACTCTTTCTGAAATTGAGAAGCTATATACACTTGTCTTTCAACTGTTTTACAGTTGAATACTACTTTTCAGTGAATTCTAGTGGGTTGAAACACTGTTTTCTTGTGAAGTAACTCTATTTCAAGGATTTCTGTATTGTATAACATCCTTTCTAGACTAGAAACTTACATTTTGATGTCTTTTACACTTGTTCTCACACAATTCTATGATATTCATTAGTATTTCCTCATAATTACTACTGATTTCTAGCTGTTTCCTATAATGGGCCTTCTGCTCTACTTGTGGGACTTCACCACATGTAGAAACAACTTTATACAGTATTCTGTGGATTTGCGAATCTATATAAACTTGTCTTTCAACTCTTTTACAGTTAAATACTACTTTTCAGTGCATTCTGGTGGTTTGAAACACTGGTTTCATGTGAACTAACTCTATTTCAAAGATTTCTGCAGTGTACAACATCCTTTCTAGACCAGAGACTTACATTTTGATGTCTTTTACACTTGTTCTCTCTCTATTATGTGATATTCATTAGTATTTGCTCTGAATGACTACTGATTTCTAGCTGTTTCCTATAATGGGCCTTATTTTCTACTTGTGGGACTTCACCACATGTAGAAACAACTTTATACACTCTTCCCTGAACTTGAGAAGCTATATACACTTGTCTTTCAACTGTTTTACAGTTGAATACTACTTTTCAGTGAATTCTAGTGGGATGAAACACTGTTTTCTTGTGAAGTAACTCTATTTCAAGGATTTCTGTAGTGTATAACATCCTTTCTAGACTAGAAACTTACATTTTGATGTCTTTTACTCTTGTTCTCACACAATTCTATGATATTCATGAGTATTTTCTCTGAATGACTACTGATTTCTAGCTGTTTCCTATAATGGGCCTTCTTTTCTACTTGTGGGACTTCACCACATGTAGAAACAAGTTTATACACTCTTTCTGAAATTGAGAAGCTACATACACTTGTCTTTCAACTGTTTTACAGTTTAATACTACTTTTCAGTGAATTCTAGTGGGTTGAAACACTGTTTTCTTGTGAAGTAACTCTATTTCAAGGATTTCTGTAGTGTATAACATCCTTTCTAGACTAGAAACTTACATTTTGATGTCTTTTACACTTGTTCTCACACAATTCTATGATATTCATTAGTATTTCCTCATAATTACTACTGATTTCTAGCTGTTTCCTATAATGGGCCTTCTGCTCTACTTGTGGGAGTTCACCACATGTAGAAACAACTTTATACAGTATTCTGTGGATTTGCGAATCTATATAAACTTGTCTTTCAACTCTTTTACAGTTAAATACTACTTTTCAGTGCATTCCGGTGGTTTGAAACACTGGTTTCATGTGAACTAACTCTATTTCAAAGATTTCTGCAGTGTACAACATCCTTTCTAGACTAGAGACTTACATTTTGATGTCTTTTACTCTTGTTCTCTCTCTATTCTATGATATTCATTAGTATTTGCTCTGAATGACTACTGATTTCTAGCTGTTTCCTATAATGGGCCTTCTTTTCTACTTGTGGGACTTCACCACATGTAGAAACAACTTTATACACTCTTTTCTGATCTTGAGAAGCTATAAGAACTTGTCTTTCAACTGTTTTACAGTTGAATACTACTTTTCAGTGAATTCTAGTGGGTTGAAACACTGTTTTCTTGTGAAGTAACTCTATTTCAAGGATTTCTGTAGTGTATAACATCCTTTCTAGACTAGAAACTTACATTTTGATGTCTTTTACATTTGTTCTCACACAATTCTATGATATTCATTAGTATTTCCTCTGAATTACTACTGATTTCTAGCTGTTTCCTATAATGGGCCTTCTGCTCTACTTGTGGGAGTTCACCACATGTAGAAACAACTTTATACAGTCTTCTGTGGACTTGCGAATCTATATAAACTTGTCTTTCAACTGTTTTACAGTTAAATACTACTTTTCCGAGCATTCTGGTGGTTTGAAACACTGGTTTCATGTGAGCTAACTCTATTTCAAGGATTTCTGCAGTGTACAACATCCTTTATAGACTAGAGACTTACATTTTGATGTCTTTTACACTTGTTCTCTCTCTATTATGTGATATTCATTAGTATTTGCTCTGAATGACTACTGATTTCTAGCTGTTTCCTATAATGGGCCTTATTTTCTACTTGTGGGACTTCACCACATGTAGAAACAACTTTATACACTCTTCCCTGAACTTGAGAAGCTATATACACTTGTCTTTCAACTGTTTTACAGTTGAATACTACTTTTCAGTGAATTCTAGTGGGATGAAACACTGTTTTCTTGTGAAGTAACTCTATTTCAAGGATTTCTGTAGTGTATAACATCCTTTCTAGACTAGAAACTTACATTTTGATGTCTTTTACTCTTGTTCTCACACAATTCTATGATATTCATGAGTATTTTCTCGGAATGACTACTGATTTCTAGCTGTTTCCTATAATGGGCCTTCTTTTCTACTTGTGGGACTTCACCACATGTAGAAACAAGTTTATACACTCTTTCTGAAATTGAGAAGCTATATACACTTGTCTTTCAACTGTTTTACAGTTGAATACTACTTTTCAGTGAATTCTAGTGGGATGAAACACTGTTTTCTTGTGAAGTAAATCTATTTCAAGGATTTCTGTAGTGTATAACATCCTTTCTAGACTAGAAACTTACATTTTGATGTCTTTTACTCTTGTTCTCACACAATTCTATGATATTCATGAGTATTTTCTCTGAATTACTACTGATTTCTAGCTGTTTCCTATAATGGGCCTTATTTTCTACTTGTGGGACTTCACCACATGTAGAAACAAGTTTATACACTCTTTCTGAAATTGAGAAGCTATATACACTTGTCTTTCAACTGTTTTACAGTTGAATACTACCTTTCAGTGAATTCTAGTGGGTTGAAACACTGTTTTCTTGTGAAGTAACTCTATTTCAAGGATTTCTGTAGTGTATAACATCCTTTCTAGACTAGAAACTTACATTTTGATGTCTTTTACACTTGTTCTCACACAATTCTATGATATTCATTAGTATTTCCTCATAATTACTACTGATTTCTAGCTGTTTCCTATAATGGGCCTTCTGCTCTACTTGTGGGACTTCACCACATGTAGAAACAACTTTATACAGTATTCTGTGGATTTGCGAATCTATATAAACTTGTCTTTCAACTCTTTTACAGTTAAATACTACTTTTCAGTGCATTCTGGTGGTTTGAAACACTGGTTTCATGTGAACTAACTCTATTTCAAAGATTTCTGCAGTGTACAACATCCTTTCTAGACTAGAGACTTACATTTTGATGTCTTTTACACTTGTTCTCTCTCTATTATGTGATATTCATTAGTATTTGCTCTGAATGACTACTGATTTCTAGCTGTTTCCTATAATGGGCCTTATTTTCTACTTGTGGGACTTCACCACATGTAGAAACAACTTTATACACTCTTCCCTGAACTTGAGAAGCTATATACACTTGTCTTTCAACTGTTTTACAGTTGAATACTACTTTTCAGTGAATTCTAGTGGGATGAAACACTGTTTTCTTGTGAAGTAACTCTATTTCAAGGATTTCTGTAGTGTATAACATCCTTTCTAGACTAGAAACTTACATTTTGATGTCTTTTACTCTTGTTCTCACACAATTCTATGATATTCATGAGTATTTTCTCTGAATGACTACTGATTTCTAGCTGTTTCCTATAATGGGCCTTCTTTTCTACTTGTGGGACTTCACCACATGTAGAAACAAGTTTATACACTCTTTCTGAAATTGAGAAGCTACATACACTTGTCTTTCAACTGTTTTACAGTTTAATACTACTTTTCAGTGAATTCTAGTGGGTTGAAACACTGTTTTCTTGTGAAGTAACTCTATTTCAAGCATTTCTGTAGTGTATAACATCCTTTCTAGACTAGAAACTTACATTTTGATGTCTTTTACACTTGTTCTCACACAATTCTATGATATTCATTAGTATTTCCTCATAATTACTACTGATTTCTAGCTGTTTCCTATAATGGGCCTTCTGCTCTACTTGTGGGAGTTCACCACATGTAGAAACAACTTTATACAGTATTCTGTGGATTTGCGAATCTATATAAACTTGTCTTTCAACTCTTTTACAGTTAAATACTACTTTTCAGTGCATTCTGGTGGTTTGAAACACTGGTTTCATGTGAACTAACTCTATTTCAAAGATTTCTGCAGTGTACAACATCCTTTCTAGACTAGAGACTTACATTTTGATGTCTTTTACTCTTGTTCTCTCTCTATTCTATGATATTCATTAGTATTTGCTCTGAATGACTACTGATTTCTAGCTGTTTCCTATAATGGGCCTTCTTTTCTACTTGTGGGACTTCACCACATTTAGAAACAACTTTATACACTCTTTTCTGATCTTGAGAAGCTATATACACTTGTCTTTCAACTGTTTTACAGTTGAATACTACTTTTCAGTGAATTCTAGTGGGTTGAAACACTGTTTTCTTGTGAAGTAACTCTATTTCAAGGATTTCTGTAGTGTATAACATCCTTTCTAGACTAGAAACTTACATTTTGATGTCTTTTACACTTGTTCTCACACAATTCTATGATATTCATTAGTATTTCCTCTGAATTACTACTGATTTCTAGCTGTTTCCTATAATGGGCCTTCTGCTCTACTTGTGGGAGTTCACCACATGTAGAAACAGCTTTATACAGTCTTCTGTGGACTTGCGAATCTATATAAACTTGTCTTTCAACTGTTTTACAGTTAAATACTACTTTTCCGAGCATTCTGGTGGTTTGAAACACTGGTTTCATGTGAGCTAACTCTATTTCAAGGATTTCTGCAGTGTACAACATCCTTTATAGACTAGAGACTTACATTTTGATGTCTTTTACACTTGTTCTCTATTATGTGATATTCATTAGTATTTGCTCTGAATGACTACTGATTTCTAGCTGTTTCCTATAATGGGCCTTCTTTTCTACTTGTGGGACTTCACCACATGTAGAAACAACTTTATACACTCTTCCCTGAACTTGAGAAGCTATATACAATTGTCTTTCAACTGTTTTACAGTTGAATACTACTTTTCAGTGAATTTTAGTGGGTTGAAACACTGTTTTCTTGTGAAGTAACTCTATTTCAAGGATTTCTGTAGTGTATAACATCCTTTCTAGACTAGAAACTAACATTATGATGTCTTTTACACTTGTTCTCACACAATTCTATGATATTCATTAGTATTTCCTCTGAATGACTACTGATTTCTAGCTGTTTCCTATAATGGGCCTTCTTTTCTACTTGTGGGACTTCACCACATGTAGAAACAACTTTATACAGTCTTCTGTGGACTTGCGAAGCTATATACACTTGTCTTTCAACTGTTTTACAGTGGAATACTACTTTTCAGTGAATTCTGGTGGGTTGAAACACTGTTTTCTTGTGACGTAACACTATTTCAAGGATTTCTGTAGTGTATAACATCCTTTCTAGACTAGAAACTTACATTTTGATGTCTTTTACACTTGTTCTCTCTCTATTATGTGATATTCATTAGTATTTGCTCTGAATGACTACTGATTTCTAGCTGTTTCCTATAATGGGCCTTATTTTCTACTTGTGGGACTTCACCACATGTAGAAACAACTTTATACAGTCTTCTGTGGACTTGCGAAGCTATATACACTTGTCTTTCAACTGTTTTACAGTTGAATACTACTTTTCAGTGAATTCTGGTGGTTTCAAACACTGGTTTCATGTGAACTAACTCTATTTCAAGTATTTCTGCAGTGTACAACATCCTTTCTAGACTAGAGACTTACATTTAGATGTCTTTTACACTTGTTCTCTCACTATTCTGTGATATTCATTAGTATTTGCTCTGAATGACTACTGATTTCTAGCTGTTTCCTATAATGGGCCTTCTTTTCTACTTGTGGGACTTCACCAAATGTAGAAACAAGTTTATACACTCTTTCTGAAATTGAGAAGCTACATACACTTGTCTTTCAACTGTTTTACAGTTGAATACTACTTTTCAGTGAATTCTAGTGGGTTGAAACACTGTTTTCTTGTGAAGTAACTCTATTTCAAGGATTTCTGTAGTGTATAACATCCTTTCTAGACTAGAAACTTACATTTTGATGTCTTTTACACTTGTTCTCACACAATTCTATGATATTCATTAGTATTTCCTCATAATTACTACTGATTTCTAGCTGTTTCCTATAATGGGCCTTCTGCTCTACTTGTGGGACTTCACCACATGTAGAAACAACTTTATACAGTATTCTGTGGATTTGCGAATCTATATAAACTTGTCTTTCAACTCTTTTACAGTTAAATACTACTTTTCAGTGCATTCTGGTGGTTTGAAACACTGGTTTCATGTGAACTAACTCTATTTCAAAGATTTCTGCAGTGTACAACATCCTTTCTAGACTAGAGACTTACATTTTGATGTCTTTTACACTTGTTCTCTCTCTATTATGTGATATTCATTAGTATTTGCTCTGAATGACTACTGATTTCTAGCTGTTTCCTATAATGGGCCTTATTTTCTACTTGTGGGACTTCACCACATGTAGAAACAACTTTATACACTCTTCCCTGAACTTGAGAAGCTATATACACTTGTCTTTCAACTGTTTTACAGTTGAATACTACTTTTCAGTGAATTCTAGTGGGATGAAACACTGTTTTCTTGTGAAGTAACTCTATTTCAAGGATTTCTGTAGTGTATAACATCCTTTCTAGACTAGAAACTTACATTTTGATGTCTTTTACTCTTGTTCTCACACAATTCTATGATATTCATGAGTATTTTCTCTGAATGACTACTGATTTCTAGCTGTTTCCTATAATGGGCCTTCTTTTCTACTTGTGGGACTTCACCACATGTAGAAACAAGTTTATACACTCTTTCTGAAATTGAGAAGCTACATACACTTGTCTTTCAACTGTTTTACAGTTTAATACTACTTTTCAGTGAATTCTAGTGGGTTGAAACACTGTTTTCTTGTGAAGTAACTCTATTTCAAGCATTTCTGTAGTGTATAACATCCTTTCTAGACTAGAAACTTACATTTTGATGTCTTTTACACTTGTTCTCACACAATTCTATGATATTCATTAGTATTTCCTCATAATTACTACTGATTTCTAGCTGTTTCCTATAATGGGCCTTCTGCTCTACTTGTGGGAGTTCACCACATGTAGAAACAACTTTATACAGTATTCTGTGGATTTGCGAATCTATATAAACTTGTCTTTCAACTCTTTTACAGTTAAATACTACTTTTCAGTGCATTCTGGTGGTTTGAAACACTGGTTTCATGTGAACTAACTCTATTTCAAAGATTTCTGCAGTGTACAACATCCTTTCTAGACTAGAGACTTACATTTTGATGTCTTTTACTCTTGTTCTCTCTCTATTCTATGATATTCATTAGTATTTGCTCTGAATGACTACTGATTTCTAGCTGTTTCCTATAATGGGCCTTCTTTTCTACTTGTGGGACTTCACCACATTTAGAAACAACTTTATACACTCTTTTCTGATCTTGAGAAGCTATATACACTTGTCTTTCAACTGTTTTACAGTTGAATACTACTTTTCAGTGAATTCTAGTGGGTTGAAACACTGTTTTCTTGTGAAGTAACTCTATTTCAAGGATTTCTGTAGTGTATAACATCCTTTCTAGACTAGAAACTTACATTTTGATGTCTTTTACACTTGTTCTCACACAATTCTATGATATTCATTAGTATTTCCTCTGAATTACTACTGATTTCTAGCTGTTTCCTATAATGGGCCTTCTGCTCTACTTGTGGGAGTTCACCACATGTAGAAACAGCTTTATACAGTCTTCTGTGGACTTGCGAATCTATATAAACTTGTCTTTCAACTGTTTTACAGTTAAATACTACTTTTCCGAGCATTCTGGTGGTTTGAAACACTGGTTTCATGTGAGCTAACTCTATTTCAAGGATTTCTGCAGTGTACAACATCCTTTATAGACTAGAGACTTACATTTTGATGTCTTTTACACTTGTTCTCTATTATGTGATATTCATTAGTATTTGCTCTGAATGACTACTGATTTCTAGCTGTTTCCTATAATGGGCCTTCTTTTCTACTTGTGGGACTTCACCACATGTAGAAACAACTTTATACACTCTTCCCTGAACTTGAGAAGCTATATACAATTGTCTTTCAACTGTTTTACAGTTGAATACTACTTTTCAGTGAATTTTAGTGGGTTGAAACACTGTTTTCTTGTGAAGTAACTCTATTTCAAGGATTTCTGTAGTGTATAACATCCTTTCTAGACTAGAAACTTACATTTTGATGTCTTTTACTCTTGTTCTCACACAATTCTATGATATTCATGAGTATTTTCTCGGAATGACTACTGATTTCTAGCTGTTTCCTATAATGGGCCTTCTTTTCTACTTGTGGGACTTCACCACATGTAGAAACAAGTTTATACACTCTTTCTGAAATTGAGAAGCTATATACACTTGTCTTTCAACTGTTTTACAGTTGAATACTACTTTTCAGTGAATTCTAGTGGGATGAAACACTGTTTTCTTGTGAAGTAAATCTATTTCAAGGATTTCTGTAGTGTATAACATCCTTTCTAGACTAGAAACTTACATTTTGATGTCTTTTACTCTTGTTCTCACACAATTCTATGATATTCATGAGTATTTTCTCTGAATTACTACTGATTTCTAGCTGTTTCCTATAATGGGCCTTATTTTCTACTTGTGGGACTTCACCACATGTAGAAACAAGTTTATACACTCTTTCTGAAATTGAGAAGCTATATACACTTGTCTTTCAACTGTTTTACAGTTGAATACTACCTTTCAGTGAATTCTAGTGGGTTGAAACACTGTTTTCTTGTGAAGTAACTCTATTTCAAGGATTTCTGTAGTGTATAACATCCTTTCTAGACTAGAAACTTACATTTTGATGTCTTTTACACTTGTTCTCACACAATTCTATGATATTCATTAGTATTTCCTCATAATTACTACTGATTTCTAGCTGTTTCCTATAATGGGCCTTCTGCTCTACTTGTGGGACTTCACCACATGTAGAAACAACTTTATACAGTATTCTGTGGATTTGCGAATCTATATAAACTTGTCTTTCAACTCTTTTACAGTTAAATACTACTTTTCAGTGCATTCTGGTGGTTTGAAACACTGGTTTCATGTGAACTAACTCTATTTCAAAGATTTCTGCAGTGTACAACATCCTTTCTAGACTAGAGACTTACATTTTGATGTCTTTTACACTTGTTCTCTCTCTATTATGTGATATTCATTAGTATTTGCTCTGAATGACTACTGATTTCTAGCTGTTTCCTATAATGGGCCTTATTTTCTACTTGTGGGACTTCACCACATGTAGAAACAACTTTATACACTCTTCCCTGAACTTGAGAAGCTATATACACTTGTCTTTCAACTGTTTTACAGTTGAATACTACTTTTCAGTGAATTCTAGTGGGATGAAACACTGTTTTCTTGTGAAGTAACTCTATTTCAAGGATTTCTGTAGTGTATAACATCCTTTCTAGACTAGAAACTTACATTTTGATGTCTTTTACTCTTGTTCTCACACAATTCTATGATATTCATGAGTATTTTCTCTGAATGACTACTGATTTCTAGCTGTTTCCTATAATGGGCCTTCTTTTCTACTTGTGGGACTTCACCACATGTAGAAACAAGTTTATACACTCTTTCTGAAATTGAGAAGCTACATACACTTGTCTTTCAACTGTTTTACAGTTTAATACTACTTTTCAGTGAATTCTAGTGGGTTGAAACACTGTTTTCTTGTGAAGTAACTCTATTTCAAGCATTTCTGTAGTGTATAACATCCTTTCTAGACTAGAAACTTACATTTTGATGTCTTTTACACTTGTTCTCACACAATTCTATGATATTCATTAGTATTTCCTCATAATTACTACTGATTTCTAGCTGTTTCCTATAATGGGCCTTCTGCTCTACTTGTGGGAGTTCACCACATGTAGAAACAACTTTATACAGTATTCTGTGGATTTGCGAATCTATATAAACTTGTCTTTCAACTCTTTTACAGTTAAATACTACTTTTCAGTGCATTCTGGTGGTTTGAAACACTGGTTTCATGTGAGCTAACTCTATTTCAAGGATTTCTGCAGTGTACAACATCCTTTATAGACTAGAGACTTACATTTTGATGTCTTTTACACTTGTTCTCTATTATGTGATATTCATTAGTATTTGCTCTGAATGACTACTGATTTCTAGCTGTTTCCTATAATGGGCCTTCTTTTCTACTTGTGGGACTTCACCACATGTAGAAACAACTTTATACACTCTTCCCTGAACTTGAGAAGCTATATACAATTGTCTTTCAACTGTTTTACAGTTGAATACTACTTTTCAGTGAATTTTAGTGGGTTGAAACACTGTTTTCTTGTGAAGTAACTCTATTTCAAGGATTTCTGTAGTGTATAACATCCTTTCTAGACTAGAAACTAACATTATGATGTCTTTTACACTTGTTCTCACACAATTCTATGATATTCATTAGTATTTCCTCTGAATGACTACTGATTTCTAGCTGTTTCCTATAATGGGCCTTCTTTTCTACTTGTGGGACTTCACCACATGTAGAAACAACTTTATACAGTCTTCTGTGGACTTGCGAAGCTATATACACTTGTCTTTCAACTGTTTTACAGTGGAATACTACTTTTCAGTGAATTCTGGTGGGTTGAAACACTGTTTTCTTGTGAAGTAACACTATTTCAAGGATTTCTGTAGTGTATAACATCCTTTCTAGACTAGAAACTTACATTTTGATGTCTTTTACACTTGTTCTCTCTCTATTATGTGATATTCATTAGTATTTGCTCTGAATGACTACTGATTTCTAGCTGTTTCCTATAATGGGCCTTATTTTCTACTTGTGGGACTTCACCACATGTAGAAACAACTTTATACAGTCTTCTGTGGACTTGCGAAGCTATATACACTTGTCTTTCAACTGTTTTACAGTTGAATACTACTTTTCAGTGAATTCTGGTGGTTTCAAACACTGGTTTCATGTGAACTAACTCTATTTCAAGTATTTCTGCAGTGTACAACATCCTTTCTAGACTAGAGACTTACATTTAGATGTCTTTTACACTTGTTCTCTCACTATTCTGTGATATTCATTAGTATTTGCTCTGAATGACTACTGATTTCTAGCTGTTTCCTATAATGGGCCTTCTTTTCTACTTGTGGGACTTCACCAAATGTAGAAACAAGTTTATACACTCTTTCTGAAATTGAGAAGCTACATACACTTGTCTTTCAACTGTTTTACAGTTGAATACTACTTTTCAGTGAATTCTAGTGGGTTGAAACACTGTTTTCTTGTGAAGTAACTCTATTTCAAGGATTTCTGTAGTGTATAACATCCTTTCTAGACTAGAAACTTACATTTTGATGTCTTTTACACTTGTTCTCACACAATTCTATGATATTCATTAGTATTTCCTCATAATTACTACTGATTTCTAGCTGTTTCCTATAATGGGCCTTCTGCTCTACTTGTGGGACTTCACCACATGTAGAAACAACTTTATACAGTATTCTGTGGATTTGCGAATCTATATAAACTTGTCTTTCAACTCTTTTACAGTTAAATACTACTTTTCAGTGCATTCTGGTGGTTTGAAACACTGGTTTCATGTGAACTAACTCTATTTCAAAGATTTCTGCAGTGTACAACATCCTTTCTAGACTAGAGACTTACATTTTGATGTCTTTTACACTTGTTCTCTCTCTATTATGTGATATTCATTAGTATTTGCTCTGAATGACTACTGATTTCTAGCTGTTTCCTATAATGGGCCTTATTTTCTACTTGTGGGACTTCACCACATGTAGAAACAACTTTATACACTCTTCCCTGAACTTGAGAAGCTATATACACTTGTCTTTCAACTGTTTTACAGTTGAATACTACTTTTCAGTGAATTCTAGTGGGATGAAACACTGTTTTCTTGTGAAGTAACTCTATTTCAAGGATTTCTGTAGTGTATAACATCCTTTCTAGACTAGAAACTTACATTTTGATGTCTTTTACTCTTGTTCTCACACAATTCTATGATATTCATGAGTATTTTCTCTGAATGACTACTGATTTCTAGCTGTTTCCTATAATGGGCCTTCTTTTCTACTTGTGGGACTTCACCACATGTAGAAACAAGTTTATACACTCTTTCTGAAATTGAGAAGCTACATACACTTGTCTTTCAACTGTTTTACAGTTTAATACTACTTTTCAGTGAATTCTAGTGGGTTGAAACACTGTTTTCTTGTGAAGTAACTCTATTTCAAGGATTTCTGTAGTGTATAACATCCTTTCTAGACTAGAAACTTACATTTTGATGTCTTTTACACTTGTTCTCACACAATTCTATGATATTCATTAGTATTTCCTCATAATTACTACTGATTTCTAGCTGTTTCCTATAATGGGCCTTCTGCTCTACTTGTGGGAGTTCACCACATGTAGAAACAACTTTATACAGTATTCTGTGGATTTGCGAATCTATATAAACTTGTCTTTCAACTCTTTTACAGTTAAATACTACTTTTCAGTGCATTCTGGTGGTTTGAAACACTGGTTTCATGTGAACTAACTCTATTTCAAAGATTTCTGCAGTGTACAACATCCTTTCTAGACTAGAGACTTACATTTTGATGTCTTTTACTCTTGTTCTCTCTCTATTCTATGATATTCATTAGTATTTGCTCTGAATGACTACTGATTTCTAGCTGTTTCCTATAATGGGCCTTCTTTTCTACTTGTGGGACTTCACCACATTTAGAAACAACTTTATACACTCTTTTCTGATCTTGAGAAGCTATATACACTTGTCTTTCAACTGTTTTACAGTTGAATACTACTTTTCAGTGAATTCTAGTGGGATGAAACACTGTTTTCTTGTGAAGTAACTCTATTTCAAGGATTTCTGTAGTGTATAACATCCTTTCTAGACTAGAAACTTACATTTTGATGTCTTTTACACTTGTTCTCACACAATTCTATGATATTCATTAGTATTTCCTCTGAATTACTACTGATTTCTAGCTGTTTCCTATAATGGGCCTTCTGCTCTACTTGTGGGAGTTCACCACATGTAGAAACAGCTTTATACAGTCTTCTGTGGACTTGCGAATCTATATAAACTTGTCTTTCAACTGTTTTACAGTTAAATACTACTTTTCCGAGCATTCTGGTGGTTTGAAACACTGGTTTCATGTGAGCTAACTCTATTTCAAGGATTTCTGCAGTGTACAACATCCTTTATAGACTAGAGACTTACATTTTGATGTCTTTTACACTTGTTCTCTATTATGTGATATTCATTAGTATTTGCTCTGAATGACTACTGATTTCTAGCTGTTTCCTATAATGGGCCTTCTTTTCTACTTGTGGGACTTCACCACATGTAGAAACAACTTTATACACTCTTCCCTGAACTTGAGAAGCTATATACAATTGTCTTTCAACTGTTTTACAGTTGAATACTACTTTTCAGTGAATTTTAGTGGGTTGAAACACTGTTTTCTTGTGAAGTAACTCTATTTCAAGGATTTCTGTAGTGTATAACATCCTTTCTAGACTAGAAACTAACATTATGATGTCTTTTACACTTGTTCTCACACAATTCTATGATATTCATTAGTATTTCCTCTGAATGACTACTGATTTCTAGCTGTTTCCTATAATGGGCCTTCTTTTCTACTTGTGGGACTTCACCACATGTAGAAACAACTTTATACAGTCTTCTGTGGACTTGCGAAGCTATATACACTTGTCTTTCAACTGTTTTACAGTGGAATACTACTTTTCAGTGAATTCTGGTGGGTTGAAACACTGTTTTCTTGTGAAGTAACACTATTTCAAGGATTTCTGTAGTGTATAACATCCTTTCTAGACTAGAAACTTACATTTTGATGTCTTTTACACTTGTTCTCTCTCTATTATGTGATATTCATTAGTATTTGCTCTGAATGACTACTGATTTCTAGCTGTTTCCTATAATGGGCCTTATTTTCTACTTGTGGGACTTCACCACATGTAGAAACAACTTTATACAGTCTTCTGTGGACTTGCGAAGCTATATACACTTGTCTTTCAACTGTTTTACAGTTGAATACTACTTTTCAGTGAATTCTGGTGGTTTCAAACACTGGTTTCATGTGAACTAACTCTATTTCAAGTATTTCTGCAGTGTACAACATCCTTTCTAGACTAGAGACTTACATTTAGATGTCTTTTACACTTGTTCTCTCACTATTCTGTGATATTCATTAGTATTTGCTCTGAATGACTACTGATTTCTAGCTGTTTCCTATAATGGGCCTTCTTTTCTACTTGTGGGACTTCACCAAATGTAGAAACAAGTTTATACACTCTTTCTGAAATTGAGAAGCTACATACACTTGTCTTTCAACTGTTTTACAGTTGAATACTACTTTTCAGTGAATTCTAGTGGGTTGAAACACTGTTTTCTTGTGAAGTAACTCTATTTCAAGGATTTCTGTAGTGTATAACATCCTTTCTAGACTAGAAACTTACATTTTGATGTCTTTTACACTTGTTCTCACACAATTCTATGATATTCATTAGTATTTCCTCATAATTACTACTGATTTCTAGCTGTTTCCTATAATGGGCCTTCTGCTCTACTTGTGGGACTTCACCACATGTAGAAACAACTTTATACAGTATTCTGTGGATTTGCGAATCTATATAAACTTGTCTTTCAACTCTTTTACAGTTAAATACTACTTTTCAGTGCATTCTGGTGGTTTGAAACACTGGTTTCATGTGAACTAACTCTATTTCAAAGATTTCTGCAGTGTACAACATCCTTTCTAGACTAGAGACTTACATTTTGATGTCTTTTACACTTGTTCTCTCTCTATTATGTGATATTCATTAGTATTTGCTCTGAATGACTACTGATTTCTAGCTGTTTCCTATAATGGGCCTTATTTTCTACTTGTGGGACTTCACCACATGTAGAAACAACTTTATACACTCTTCCCTGAACTTGAGAAGCTATATACACTTGTCTTTCAACTGTTTTACAGTTGAATACTACTTTTCAGTGAATTCTAGTGGGATGAAACACTGTTTTCTTGTGAAGTAACTCTATTTCAAGGATTTCTGTAGTGTATAACATCCTTTCTAGACTAGAAACTTACATTTTGATGTCTTTTACTCTTGTTCTCACACAATTCTATGATATTCATGAGTATTTTCTCTGAATGACTACTGATTTCTAGCTGTTTCCTATAATGGGCCTTCTTTTCTACTTGTGGGACTTCACCACATGTAGAAACAAGTTTATACACTCTTTCTGAAATTGAGAAGCTACATACACTTGTCTTTCAACTGTTTTACAGTTTAATACTACTTTTCAGTGAATTCTAGTGGGTTGAAACACTGTTTTCTTGTGAAGTAACTCTATTTCAAGGATTTCTGTAGTGTATAACATCCTTTCTAGACTAGAAACTTACATTTTGATGTCTTTTACACTTGTTCTCACACAATTCTATGATATTCATTAGTATTTCCTCATAATTACTACTGATTTCTAGCTGTTTCCTATAATGGGCCTTCTGCTCTACTTGTGGGAGTTCACCACATGTAGAAACAACTTTATACAGTATTCTGTGGATTTGCGAATCTATATAAACTTGTCTTTCAACTCTTTTACAGTTAAATACTACTTTTCAGTGCATTCTGGTGGTTTGAAACACTGGTTTCATGTGAACTAACTCTATTTCAAAGATTTCTGCAGTGTACAACATCCTTTCTAGACTAGAGACTTACATTTTGATATCTTTTACTCTTGTTCTCTCTCTATTCTATGATATTCATTAGTATTTGCTCTGAATGACTACTGATTTCTAGCTGTTTCCTATAATGGGCCTTCTTTTCTACTTGTGGGACTTCACCACATTTAGAAACAACTTTATACACTCTTTTCTGATCTTGAGAAGCTATATACACTTGTCTTTCAACTGTTTTACAGTTGAATACTACTTTTCAGTGAATTCTAGTGGGTTGAAACACTGTTTTCTTGTGAAGTAACTCTATTTCAAGGATTTCTGTAGTGTATAACATACTTTCTAGACTAGAAACTTACATTTTGATGTCTTTTACACTTGTTCTCACACAATTCTATGATATTCATTAGTATTTCCTCTGAATTACTACTGATTTCTAGCTGTTTCCTATAATGGGCCTTCTGCTCTACTTGTGGGAGTTCACCACATGTAGAAACAGCTTTATACAGTCTTCTGTGGACTTGCGAATCTATATAAACTTGTCTTTCAACTGTTTTACAGTTAAATACTACTTTTCCGAGCATTCTGGTGGTTTGAAACACTGGTTTCATGTGAGCTAACTCTATTTCAAGGATTTCTGCAGTGTACAACATCCTTTATAGACTAGAGACTTACATTTTGATGTCTTTTACACTTGTTCTCTATTATGTGATATTCATTAGTATTTGCTCTGAATGACTACTGATTTCTAGCTGTTTCCTATAATGGGCCTTCTTTTCTACTTGTGGGACTTCACCACATGTAGAAACAACTTTATACACTCTTCCCTGAACTTGAGAAGCTATATACAATTGTCTTTCAACTGTTTTACAGTTGAATACTACTTTTCAGTGAATTTTAGTGGGTTGAAACACTGTTTTCTTGTGAAGTAACTCTATTTCAAGGATTTCTGTAGTGTATAACATCCTTTCTAGACTAGAAACTAACATTATGATGTCTTTTACACTTGTTCTCACACAATTCTATGATATTCATTAGTATTTCCTCTGAATGACTACTGATTTCTAGCTGTTTCCTATAAAGGGCCTTCTGCTCTACTTGTGGGACTTCACCACATGTAGAAACAACTTTATACAGTCTTCTGTGGACTTGCGAAGCTATATACACTTGTCTTTCAACTGTTTTACAGTGGAATACTACTTTTCAGTGAATTCTGGTGGGTTGAAACACTGTTTTCTTGTGAAGTAACACTATTTCAAGGATTTCTGTAGTGTATAACATCCTTTCTAGACTAGAAACTTACATTTTGATGTCTTTTACACTTGTTCCCTCTCTATTATGTGATATTCATTAGTATTTGCTCTGAATGACTACTGATTTCTAGCTGTTTCCTATAATGGGCCTTATTTTCTACTTGTGGGACTTCACCACATGTAGAAACAACTTTATACAGTCTTCTGTGGACTTGCGAAGCTATATACACTTGTCTTTCAACTGTTTTACAGTTGAATACTACTTTTCAGTGAATTCTGGTGGTTTCAAACACTGGTTTCATGTGAACTAACTCTATTTCAAGTATTTCTGCAGTGTACAACATCCTTTCTAGACTAGAGACTTACATTTAGATGTCTTTTACACTTGTTCTCTCACTATTCTGTGATATTCATTAGTATTTGCTCTGAATGACTACTGATTTCTAGCTGTTTCCTATAATGGGCCTTCTTTTCTACTTGTGGGACTTCACCAAATGTAGAAACAAGTTTATACACTCTTTCTGAAATTGAGAAGCTACATACACTTGTCTTTCAACTGTTTTACAGTTGAATACTACTTTTCAGTGAATTCTAGTGGGTTGAAACACTGTTTTCTTGTGAAGTAACTCTATTTCAAGGATTTCTGTAGTGTATAACATCCTTTCTAGACTAGAAACTTACATTTTGATGTCTTTTACACTTGTTCTCTCTCTATTATGTGATATTCATTAGTATTTGCTCTGAATGACTACTGATTTCTAGCTGTTTCCTATAATGGGCCTTATTTTCTACTTGTGGGACTTCACCACATGTAGAAACAACTTTATACAGTCTTCTGTGGACTTGCGAAGCTATATACACTTGTCTTTCAACTGTTTTACAGTTGAATACTACTTTTCAGTGAATTCTGGTGGTTTCAAACACTGGTTTCATGTGAACTAACTCTATTTCAAGTATTTCTGCAGTGTACAACATCCTTTCTAGACTAGAGACTTACATTTAGATGTCTTTTACACTTGTTCTCTCACTATTCTGTGATATTCATTAGTATTTGCTCTGAATGACTACTGATTTCTAGCTGTTTCCTATAATGGGCCTTCTTTTCTACTTGTGGGACTTCACCACATGTAGAAACAAGTTTATACACTCTTTCTGAAATTGAGAAGCTACATACACTTGTCTTTCAACTGTTTTACAGTTGAATACTACTTTTCAGTGAATTCTAGTGGGTTGAAACACTGTTTTCTTGTGAAGTAACTCTATTTCAAGGATTTCTGTAGTGTATAACATCCTTTCTAGACTAGAAACTTACATTTTGATGTCTTTTACACTTGTTCTCTCTCTATTATGTGATATTCATTAGTATTTGCTCTGAATGACTACTGATTTCTTGCTGTTTCCTATAATGGGCCTTATTTTCTACTTGTGGGACTTCACCACATGTAGAAACAACTTTATACACTCTTTTTCTGATCTTGAGAAGCTATATACACTTGTCTTTCAACTGTTTTACAGTTGAATACTACTTTTCAGTGAATTCTAGTGGGTTGAAACATTGTTTCCTTGTGAAGTAACTCTATTTCAAGGATTTCTGTAGTGTATAACATCCTTTCTAGACTAGAAACTTACATTTTGATGTCTTTTACACTTGTTCTCACACAATTCTATGATATTCATTAGTATTTGCTCTGAATGACTACTGATTTCTAGCTGTTTCCTATAATGGGCCTTCTTTTCTACTTGTGGGACTTCACCACATGTAGAAACAACTTTATACACTCTTTTCTGATCTTGAGAAGCTATATACACTTGTCTTTCAACTGTTTTACAGTTGAATACTACTTTTCAGTGAATTCTAGTGGGTTGAAACACTGTTTTCTTGTGAAGTAACTCTATTTCAAGGATTTCTGTAGTGTATAACATCCTTTCTAGACTAGAAACTTACATTTTGATGTCTTTTACACTTGTTCTCACACAATTCTATGATATTCATTAGTATTTCCTCTGAATTACTACTGATTTCTAGCTGTTTCCTATAATGGGCCTTCTGCTCTACTTGTGGGAGTTCACCACATGTAGAAACAACTTTATACAGTCTTCTGTGGACTTGCGAATCTATATAAACTTGTCTTTCAACTGTTTTACAGTTAAATACTACTTTTCTGAGCATTCTGGTGGTTTGAAACACTGGTTTCATGTGAGCTAACTCTATTTCAAGGATTTCTGCAGTGTACAACATCCTTTATAGACTAGAGACTTACATTTTGATGTCTTTTACACTTGTTCTCTATTATGTGATATTCATTAGTATTTGCTCTGAATGACTACTGATTTCTAGCTGTTTCCTATAATGGGCCTTCTTTTCTACTTGTGGGACTTCACCACATGTAGAAACAACTTTATACAGTCTTCTGTGGACTTGCGAAGCTATATACACTTGTCTTTCAACTGTTTTACAGTTGAATACTACTTTTCAGTGAATTCTGGTGGTTTCAAACACTGGTTTCATGTGAACTAACTCTATTTCAAGTATTTCTGCAGTGTACAACATCCTTTCTAGACTAGAGACTTACATTTAGATGTCTTTTACACTTTTTCTCTCTCTATTATGTGATATTCATTAGTATTTGCTCTGAATGACTACTGATTTCTAGCTGTTTCCTATAATGGGCCTTATTTTCTACTTGTGGGACTTCACCACATGTAGAAACAACTTTATACACTCTTCCCTGAACTTGAGAAGCTATATACAATTGTCTTTCAACTGTTTTACAGTTGAATACTACTTTTCAGTGAATTTTAGTGGGTTGAAACACTGTTTTCTTGTGAAGTAACTCTATTTCAAGGATTTCTGTAGTGTATAACATCCTTTCTAGACTAGAAACTTACATTTTGATGTCTTTTACTCTTGTTCTCACACAATTCTATGATATTCATGAGTATTTTCTCTGAATTACTACTGATTTCTAGCTGTTTCCTATAATGGGCCTTATTTTCTACTTGTGGTACTTCACCACATGTAGAAACAACTTTATACAGTCTTCTGTGGACTTGCGAAGCTATATACACTTGTCTTTCCACTGTTTTACTGTTGAACAATACTTTTCAGTGAATTCTAGTGGGATGAAACACTGTTTTCTTGTGAAGTAACTCTATTTCAAGGATTTCTGTAGTGTATAACATCCTTTCTAGACTAGAAACTTACATTTTGATGTCTTTTATACTTGTTCTCACACAATTCTATGATATTCATTAGTATTTCCTCAGAATTACTACTGATTTCTAGCTGTTTCCTATAATGGGCCTTCTGCTCTACTTGTGGGACTTCACCACATGTAGAAACAACTTTATACAGTCTTCTGTGGACTTGCGAAGCTATATACACTTGTCTTTCAACTGTTTTACAGTTGAACACTACTTTTCAGTGAATTCTAGTGGGTTGAAACACTGTTTTCTTGTGAAGTAACTCTATTTCAAGGATTTCTGTAGTGTATAACATCCTTTCTAGACTAGAAACTTACATTTTGATGTCTTTTACACTTGTTCTCACACAATTCTATGATATTCATTAGTATTTCCTCTGAATTACTACTGATTTCTAGCTGTTTCCTATAATGGGCCTTCTGCTCTACTTGTGGGAGTTCACCACATGTAGAAACAACTTTATACAATCTTCGGTGGACTTGCGAAGCTATATACACTTGTCTTTTAACTGTTTTACAGTTGAATACTACTTTTCAGTGAATTCTGGTGGTTTCAAACACTGGTTTCATGTGAACTAACTCTATTTCAAGTATTTCTGCAGTGTACAACATCCTTTCTAGACTAGAGACTTACATTTAGATGTCTTTTACACTTGTTCTCTCACTATTCTGTGATATTCATTAGTATTTGCTCTGAATGACTACTGATTTCTAGCTGTTTCCTATAATGGGCCTTCTTTTCTACTTGTGGGACTTCACCACATGTAGAAACAAGTTTATACACTCTTTCTGAAATTGAGAAGCTACATACACTTGTCTTTCAACTGTTTTACAGTTGAATACTACTTTTCAGTGAATTCTAGTGGGTTGAAACACTGTTTTCTTGAGAAGTAACTCTATTTCAAGGATTTCTGTAGTGTATAACATCCTTTCTAGACTAGAAACTTACATTTTGATGTCTTTTACACTTGTTCTCTCTCTATTATGTGATATTCATTAGTATTTGCTCTGAATGACTACTGATTTCTAGCTGTTTCCTATAATGGGCCTTATTTTCTACTTGTGGGACTTCACCACATGTAGAAACAACTTTATACACTCTTCCCTGAACTTGAGAAGCTATATACACTTGTCTTTCAACTGTTTTACAGTTGAATACTACTTTTCAGTGAATTCTAGTGGGATGAAACACTGTTTTCTTGTGAAGTAACTCTATTTCAAGGATTTCTGTAGTGTATAACATCCTTTCTAGACTAGAAACTTACATTTTGATGTCTTTTACTCTTGTTCTCACACAATTCTATGATATTCATGAGTATTTTCTCTGAATTACTACTGATTTCTAGCTGTTTCCTATAATGGGCCTTATTTTCTACTTGTGGGACTTCACCCCATGTAGAAACAACTTTATACACTCTTCCCTGAACTTGAGAAGCTATATACACTTGTCTTTCAACTGTTTTACAGTTGAACACTACTTTTCAGTGAATTCTAGTGGGTTGAAACACTGTTTTCTTGTGAAGTAACTCTATTTCAAGGATTTCTGTAGTGTATAACATCCTTTCTAGACTAGAAACTTACATTTTGATGTTTTTTACACTAGTTCTCACACAATTCTATGATATTCATTAGTATTTCCTCAGAATTACTACTGATTTCTAGCTGTTTCCTATAATGGGCCTTCTGCTCTACTTGTGGGACTTCACCACATGTAGAAACAACTTTATACAGTATTTTGTGGATTTGCGAATCTATATAAACTTGTCTTTCAACTGTTTTACAGTTAAATACTACTTTTCAGTGCATTCTGGTGGTTTGAAACACTGGTTTCATGTGAACTAACTCTATTTCAAAGATTTCTGCAGTGTACAACATCCTTTCTAGACTAGAGACTTACATTTTGATGTCTTTTACTCTTGTTCTCTCTCTATTCTATGATATTCATTAGTATTTGCTCTGAATGACTACTGATTTCTAGCTGTTTCCTATAATGGGCCTTATTTTCTACTTGTGGGACTTCACCACATGTAGAAACAACTTTATACACTCTTTTCTGATCTTGAGAAGCTATAAGAACTTGTCTTTCAACTGTTTTACAGTTGAATACTACTTTTCAGTGAATTCTAGTGGGTTGAAACACTGTTTTCTTGTGAAGTAACTCTATTTCAAGGATTTCTGTAGTGTATAACATCCTTTCTAGACTAGAAACTTACATTTTGATGTCTTTTACACTTGTTCTCACACAATTTTATGATATTCATTAGTATTTGCTCTGAATGACTACTGATTTCTAGCTGTTTCCTATAATGGGCCTTCTTTTCTACTTGTGGGACTGCACCACATGTAGAAACAACTTTATACACTCTTTTCTGATCTTGAGAAGCTATATACACTTTTCTTTCAACTGTTTTACAGTTGAATACTACTTTTCAGTGAATTCTAGTGGGTTGAAACACTGTTTTCTTGTGAAGTAACTCTATTTCAAGGATTTCTGTAGTGTATAACATCCTTTCTAGACTAGAAACTTACATTTTGATGTCTTTTACACTTGTTCTCACACAATTCTATGATATTCATTAGTATTTCCTCTGAATTACTACTGATTTCTAGCTGTTTCCTATAATGGGCCTTCTGCTCTACTTGTGGGAGTTCACCACATGTAGAAACAGCTTTATACAGTCTTCTGTGGACTTGCGAATCTATATAAACTTGTCTTTCAACTGTTTTACAGTTAAATACTACTTTTCCGAGCATTCTGGTGGTTTGAAACACTGGTTTCATGTGAGCTAACTCTATTTCAAGGATTTCTGCAGTGTACAACATCCTTTATAGACTAGAGACTTACATTTTGATGTCTTTTACACTTGTTCTCTATTATGTGATATTCATTAGTATTTGCTCTGAATGACTACTGATTTCTAGCTGTTGCCTATAATGGGCCTTCTTTTCTACTTGTGGGACTTCACCACATGTAGAAACAACTTTATACACTCTTCCCTGAACTTGAGAAGCTATATACAATTGTCTTTCAACTGTTTTACAGTTGAATACTACTTTTCAGTGAATTTTAGTGGGTTGAAACACTGTTTTCTTGTGAAGTAACTCTATTTCAAGGATTTCTGTAGTGTATAACATCCTTTCTAGACTAGAAACTTACATTTTGATGTCTTTTACTCTTGTTCTCACACAATTCTATGATATTCATGAGTATTTTCTCTGAATTACTACTGATTTCTAGCTGTTTCCTATAATGGGCCTTATTTTCTACTTGTGGTACTTCACCACATGTAGAAACAACTTTATACAGTCTTCTGTGGAATTGCGAAGCTATATACACTTGTCTTTCCACTGTTTTACTGTTGAACAATACTTTTCAGTGAATTCTAGTGGGTTGAAACACTGTTTTCTTGTGAAGTAACTCTATTTCAAGGATTTCTGTAGTGTATAACATCCTTTCTAGACTAGAAACTTACATTTTGATGTCTTTTATACTTGTTCTCACACAATTCTATGATATTCATTAGTATTTCCTCAGAATTACTACTGATTTCTAGCTGTTTCCTATAATGGGCCTTCTGCTCTACTTGTGGGACTTCACCACATGTAGAAACAACTTTATACAGTCTTCTGTGGACTTGCGAAGCTATATACACTTGTCTTTCAACTGTTTTACAGTTGAACACTACTTTTCAGTGAATTCTAGTGGGTTGAAACACTGTTTTCTTGTGAAGTAACTCTATTTCAAGGATTTCTGTAGTGTATAACATCCTTTCTAGACTAGAAACTTACATTTTGATGTCTTTTACACTTGTTCTCACACAATTCTATGATATTCATTAGTATTTCCTCTGAATTACTACTGATTTCTAGCTGTTTCCTATAATGGGCCTTCTTTTCTACTTGTGGGACTTCACCACATGTAGAAACAAGTTTATACACTCTTTCTGAAATTGAGAAGCTACATACACTTGTCTTTCAACTGTTTTACAGTTGAATACTACTTTTCAGTGAATTCTAGTGGGTTGAAACACTGTTTTCTTGAGAAGTAACTCTATTTCAAGGATTTCTGTAGTGTATAACATCCTTTCTAGACTAGAAACTTACATTTTGATGTCTTTTACACTTGTTCTCTCTCTATTATGTGATATTCATTAGTATTTGCTCTGAATGACTACTGATTTCTAGCTGTTTCCTATAATGGGCCTTATTTTCTACTTGTGGGACTTCACCACATGTAGAAACAACTTTATACACTCTTCCCTGAACTTGAGAAGCTATATACACTTGTCTTTCAACTGTTTTACAGTTGAATACTACTTTTCAGTGAATTCTAGTGGGATGAAACACTGTTTTCTTGTGAAGTAACTCTATTTCAAGGATTTCTGTAGTGTATAACATCCTTTCTAGACTAGAAACTTACATTTTGATGTCTTTTACTCTTGTTCTCACACAATTCTATGATATTCATGAGTATTTTCTCTGAATTACTACTGATTTCTAGCTGTTTCCTATAATGGGCCTTATTTTCTACTTGTGGGACTTCACCCCATGTAGAAACAACTTTATACACTCTTCCCTGAACTTGAGAAGCTATATACACTTGTCTTTCAACTGTTTTACAGTTGAACACTACTTTTCAGTGAATTCTAGTGGGTTGAAACACTGTTTTCTTGTGAAGTAACTCTATTTCAAGGATTTCTGTAGTGTATAACATCCTTTCTAGACTAGAAACTTACATTTTGATGTTTTTTACACTAGTTCTCACAAAATTCTATGATATTCATTAGTATTTCCTCAGAATTACTACTGATTTCTAGCTGTTTCCTATAATGGGCCTTCTGCTCTACTTGTGGGACTTCACCACATGTAGAAACAACTTTATACAGTATTCTGTGGATTTGCGAATCTATATAAACTTGTCTTTCAACTGTTTTACAGTTAAATACTACTTTTCAGTGCATTCTGGTGGTTTGAAACACTGGTTTCATGTGAACTAACTCTATTTCAAAGATTTCTGCAGTGTACAACATCCTTTCTAGACTAGAGACTTACATTTTGATGTCTTTTACTCTTGTTCTCTCTCTATTCTATGATATTCATTAGTACTTGCTCTGAATGACTACTGATTTCTAGCTGTTTCCTATAATGGGCCTTCTTTTCTACTTGTGGGACTTCACCACATGTAGAAACAACTTTATACACTCTTTCCTGATCTTGAGAAGCTATATACACTTGTCTTTCAACTGTTTTACAGTTGAATACTACTTTTCAGTGAATTCTAGTGGGTTGAAACACTGTTTTCTTGTGAAGTAACTCTATTTCAAGGATTTCTGTAGTGTATAACATACTTTCTAGACTAGAAACTTACATTTTGATGTCTTTTACACTTGTTCTCACACAATTCTATGATATTCATTAGTATTTCCTCTGAATTACTACTGATTTCTAGCTGTTTCCTATAATGGGCCTTCTGCTCTACTTGTGGGAGTTCACCACATGTAGAAACAACTTTATACAGTCTTCTGTGGACTTGCGAATCTATATAAACTTGTCTTTCAACTGTTTTACAGTTAAATACTACTTTTCCGAGCATTCTGGTGGTTTGAAACACTGGTTTCATGTGAGCTAACTCTATTTCAAGGATTTCTGCAGTGTACAACATCCTTTATAGACTAGAGACTTACATTTTGATGTCTTTTACACTTGTTCTCTCACTATTCTTTGATATTCATTAGTATTTGCTCTGAATGACTACTGATTTCTAGCTGTTTCCTATAATGGGCCTTCTTTTCTACTTGTGGGACTTCACCACATGTAGAAACAACTTTATACACTCTTCCCTGAACTTGAGAAGCTATATACAATTGTCTTTCAACTGTTTTACAGTTGAATACTACTTTTCAGTGAACTTTAGTGGGTTGAAACACTGTTTTCTTGTGAAGTAACTCTATTTCAAGGATTTCTGTAGTGTATAACATCCTTTTAGACTAGAAACTAACATTATGATGTCTTTTACACTTGTTCTCACACAATTCTATGATATTCATTAGTATTTCCTCTGAATTACTACTGATTTCTAGCTGTTTCCTATAATGGGCCTTCTTTTCTACTTGTGGGACTTCACCACATGTAGAAACAACTTTATACAGTCTTCTGTGGACTTGCGAAGCTATATACACTTGTCTTTCAACTGTTTTACAGTTGAATACTACTTTTCAGTGAATTCTGGTGGTTTCAAACACTGGTTTCATGTGAACTAACTCTATTTCAAGTATTTCTGCAGTGTACAACATCCTTTCTAGACTAGAGACTTACATTTAGATGTCTTTTACACTTGTTCTCTCACTATTCTGTGATATTCATTAGTATTTGCTCTGAATGACTACTGATTTCTAGCTGTTTCCTATAATGGGCCTTCTTTTCTACTTGTGGGACTTCACCACATGTAGAAACAACTTTATACACTCTTTCTGAAATTGAGAAGCTACATACACTTGTCTTTCAACTGTTTTACAGTTGAATACTACTTTTCAGTGAATTCTAGTGGGATGAAACACTGTTTTCTTGTGAAGTAACTCTATTTCAAGGATTTCTGTAGTGTATAACATCCTTTCTAGACTAGAAACTTACATTTTGATGTCTTTTACTCTTGTTCTCACACAATTCTATGATATTCATGAGTATTTTCTGTGAATTACTACTGATTTCTAGCTGTTTCCTATAATGGGCCTTCTGCTCTACTTGTGGGAGTTCACCACATGTAGAAACAACTTTATACAGTCTTCTGTGGACTTGCGAATCTATATAAACTTGTCTTTCAACTGTTTTACAGTTAAATACTACTTTTCCGAGCATTCTGGTGGTTTGAAACACTGGTTTCATGTGAGCTAACTCTATTTCAAGGATTTCTGCAGTGTACAACATCCTTTATAGACTAGAGACTTACATTTTGATGTCTTTTACACTTGTTCTCTCTCTATTATGTGATATTCATTAGTATTTGCTCTGAATGACTACTGATTTCTAGCTGTTTCCTATAATGGGCCTTCTTTTCTACTTGTGGGACTTCACCACATGTAGAAACAACTTTATACACTCTTCCCTGAACTTGAGAAGCTATATACAATTGTCTTTCAACTGTTTTACAGTTGAATACTACTTTTCAGTGAACTTTAGTGGGTTGAAACACTGTTTTCTTGTGAAGTAACTCTATTTCAAGGATTTCTGTAGTGTATAACATCCTTTCTAGACTAGAAACTAACATTATGATGTCTTTTACACTTGTTCTCACACAATTCTATGATATTCATTAGTATTTCCTCTGAATTACTACTGATTTCTAGCTGTTTCCTATAATGGGCCTTCTTTTCTACTTGTGGGACTTCATCACATGTAGAAACAACTTTATACAGTCTTCTGTGGACTTGCGAAGCTATATACACTTGTCTTTCAACTGTTTTACAGTTGAATACTACTTTTCAGTGAATTCTGGTGGTTTCAAACACTGGTTTCATGTGAACTAACTCTATTTCAAGTATTTCTGCAGTGTACAACATCCTTTCTAGACTAGAGACTTACATTTAGATGTCTTTTACACTTGTTCTCTCACTATTCTGTGATATTCATTAGTATTTGCTCTGAATGACTACTGATTTCTAGCTGTTTCCTATAATGGGCCTTCTTTTCTACTTGTGGGACTTCACCACATGTAGAAACAAGTTTATACACTCTTTCTGAAATTGAGAAGCTACATACACTTGTCTTTCAACTGTTTTACAGTTGAATACTACTTTTCAGTGAATTCTAGTGGGATGAAACACTGTTTTCTTGTGAAGTAACTCTATTTCAAGGATTTCTGTAGTGTATAACATCCTTTCTAGACTAGAAACTTACATTTTGATGTCTTTTACTCTTGTTCTCACACAATTCTATGATATTCATGAGTATTTTCTGTGAATTACTACTGATTTCTAGCTGTTTCCTATAATGGGCCTTATTTTCTACTTGTGGGACTTCACCACATGTAGAAACAACTTTATACACTCTTCTCTGAACTTGAGAAGCTATACACACTTGTCTTTCAACTGTTTTACAGTTGAATACTACTTTTCCGTGAATTCCGGTGGTTTCAAACACTGGTTTCATGTGAACTAACTCTATTTCAAGGATTTGTGCAGTGTACAACATCCTTTCTAGCCTAGAAACGTACATTTTGATGGTTTTCCACTTGTTCTCCCACAATTCTATGATATTCATTAGTATTTCCTCTGAATTACTACTGATTTCTAGCTGTTTCCTATAAAGGGCCTTCTGCTCTACTTGTGGGACTTCGCCACATGTAGAAACAACTTTATACACTCCTATCTGGACTTGCGAAGCTATATAAACTTGTCTTGCAACTGTTTTACAGTTGAATACTACTTTTCAGTGAATTCTAGTGGGTTGAAACACTGTTTTCTTGTGATGTAACTCTATTTCAAGGATTTCTGTAGTGTATAACATCCTTTCTAGAATAGAAACTTACATTTTGATGTCTTTTACACTTGTTCTCAAACAATTCTGTGATATTCATTAGTATTTCCTCTGAATTACTACTGATTTGTAGCTGTTTCCCATAATGGGCCTTCTTTTCTACTTGTGGGACTTCACCACATGTAGAAACTACTTTATACACTCTTCTCTAGACATGCGAAGCTATGTAAACTTGTCTTTCAACTGTTTTACAGTTAAATACTACTTTTCAGTGAATTCTGTTGGTTTGAAACACTGGTTTCATGTGAACTAACTCTATTTCAAGGATTTCTGCAGTGTGAAACATCCTTTCCAGACTAGAGACTTACATTTTGGTGTCTTTTACACTTGTTCTCTCACTATTCTGTTATATTCATTAGTATTTGCTCTGAATGACTACTGATTTGTAGCTGTTTCCCATAATGGGCCTTCTTTTCTATTTGTGGGACTTCACCACATGTAGAAACAACTTTATACACTCTTCTCTGAACTTGAGAAGCTATACACACTTGTCTTTCAACTGTTTTACAGTTGAATACTACTTTTCCGTGAATTCCGGTGGTTTCAAACACTGGTTTCATGTGAACTAACTCTATTTCAAGGATTTGTGCAGTGTACAACATCCTTTCTAGACTAGGGACTTACATTTTTATGTCTTTTACACTTGTTCTCTCACTATTCTTTGATATTCATTAGTATTTGCTCTGAATGACTACTGATTTCTAGCTGTTTCCTATAATGGGCCTTCTTTTCTACTTGTGGGACTTCACCAAATGTATAAACTACTTTATACACTCTTCTCTAGACTTGCGAAGCTATATAAACTTGTCTTTCAACTGTTTTACAGTTGAATACTACTTTTCAGTGAATTCCGGTGGTTTGAAACACTGGTTTCATGTGAACTAACTCTATTTCAAGGATTTGTGCAGTGTACAACATCCTTTCTAGCCTAGAAACGTACATTTTGATGGTTTTCCACTTGTTCTCCCACAATTCTATGATATTCATTAGTATTTCCTCTGAATTACTACTGATTTCTAGCTGTTTCCTATAAAGGGCCTTCTGCTCTACTTGTGGGACTTCGCCACATGTAGAAACAACTTTATACACTCCTATCTGGACTTGCGAAGCTATATAAACTTGTCTTGCAACTGTTTTACAGTTGAATACTACTTTTCAGTGAATTCTAGTGGGTTGAAACACTGTTTTCTTGTGATGTAACTCTATTTCAAGGATTTCTGTAGTGTATAACATCCTTTCTAGAATAGAAACTTACATTTTGATGTCTTTTACACTTGTTCTCAAACAATTCTGTGATATTCATTAGTATTTCCTCTGAATTACTACTGATTTGTAGCTGTTTCCCATAATGGGCCTTCTTTTCTACTTGTGGGACTTCACCACATGTAGAAACTACTTTATACACTCTTCTCTAGACATGCGAAGCTATGTAAACTTGTCTTTCAACTGTTTTACAGTTAAATACTACTTTTCAGTGAATTCTGTTGGTTTGAAACACTGGTTTCATGTGAACTAACTCTATTTCAAGGATTTCTGCAGTGTGAAACATCCTTTCCAGACTAGAGACTTACATTTTGGTGTCTTTGCACTTGTTCTCTCACTATTCTGTTATATTCATTAGTATTTGCTCTGAATGACTACTGATTTGTAGCTGTTTCCCATAATGGGCCTTCTTTTCTATTTGTGGGACTTCACCACATGTAGAAACAACTTTATACACTCTTCTCTGAACTTGAGAAGCTATACACACTTGTCTTTCAACTGTTTTACAGTTGAATACTACTTTTCCGTGAATTCCGGTGGTTTCAAACACTGGTTTCATGTGAACTAACTCTATTTCAAGGATTTGTGCAGTGTACAACATCCTTTCTAGACTAGGGACTTACATTTTTATGTCTTTTACACTTGTTCTCTCACTATTCTTTGATATTCATTAGTATTTGCTCTGAATGACTACTGATTTCTAGCTGTTTCCTATAATGGGCCTTCTTTTCTACTTGTGGGACTTCACCAAATGTATAAACTACTTTATACACTCTTCTCTAGACTTGCGAAGCTATATAAACTTGTCTTTCAACTGTTTTACAGTTGAATACTACTTTTCAGTGAATTCCGGTGGTTTTGTAACACTGGTTTCATGTGAACTAACTCTATTTCAAGGATTTGTGCAGTGTACAACATCCTTTCTAGCCTAGAAACGTACATTTTGATGGTTTTCCACTTGTTCTCCCACAATTCTATGATATTCATTAGTATTTCCTCTGAATTACTACTGATTTCTAGCTGTTTCCTATAAAGGGCCTTCTGCTCTACTTGTGGGACTTCGCCACATGTAGAAACAACTTTATACACTCCTATCTGGACTTGCGAAGCTATATAAACTTGTCTTGCAACTGTTTTACAGTTGAATACTACTTTTCAGTGAATTCTAGTGGGTTGAAACACTGTTTTCTTGTGATGTAACTCTATTTCAAGGATTTCTGTAGTGTATAACATCCTTTCTAGAATAGAAACTTACATTTTGATGTCTTTTACACTTGTTCTCAAACAATTCTGTGATATTCATTAGTATTTCCTCTGAATTACTACTGATTTGTAGCTGTTTCCCATAATGGGCCTTCTTTTCTACTTGTGGGACTTCACCACATGTAGAAACTACTTTATACACTCTTCTCTAGACATGCGAAGCTATGTAAACTTGTCTTTCAACTGTTTTACAGTTAAATACTACTTTTCAGTGAATTCTGTTGGTTTGAAACACTGGTTTCATGTGAACTAACTCTATTTCAAGGATTTCTGCAGTGTGAAACATCCTTTCCAGACTAGAGACTTACATTTTGGTGTCTTTTACACTTGTTCTCTCACTATTCTGTTATATTCATTAGTATTTGCTCTGAATGACTACTGATTTGTAGCTGTTTCCCATAATGGGCCTTCTTTTCTATTTGTGGGACTTCACCACATGTAGAAACAACTTTATACACTCTTCTCTGAACTTGAGAAGCTATACACACTTGTCTTTCAACTGTTTTACAGTTGAATACTACTTTTCCGTGAATTCCGGTGGTTTCAAACACTGGTTTCATGTGAACTAACTCTATTTCAAGGATTTGTGCAGTGTACAACATCCTTTCTAGACTAGGGACTTACATTTTTATGTCTTTTACACTTGTTCTCTCACTATTCTTTGATATTCATTAGTATTTGCTCTGAATGACTACTGATTTCTAGCTGTTTCCTATAATGGGCCTTCTTTTGTACTTGTGGGACTTCACCAAATGTATAAACTACTTTATACACTCTTCTCTAGACTTGCGAAGCTATATAAACTTGTCTTTCAACTGTTTTACAGTTGAATACTACTTTTCAGTGAATTCCGGTGGTTTGAAACACTGGTTTCATGTGAACTAACTCTATTTCAAGGATTTGTGCAGTGTACAACATCCTTTCTAGCCTAGAAACTTACATTTTGATGGTTTTCCACTTGTTTTCCCACAATTCTATGATATTCATTAGTATTTCCTCTGAATTACTACTGATGTCTAGCTGTTTCCTATAAAGGGCCTTCTGCTCTACTTGTGGGACTTCGCCACATGTAGAAACAACTTTATACACTCCTCTCTGGACTTGCAAAGCTATATAAACTTGTCTTGCATCTGTTTTACAGTTGAATACTACTTTTCAGTGAATTCTAGTGGGTTGAAACACTGTTTTCCTGTGATGTAACTCTATTTCAAGGATTTCTGTAGTGTATAACATCCTTTCTAGAATAGAAACTTACATTTTGATGTCTTTTACACTTGTTCTCAAACAATTCTGTGATATTCATTAGTATTTCCTCTGAATTACTACTGATTTGTAGCTGTTTCCCATAATGGGCCTTCTTTTCTACTTGTGGGACTTCACCACATGTAGAAGAAACTTTAGACATTCTTCTCTGAACTTGAGAAGCTATATACACTTGTCTTTCAACTGTTTTACAGTTGAATACTACTTTTCAGTGAATCTGGTGGTTTCAAACACTGGTTTCATGTGAACTAACTCTATTTCAAAGATTTGTGCAGTGTACAACATCCTTTCTAGACTAGAGACTTACATTTTGATGTCTTTTACACTTGTTCTCTCACTATTCTGTGATATTAATTAGTATTTGCTCTGAATGACTACTGATTTCTAGCTGTTTCCTATAATGGGCCTTCTTTTCTACTTGTGGGACTTCACCACATGTAGAAACTACTTTATACACTCTTCTCTAGACATGCGAAGCTATGTAAACTTGTCTTTCAACTGTTTTGCAGTTAAATACTACTTTTCAGTGAATTCTGTTGGTTTGAAACACTGGTTTCATGTGAACTAACTCTATTTCAAGGATTTCTGCAGTGTACAACATCCTTTCCAGACTAGAGACTTACATTTTGGTGTCTTTTACACTTGTTCTCTCACTATTCTGTTATATTCATTAGTATTTGCTCTGAATGACTACTGATTTGTAGCTGTTTCCCATAATGGGCCTTCCTTTCTATTTGTGGGACTTCACCACATGTAGAAACAACTTTATACACTCTTCTCTGAACTTGAGAAGCTATACACACTTGTCTTTCAACTGTTTTACAGTTGAATACTACTTTTCAGTGAATTCCGGTGGTTTGAAACACTGGTTTCATGTGAACTAACTCTATTTCAAGGATTTCTGCACTGTACAACATCCTTTCCAGACTAGAGACTTACATTTTGGTGTCTTTTACACTTGTTCTCTCACTATTCTGTGATATTCATTAGTATTTGCTCTGAATGCCTACTGATTTCAAGCTGTTTCCTATAATGGGCCTTCTTTTCTACTTGTGGGACTTCACCACATGTAGAAACTACTTTATACACTCTTCGCTAGACTTGCGAAGCTATGTAAACTTGTCTTTCAACTGTTTTACAGTTAAATACTACTTTTCAGTGAATTCTGTTGGTTTGAAACACTGGGTTCATGGGAACTAACTATATTTCAAGGATTTCTGCAGTGTACAACATCCTTTCTAGACTAGAGACTTACATTTCGATGTCTTTTACATTTGTTCTCTCACTATTCTGTTATATTCATTAGTATTTGCTCTGAATGACTACTGATTTCTAGCTGTTTCCCATAATGGGCCTTCTTTTCTATTTGTGGGACTTCACCACATGTAGAAACAACTTTATACACTCTTCTCTGAACTTGAGAAGCTATACACACTTGTCTTTCAACTGTTTTACAGTTGAATACTACTTTTCCGTGAATTCCGGTGGTTTCAAACACTGGTTTCTTGTGAACTAACTCTATTTCAAGGATTTGTGCAGTGTACAACATCCTTTCTAGACTAGGGACTTACATTTTTATGTCTTTTACACTTGTTCTCTCACTATTCTTTGATATTCATTAGTATTTGCTCTGAATGACTACTGATTTCTAGCTGTTTCCTATAATGGGCCTTCTTTTCTACTTGTGGGACTTCACCAAATGTATAAACTACTTTATACACTCTTCTCTAGACTTGCGAAGCTATATAAACTTGTCTTTCAACTGTTTTACAGTTGAATACTACTTTTCAGTGAATTCCGGTGGTTTGAAACACTGGTTTCATGTGAACTAACTCTATTTCAAGGATTTGTGCAGTGTACAACATCCTTTCTAGCCTAGAAACGTACATTTTGATGGTTTTGCACTTGTTCGCCCACAATTCTATGATATTCATTAGTATTTCCTCTGAATTACTACTGATTTCTAGCTGTTTCCTATAAAGGGCCTTCTGCTCTACTTGTGGGACTTCGCCACATGTAGAAACAACTTTATACACTCCTATCTGGACTTGCGAAGCTATATAAACTTGTCTTGCAACTGTTTTACAGTTGAATACTACTTTTCAGTGAATTCTAGTGGGTTGAAACACTGTTTTCTTGTGATGTAACTCTATTTCAAGGATTTCTGTAGTGTATAACATCCTTTCTAGAATAGAAACTTACATTTTGATGTCTTTTACACTTGTTCTCAAACAATTCTGTGATATTCATTAGTATTTCCTCTGAATTACTACTGATTTGTAGCTGTTTCCCATAATGGGCCTTCTTTTCTACTTGTGGGACTTCACCACATGTAGAAACTACTTTATACACTCTTCTCTAGACATGCGAAGCTATGTAAACTTGTCTTTCAACTGTTTTACAGTTAAATACTACTTTTCAGTGAATTCTGTTGGTTTGAAACACTGGTTTCATGTGAACTAACTCTATTTCAAGGATTTCTGCAGTGTGAAACATCCTTTCCAGACTAGAGACTTACATTTTGGTGTCTTTTACACTTGTTCTCTCACTATTCTGTTATATTCATTAGTATTTGCTCTGAATGACTACTGATTTGTAGCTGTTTCCCATAATGGGCCTTCTTTTCTATTTGTGGGACTTCACCACATGTAGAAACAACTTTATACACTCTTCTCTGAACTTGAGAAGCTATACACACTTGTCTTTCAACTGTTTTACAGTTGAATACTACTTTTCCGTGAATTCCGGTGGTTTCAAACACTGGTTTCATGTGAACTAACTCTATTTCAAGGATTTGTGCAGTGTACAACATCCTTTCTAGACTAGGGACTTACATTTTTATGTCTTTTACACTTGTTCTCTCACTATTCTTTGATATTCATTAGTATTTGCTCTGAATGACTACTGATTTCTAGCTGTTTCCTATAATGGGCCTTCTTTTGTACTTGTGGGACTTCACCAAATGTATAAACTACTTTATACACTCTTCTCTAGACTTGCGAAGCTATATAAACTTGTCTTTCAACTGTTTTACAGTTGAATACTACTTTTCAGTGAATTCCGGTGGTTTGAAACACTGGTTTCATGTGAACTAACTCTATTTCAAGGATTTGTGCAGTGTACAACATCCTTTCTAGCCTAGAAACTTACATTTTGATGGTTTTCCACTTGTTCTCCCACAATTCTATGATATTCATTAGTATTTCCTCTGAATTACTACTGATTTCTAGCTGTTTCCTATAAAGGGCCTTCTGCTCTACTTGTGGGACTTCGCCACATGTAGAAACAACTTTATACACTCCTCTCTGGACTTGCGAAGCTATATAAACTTGTCTTGCAACTGTTTTACAGTTGAATACTACTTTTCAGTGAATTCTAGTGGGTTGAAACACTGTTTTCTTGTGATGTAACTCTATTTCAAGGATTTCTGTAGTGTATAACATCCTTTCTAGAATAGAAACTTACATTTTGATGTCTTTTACACTTGTTCTCAAACAATTCTGTGATATTCATTAGTATTTCCTCTGAATTACTACTGATTTGTAGCTGTTTCCCATAATGGGCCTTCTTTTCTACTTGTGGGACTTCACCACATGTAGAAGAAACTTTATACATTCTTCTCTGAACTTGAGAAGCTATATACACTTGTCTTTCAACTGTTTTACAGTTGAATACTACTTTTCAGTGAATTCTGGTGGTTTCAAACACTGGTTTCATGTGAACTAACTCTATTTCAAAGATTTGTGCAGTGTACAACATCCTTTCTAGAGTAGAGACTTACATTTTCATGTCTTTTACACTTGTTCTCTCACTATTCTGTGATATTCATTAGTATTTGCTCTGAATGCCTACTGATTTCTAGCTGTTTCCTATAATGGGCCTTCTTTTCTACTTGTGGGACTTCACCACATGTAGAAACTACTTTATACACTCTTCGCTAGACTTGCGAAGCTATGTAAACTTGTCTTTCAACTGTTTTACAGTTAAATACTCCTTTTCAGTGAATTCTGTTGGTTTGAAACACTGGTTTCATGTGAACGAACTCTATTTCAAGGATTTCTGCAGTGTACAACATCCTTTCTAGACTAGAGACTTACATTTTGATGTCTTTTACACTTGTTCTCTCACTATTCTGTGATATTAATGAGTATTTGCTCTTAATGACTACTGATTTCTAGCTGTTTCCTATAATGGGCCTTCTTTTCTACTTGTGGGACTTCACCACATGTAGAAACTACTTTATACACTCTTCTCTAGACTTGCGAAGCTATGTAAACTTGTCTTTCAACTGTTTTACAGTTAAATACTACTTTTCAGTGAATTCTGTTGGTTTGAAACACTGGGTTCATGGGAACTAACTATATTTCAAGGATTTCTGCAGTGTACAACATCCTTTCTAGACTAGAGACTTACATTTTGATGTCTTTTACATTTGTTCTCTCACTATTCTGTTATATTCATTAGTATTTGCTCTGAATGACTACTGATTTCTAGCTGTTTCCCATAATGGGCCTTCTTTTCTACTTGTGGGACTTCACCACATGTAGAAACAACTTTATACATTCTTCTCTGAACTTGAGAAGCTATACACACTTGTCTTTCAACTGTTTTACAGTTAAATACTACTTTTCAGTGAATTCCGGTGGTTTGAAACACTGGTTTCATGTGAACTAACTCTATTTCAAGGAGTTGTGCAGTGTACAACATCCTTTCTAGAGTAGAGACTTACATTTTGATGTCTTTTACACTTGTTCTCTCACTATTCTGTTAAATTCATTAGTATTTGCTCTGAATGCCTACTGATTTCTAGGTGTTTCCTATAATGGGCCTTCTTTTCTACTTGTGGGACTTCACCACATATAGAAACTACTTTATACACTCTTCGCTAGACTTGCGAAGCTATGTAAACTTGTCTTTCAACTGTTTAACAGTTAAATACTCCTTTTCAGTGAATTCTGTTGGTTTGAAACACTGGTTTCATGTGAACGAACTCGATTTCAAGGATTTCTGCAGTGTTCAACATCCTTTCTAGCCTAGAAACGTACATTTTGATGGTTTTCCAGTTGTTCTCCCACAATTCTATGATATTCATTAGTATTTCCTCTGAATTACTACTGATTTCTAGCTGTTTCCTATAAAGGGCCTTCTGCTCTACTTGTGGGACTTCGCCACATGTAGAAACAACTTTATACACTCCTATCTGGACTTGCGAAGCTATATAAACTTGTCTTTCAACTGTTTAACAGTTAAATACTCCTTTTCAGTGAATTCTGTTGGTTTGAAACACTGGTTTCATGTGAACGAACTCGATTTCAAGGATTTCTGCAGTGTACAACATCCTTTCTAGACTAGAGACTTACATTTTGATGTCTTTTACACTTGTTCTCTCACTATTCTGTGATATTAATGAGTATTTGCTGTTAATGACTACTGATTTCTAGCTGTTTCCTATAATGGGCCTTCTTTTCTACTTGTGGGACTTCACCACATGTAGAAACTACTTTATACACTCTTCTCTAGACTTGCGAAGCTATGTAAACTTGTCTTTCAACTGTTTTACAGTTAAATACTACTTTTCAGTGAATTCTGTTGGTTTGAAACACTGGGTTCATGGGAACTAACTATATTTCAAGGATTTCTGCAGTGTACAACATCCTTTCTAGACTAGAGACTTACATTTTGATGTCTTTTACATTTGTTCTCTCACTATTCTGTTATATTCATTAGTATTTGCTCTGAATGACTACTGATTTCTAGCTGTTTCCCATAATGGGCCTTCTTTTCTACTTGTGGGACTTCACCACATGTAGAAACAACTTTATACACTCGTCTCTGGACTTGTGAAGCTATATAAACTTGTCTTTCAACGGTTTAACAGTTAAATACTACTTTTCAGTGAATTCCGGTGCTTTAAAACACTGGTTTCATGTGAACTAACTCTATTTCAAGGATTTGTGCAGTGTACAACATCCTTTCTAGACTAGAGACTTACATTTTGATGTCTTTTACATTTGTTCTCTCACTATTCTGTTATATTCATTAGTATTTGCTCTGAATGACTACTGATTTGTAGCTGTTTCCTATAATTGGCCTTCTTTTCTACTTGTGGGACTTCACCACATGTAGAAACTACTTTATACACTCTTCTCTAGACTTGCGAAGCTATGTAAACTTGTCTTTCAACTGTTTTACAGTTAAATACTACTTTTCAGTGAATTCTGTTGGTTTGAAACACTGGTTTCATGTGAACTAACTCTATTTCAAGGATTTCTGCAGTGTACAACATCCTTTCTAGCCTAGAAACTTACATTTTGATGGTTTTCCACTTGTTCTCACACAATTCTATGATATTCATTAGTATTTCCTCTGAATTACTACTGATTTCTAGCTGTTTCCTATAAAGCGCCTTCTGCTCTACTTGTGGGACTTCGCCACATGTAGAAACAACTTTATACACTCCTCTCTGGACTTGCGAAGCTATATAAACTTGTCTTTCAACTGTTTTACAGTTGAATACTACTTTTCAGTGAATTCTGTTGGTTTGAAACACTGGTTTCATGTGAACTAACTCTATTTCAAGGATTTCTGCAGTGTACAACATCCTTTCTAGACTAGAGACTTACATTTTGATATCTTTTACACTTTTTCTCTCACTATTCTGTGATATTAATGAGTATTTGCTCTTAATGACTACTGATTTCTAGCTGTTTCCTATAATGGGCCTTCTTTTCTACTTGTGGGACTTCACCACATGTAGAAACTACTTATACACTCTTCGCTAGACTTGCGAAGCTATGTAAACTTGTCTTTCAACTGTTTTACAGTTAAATACTACTTTTCAGTGAATTCTGTTGGTTTGAAACACTGGGTTCATGGGAACTAACTATATTTCAAGGATTTCTGCAGTGTACAACATCCTTTCTAGACTACAGACTTACATTTCGATGTCTTTTACATTTGTTCTCTCACTATTCTGTTATATTCATTAGTATTTGCTCTGAATGACTACTGATTTCTAGCTGTTTCCCATAATGGGCCTTCTTTTCTACTTGTGGGACTTCACCACATGTAGAAACAACTTTATACATTCTTCTCTGAACTTGAGAAGCTATACACACGTGTCTTTCAACTGTTTTACAGTTGAATACTACTTTTCAGTTAATTCCGGTGGTTTAAAACACTGGTTTCATGTGAACTAACTCTATTTCAAAGATTTGTGCAGGGTACAACATCCTTTCTAGAGTAGAGACTTACATTTTGATGTCTTTTACACTTGTTCTCTCACTATTCTGTTAAATTCATTAGTATTTGCTCTGAATGCCTACTGATTTCTAGGTGTTTCCTATAATGGGCCTTCTTTTCTACTTGTGGGACTTCACCACATGTAGAAACTACTTTATACACTCTTCTCTAGACTTGCGAAGCTATGTAAACTTGTCTTTCAACTGTTTTACAGTTAAATACTACTTTTCAGTGAATTCTGTTGGTTTGAAACACTGGGTTCATGGGAACTAACTATATTTCAAGGATTTCTGCAGTGTGAAACATCCTTTCCAGACTAGAGACTTACATTTTGGTGTCTTTTACACTTGTTCTCTCACTATTCTGTTATATTCATTAGTATTTGCTCTGAATGACTACTGATTTGTAGCTGTTTCCCATAATGGGCCTTCTTTTCTATTTGTGGGACTTCACCAAATGTAGAAACAACTTTATACACTCTTCTCTGAACTTGAGAAGCTATACACACTTGTCTTTCAACTGTTTTACAGTTGAATACTACTTTTCCGTGAATTCCGGTGGTTTCCAACACTGGTTTCATGTGAACTAACTCTATTTCAAGGATTTGTGCAGTGTACAACATCCTTTCTAGACTAGGGACTTACATTTTGATGTCTTTTACACTTGTTCTCTCACTATTCTGTGATATTCATTAGTATTTGCTCTGAATTACTAATGCTTTCTTGCAGTGTCCTATAATGCCTTCTGGTATACTTGTGGGACTTCACCACATGTAGAAACAACTTTATATACTCTTCTCTGAACTTGTGATTCTATATAAACTTGTCTTTCAACTGTTTTACGGTTGAATACTACTTTTCAGTGAATTCTGGTGGTTTCAAACACTGGTTTCATGTGAACTAACTCTATTTCAAGGATTTGTGCAGTGTACAACATCCTTTCTAGCCTAGAAACTTACATTTTGATGGTTTTCCACTTGTTCTCCCACAATTCTATGATATTCATTAGTATTTCCTCTGAATTACTACTGATTTCTAGCTGTTTCCTATAATGGGCCTTCTGCTCTACTTGTGGGACTTCACCACATGTAGAAACAACTTTATACACTCTTCTCTGGACTTGTGAAGCTATATATACTTGTCTTTCAACGTTTTTACAGTTAAATACTACTTTTCAGGAATTCTGGTGGTTTGAAACACTGGGTTCATGGGAACTAACTATATTTCAAGGATTTCTGCAGTGTACAACATCCTTTCTAGACTAGAGACTTACATTTTGATGTCTTTTACATTTGTTCTCTCACTATTCTGTGATATTCATTAGTATTTGCTCTGAATGACTACTGATTTGTAGCTGTTTCCCATAATGGGCCTTCTTTTCTACTTGTGGGACTTCACCACATGTAGAAACAACTTTATACATTCCTCTCTGAACTTGGAACGCTATACACACTTGTCTTTCAACTGTTTTACAGTTAAGTACTACTTTTCAGTGAATTCTGCTGGTTTCAAACAATGGTTTCATATGAACTAACTCTATTTCAAGGATTTCTGCAGTGTAAAACATCCTTAACAGACTAGAGACTTACATTTTGGTGTCTTTTACATTTATTCTCTCACTATTCTGTTATATTCATTAGTATTTGCTCTGAATGACTACTGATTTCTAGCTGTTTCCTATAATGGGCCTTCTTTTCTCCTTGTGGGACTTCACCACATGTAGAAACTACTTTATACACTCTTCTCTAGACTTGCGAAGCTATGTAAACTTGTCTTTCAACTGTTTTACAGTTAAATACTACTTTTCAGTGAATTCTGTTGGTTTGAAACACTGGTTTCATGTGAACTAACTCTATTTCAAGGATTTGTGCAGTTTACAACATCCTTTCTAGACTAGAGACTTACATTTTGATGTCTTTTACACTTGTTCTCTCACTATTCTGTAATATTCATTAGTATTTCCTCTGAATTACTACTGATTTCTAGCTGTTTCCTATAAAGGGCCTTCTGCTCTACTTGTGGGACTTCGCCACATGTAGAAACAACTTTATACACTCCTCTCTGGACTTGCGAAGCTATATAAACTTGTCTTTCAACTGTTTTACAGTTGAATACTACTTTTCAGTGAATTCTAGTGGGTTGAAACACTGTTTTCTTATGATGTAACTCTATTTCAAGGATTTCTGTAGTGTATAACATCCTTTCTAGAATAGAAACTTACATTTTGATGTCTTTTACACTTGTTCTCAAACAATTCTGTGATATTCATTAGTATTTCCTCTGAATTACTACTGATTTCTAGCTGTTTCCTATAATGGGCCTTCTGCTCTACTTGTGGGACTTCACCACATGTAGAAACAACTTTATACACTCTTCTCTGGACTTGTGAAGCTATATACACTTGTCTTTCAACGTTTTCACAGTTAAATACTACTTTTCAGGAATTCTGGTGGTTTGAAACACTGGTTTCATGTGAACTAACTCTATTTCAAGGATTTCTGCAGTGTAAAACATCCTTTCCAGACTAGAGACTTACATTTTGGTGTCTTTTACACTTGTTCTCTCACTATTCTGTTATATTCAGTAGTATTTGCTCTGAATGACTACTGATTTGTAGCTGTTTCCCATAATGGGCCTTCTTTTCTACTTGTGGGACTTCACCACCTGTAGAAACAACTTTATACACTCTTCTCTGAACTTGAGAAGCTATACACACTTGTCTTTCAACTGTTTTACAGTTGAATACTACTTTTCAGTGAATTCCGGAGGTTTGAAACACTGGTTTCATGTGAACTAACTCTATTTCAAGGATTTCTGCAGTGTACAACATCCTTTCTAGACTAGAGACTTACATTTTGATGTCTTTTACATTGGTTCTCTCACTATTCTGTTATATTCATTAGTATTTGCTCTGAATGACTACTGATTTGTAGCTGTTTCCCATAATGGGCCTTCTTTTCTACTTGTGGGACTTCACCACATGTAGAAACAACTTTATACATTCTTGTCTGAACTTGTAACGCTATACACACTTGTCTTTCAACTGTTTTACAGTTGAATACTACTTTTCAGTGAATTCTGCTGGTTTCAAACACTGGTTTCATATGAACTAACTCTATTTCAAGGATTTGTGCAGTGTACAACATCCTTAACAGACTAGAGACTTACATTTTGGTGTCTTTTACACTTGTTCTCTCACTATTCTGTGATATTCATTAGTATTTGCTCTGAATGCCTACTGATTTCTAGCTGTTTCCTATAATGGGCCTTCTTTTCTCCTTGTGGGACTTCACCACATGTAGAAACTACTTTATACCCTCTTCTCTAGACTTGGGAAGCTATGTAAACTTGTCTTTCAACTGTTTTACAGTTAAATACTACTTTTCAGTGAATTCTGCTGGTTTGAAACACTGGGTTCATGGGAACTAACTATATTTCAAGGATTTCTGCAGTGTACAACATCCTTTCTAGACTAGAGACTTACATTTTGATGTCTTTTACATTTGTTCTCTCACTATTCTGTTATATTCATTAGTATTTGCTCTGAATGACTACTGATTTCTAGCTGTTTCCCATAATGGGCCTTCTTTTCTACTTGTGGGACTTCACCACATGTAGAAACAACTTTATACATTCTTCTCTGAACTTGGAACGCTATACACACTTGTCTTTCAACTGTTTTACAGTTAAATACTACTTTTCAGTGAATTCTGCTGATTTCAAACACTGGTTTCATATGAACTAACTCTATTTCAAGGATTTCTGCAGTGTAAAACATCCTTAACAGACTAGAGACTTACATTTTGGTGTCTTTTACACTTGTTCTCTCACTATTCTGTATTATTCATTAGTATTTCCTATGCATGACTACTGATTTCTAGCTGTTTCCTATAATGGGCCTTCTTTTCTACTTGTGGGACTTCACCACATGTAGAAACAACTTTATACATTCTTCTCTAGACTTGCGAAGCTATATACACTTGTCATTCAACTGTTTTACAGTTAAATCCTACTTTTCAGTGAATTCCGGTGGTTTGAAACACTGGTTTCAAGTGAACTAACTATATTTCAAGGATTTCTGCAGTGTACAACATCCTTTCTAGACTACAGACTTACATTTCGATGTCTTTTACATTTGTTCTCTCACTATTCTGTTATATTCATTAGTATTTGCTCTGAATGACTACTGATTTCTAGCTGTTTCCCATAATGGGCCTTCTTTTCTACTTGTGGGACTTCACCACATGTAGAAACAACTTTATACATTCTTCTCTGAACTTGAGAAGCTATACACACGTGTCTTTCAACTGTTTTACAGTTGAATACTACTTTTCAGTTAATTCCGGTGGTTTAAAACACTGGTTTCATGTGAACTAACTCTATTTCAAAGATTTGTGCAGGGTACAACATCCTTTCTAGAGTAGAGACTTACATTTTGATGTCTTTTACACTTGTTCTCTCACTATTCTGTTAAATTCATTAGTATTTGCTCTGAATGCCTACTGATTTCTAGGTGTTTCCTATAATGGGCCTTCTTTTCTACTTGTGGGACTTCACCACATGTAGAAACTACTTTATACACTCTTCTCTAGACTTGCGAAGCTATGTAAACTTGTCTTTCAACTGTTTTACAGTTAAATACTACTTTTCAGTGAATTCTGTTGGTTTGAAACACTGGGTTCATGGGAACTAACTATATTTCAAGGATTTCTGCAGTGTGAAACATCCTTTCCAGACTAGAGACTTACATTTTGGTGTCTTTTACACTTGTTCTCTCACTATTCTGTTATATTCATTAGTATTTGCTCTGAATGACTACTGATTTGTAGCTGTTTCCCATAATGGGCCTTCTTTTCTATTTGTGGGACTTCACCAAATGTAGAAACAACTTTATACACTCTTCTCTGAACTTGAGAAGCTATACACACTTGTCTTTCAACTGTTTTACAGTTGAATACTACTTTTCCGTGAATTCCGGTGGTTTCCAACACTGGTTTCATGTGAACTAACTCTATTTCAAGGATTTGTGCAGTGTACAACATCCTTTCTAGACTAGGGACTTACATTTTGATGTCTTTTACACTTGTTCTCTCACTATTCTGTGATATTCATTAGTATTTGCTCTGAATTACTAATGCTTTCTTGCAGTGTCCTATAATGCCTTCTGGTATACTTGTGGGACTTCACCACATGTAGAAACAACTTTATATACTCTTCTCTGAACTTGTGATTCTATATAAACTTGTCTTTCAACTGTTTTACGGTTGAATACTACTTTTCAGTGAATTCTGGTGGTTTCAAACACTGGTTTCATGTGAACTAACTCTATTTCAAGGATTTGTGCAGTGTACAACATCCTTTCTAGCCTAGAAACTTACATTTTGATGGTTTTCCACTTGTTCTCCCACAATTCTATGATATTCATTAGTATTTCCTCTGAATTACTACTGATTTCTAGCTGTTTCCTATAATGGGCCTTCTGCTCTACTTGTGGGACTTCACCACATGTAGAAACAACTTTATACACTCTTCTCTGGACTTGTGAAGCTATATATACTTGTCTTTCAACGTTTTTACAGTTAAATACTACTTTTCAGGAATTCTGGTGGTTTGAAACACTGGGTTCATGGGAACTAACTATATTTCAAGGATTTCTGCAGTGTACAACATCCTTTCTAGACTAGAGACTTACATTTTGATGTCTTTTACATTTGTTCTCTCACTATTCTGTGATATTCATTAGTATTTGCTCTGAATGACTACTGATTTGTAGCTGTTTCCCATAATGGGCCTTCTTTTCTACTTGTGGGACTTCACCACATGTAGAAACAACTTTATACATTCCTCTCTGAACTTGGAACGCTATACACACTTGTCTTTCAACTGTTTTACAGTTAAGTACTACTTTTCAGTGAATTCTGCTGGTTTCAAACAATGGTTTCATATGAACTAACTCTATTTCAAGGATTTCTGCAGTGTAAAACATCCTTAACAGACTAGAGACTTACATTTTGGTGTCTTTTACATTTATTCTCTCACTATTCTGTTATATTCATTAGTATTTGCTCTGAATGACTACTGATTTCTAGCTGTTTCCTATAATGGGCCTTCTTTTCTCCTTGTGGGACTTCACCACATGTAGAAACTACTTTATACACTCTTCTCTAGACTTGCGAAGCTATGTAAACTTGTCTTTCAACTGTTTTACAGTTAAATACTACTTTTCAGTGAATTCTGTTGGTTTGAAACACTGGTTTCATGTGAACTAACTCTATTTCAAGGATTTGTGCAGTTTACAACATCCTTTCTAGACTAGAGACTTACATTTTGATGTCTTTTACACTTGTTCTCTCACTATTCTGTAATATTCATTAGTATTTCCTCTGAATTACTACTGATTTCTAGCTGTTTCCTATAAAGGGCCTTCTGCTCTACTTGTGGGACTTCGCCACATGTAGAAACAACTTTATACACTCCTCTCTGGACTTGCGAAGCTATATAAACTTGTCTTTCAACTGTTTTACAGTTGAATACTACTTTTCAGTGAATTCTAGTGGGTTGAAACACTGTTTTCTTATGATGTAACTCTATTTCAAGGATTTCTGTAGTGTATAACATCCTTTCTAGAATAGAAACTTACATTTTGATGTCTTTTACACTTGTTCTCAAACAATTCTGTGATATTCATTAGTATTTCCTCTGAATTACTACTGATTTCTAGCTGTTTCCTATAATGGGCCTTCTGCTCTACTTGTGGGACTTCACCACATGTAGAAACAACTTTATACACTCTTCTCTGGACTTGTGAAGCTATATACACTTGTCTTTCAACGTTTTCACAGTTAAATACTACTTTTCAGGAATTCTGGTGGTTTGAAACACTGGTTTCATGTGAACTAACTCTATTTCAAGGATTTCTGCAGTGTAAAACATCCTTTCCAGACTAGAGACTTACATTTTGGTGTCTTTTACACTTGTTCTCTCACTATTCTGTTATATTCAGTAGTATTTGCTCTGAATGACTACTGATTTGTAGCTGTTTCCCATAATGGGCCTTCTTTTCTACTTGTGGGACTTCACCACCTGTAGAAACAACTTTATACACTCTTCTCTGAACTTGAGAAGCTATACACACTTGTCTTTCAACTGTTTTACAGTTGAATACTACTTTTCAGTGAATTCCGGAGGTTTGAAACACTGGTTTCATGTGAACTAACTCTATTTCAAGGATTTCTGCAGTGTACAACATCCTTTCTAGACTAGAGACTTACATTTTGATGTCTTTTACATTGGTTCTCTCACTATTCTGTTATATTCATTAGTATTTGCTCTGAATGACTACTGATTTGTAGCTGTTTCCCATAATGGGCCTTCTTTTCTACTTGTGGGACTTCACCACATGTAGAAACAACTTTATACATTCTTGTCTGAACTTGTAACGCTATACACACTTGTCTTTCAACTGTTTTACAGTTGAATACTACTTTTCAGTGAATTCTGCTGGTTTCAAACACTGGTTTCATATGAACTAACTCTATTTCAAGGATTTGTGCAGTGTACAACATCCTTAACAGACTAGAGACTTACATTTTGGTGTCTTTTACACTTGTTCTCTCACTATTCTGTGATATTCATTAGTATTTGCTCTGAATGCCTACTGATTTCTAGCTGTTTCCTATAATGGGCCTTCTTTTCTCCTTGTGGGACTTCACCACATGTAGAAACTACTTTATACCCTCTTCTCTAGACTTGGGAAGCTATGTAAACTTGTCTTTCAACTGTTTTACAGTTAAATACTACTTTTCAGTGAATTCTGCTGGTTTGAAACACTGGGTTCATGGGAACTAACTATATTTCAAGGATTTCTGCAGTGTACAACATCCTTTCTAGACTAGAGACTTACATTTTGATGTCTTTTACATTTGTTCTCTCACTATTCTGTTATATTCATTAGTATTTGCTCTGAATGACTACTGATTTCTAGCTGTTTCCCATAATGGGCCTTCTTTTCTACTTGTGGGACTTCACCACATGTAGAAACAACTTTATACATTCTTCTCTGAACTTGGAACGCTATACACACTTGTCTTTCAACTGTTTTACAGTTAAATACTACTTTTCAGTGAATTCTGCTGATTTCAAACACTGGTTTCATATGAACTAACTCTATTTCAAGGATTTCTGCAGTGTAAAACATCCTTAACAGACTAGAGACTTACATTTTGGTGTCTTTTACACTTGTTCTCTCACTATTCTGTATTATTCATTAGTATTTCCTATGCATGACTACTGATTTCTAGCTGTTTCCTATAATGGGCCTTCTTTTCTACTTGTGGGACTTCACCACATGTAGAAACAACTTTATACATTCTTCTCTAGACTTGCGAAGCTATATACACTTGTCATTCAACTGTTTTACAGTTAAATCCTACTTTTCAGTGAATTCCGGTGGTTTGAAACACTGGTTTCAAGTGAACTAACTCTATTTCAAGGATTTGTGCAGTGTACAACATCCTTTCTAGACTAGAGACTTACATTTTGATGTCTTTTACACTTGTTCTCTCACTATTCTGTGATATTCATTAGTATTTGCTCTGAATGCCTACTGATTTCTAGCTGTTTCCTATAATGGGCCTTCTTTTCTCCTTGTGGGACTTCACCACATGTAGAAACTACTTTATACACTCTTCTCTAGACTTGCGAAGCTATGTAAACTTGTCTTTCAACTGTTTTACAGTTAAATACTACTTTTCAGTGAATTCTGCTGGTTTGAAACACTGGGTTCATGGGAACTAACTATATTTCAAGGATTTCTGCAGTGTACAACATCCTTTCTAGACTAGAGACTTACATTTTGATGTCTTTTACATTTGTTCTCTCACTATTCTGTTATATTCATTAGTATTTGCTCTGAATGACTACTGATTTCTAGCTGTTTCCCATAATGTGCCTTCTTTTCTACTTGTGGGACTTCACCACATGTAGAAACAACTTTATACATTCTTCTCTGAACTTGGAACGCTATACACACTTGTCTTTCAACTGTTTTACAGTTAAATACTACTTTTCAGTGAATTCTGCTGGTTTCAAACACTGGTTTCATATGAACTAACTCTATTTCAAGGATTTCTGCAGTGTAAAACATCCTTAACAGACTAGAGACTTACATTTTGGTGTCTTTTACATTTGTTCTCTCACTATTCTGTTATATTCATTAGTATTTGCTCTGAATGACTACTGATTTCTAGCTGTTTCCTATAATGGGCCTTCTTTTCTACTTGTGGGACTTCACCACATGTAGAAACTACTTTATACACTCTTCTCTAGACTTGCGAAGCTATGTAAACTTGTCTTTCAACTGTTTTACAGTTAAATACTACTTTTCAGTGAATTCTGTTGGTTTGAAACACTGGTTTCATGTGAACTAACTCTATTTCAAGGATTTGTGCAGTTTACAACATCCTTTCTAGACTAGAGACTTACATTTTGATGTCTTTTACACTTGTTCTCTCACTATTCTGTGATATTCATTAGTATTTCCTCTGAATTACTACTGATTTCTAGCTGTTTCCTATAAAGGGCCTTCTGCTCTACTTGTGGGACTTCACCACATGTAGAAACAACTTTATACACTCTTCTCTGGACTTGTGAAGCTATATACACTTGTCTTTCAACGTTTTTACAGTTAAATACTACTTTTCAGGAATTCTGGTGGTTTGAAACACTGGTTTCATGTGAACTAACTCTATTTCAAGGATTTCTGCAGTGTAAAACATCCTTTCCAGACTAGAGACTTACTTTTTGGTGTCTTTTACACTTGTTCTCTCACTATTCTGTTATATTCATTAGTATTTGCTCTGAATGACTACTGATTTGTAGCTGTTTCCCATAATGGGCCTTCTTTTCTACTTGTGGGACTTCACCACCTGTAGAAACAACTTTATACACTCTTCTCTGAACTTGAGAGCTATACACACTTGTCTTTCAACTGTTTTACAGTTGAATACTACTTTTCAGTGAATTCTGGTGGTTTCAAACACTGGTTTCATGTGAACTAACTCTATTTCAAGGATTTGTGCAGTTTACAACATCCTTTCTAGACTAGAGACTTACATTTTGGTGTCTTTTACACTTGTTCTCTCACTATTCTGTATTATTCATTAGTATTTCCTATGCATGACTACTGATTTCTAGCTGTTTCCTATAATGGGCCTTCTTTTCTACTTGTGGGACTTCACCACATGTAGAAACAACTTTATACATTCTTCTCTAGACTTGCGAAGCTATATACACTTGTCATTCAACTGTTTTACAGTTAAATCCTACTTTTCAGTGAATTCCGGTGGTTTGAAACACTGGTTTCAAGTGAACTAACTCTATTTCAAGGATTTGTGCAGTGTACAACATCCTTTCTAGACTAGAGACTTACATTTTGATGTCTTTTACACTTGTTCTCTCACTATTCTGTGATATTCATTAGTATTTGCTCTGAATGCCTACTGATTTCTAGCTGTTTCCTATAATGGGCCTTCTTTTCTCCTTGTGGGACTTCACCACATGTAGAAACTACTTTATACACTCTTCTCTAGACTTGCGAAGCTATGTAAACTTGTCTTTCAACTGTTTTACAGTTAAATACTACTTTTCAGTGAATTCTGCTGGTTTGAAACACTGAGTTCATGGGAACTAACTATATTTCAAGGATTTCTGCAGTGTACAACATCCTTTCTAGACTAGAGACTTACATTTTGATGTCTTTTACATTTGTTCTCTCACTATTCTGTTATATTCATTAGTATTTGCTCTGAATGACTACTGATTTCTAGCTGTTTCCCATAATGTGCCTTCTTTTCTACTTGTGGGACTTCACCACATGTAGAAACAACTTTATACATTCTTCTCTGAACTTGGAACGCTATACACACTTGTCTTTCAACTGTTTTACAGTTAAATACTACTTTTCAGTGAATTCTGCTGGTTTCAAACACTGGTTTCATATGAACTAACTCTATTTCAAGGATTTCTGCAGTGTAAAACATCCTTAACAGACTAGAGACTTACATTTTGGTGTCTTTTACATTTGTTCTCTCACTATTCTGTTATATTCATTAGTATTTGCTCTGAATGACTACTGATTTCTAGCTGTTTCCTATAATGGGCCTTCTTTTCTACTTGTGGGACTTCACCACATGTAGAAACTACTTTATACACTCTTCTCTAGACTTGCGAAGCTATGTAAACTTGTCTTTCAACTGTTTTACAGTTAAATACTACTTTTCAGTGAATTCTGTTGGTTTGAAACACTGGTTTCATGTGAACTAACTCTATTTCAAGGATTTGTGCAGTTTACAACATCCTTTCTAGACTAGAGACTTACATTTTGATGTCTTTTACACTTGTTCTCTCACTATTCTGTGATATTCATTAGTATTTCCTCTGAATTACTACTGATTTCTAGCTGTTTCCTATAAAGGGCCTTCTGCTCTACTTGTGGGACTTCACCACATGTAGAAACAACTTTATACACTCTTCTCTGGACTTGTGAAGCTATATACACTTGTCTTTCAACGTTTTTACAGTTAAATACTACTTTTCAGGAATTCTGGTGGTTTGAAACACTGGTTTCATGTGAACTAACTCTATTTCAAGGATTTCTGCAGTGTAAAACATCCTTTCCAGACTAGAGACTTACTTTTTGGTGTCTTTTACACTTGTTCTCTCACTATTCTGTTATATTCATTAGTATTTGCTCTGAATGACTACTGATTTGTAGCTGTTTCCCATAATGGGCCTTCTTTTCTACTTGTGGGACTTCACCACCTGTAGAAACAACTTTATACACTCTTCTCTGAACTTGAGAGCTATACACACTTGTCTTTCAACTGTTTTACAGTTGAATACTACTTTTCAGTGAATTCTGGTGGTTTCAAACACTGGTTTCATGTGAACTAACTCTATTTCAAGGATTTGTGCAGTTTACAACATCCTTTCTAGACTAGAGACTTACATTTTGATGTCTTTTACACTTGTTCTCTCACTATTCTGTTATATTCATTAGTATTTGCTCTGAATGACTACTGATTTCTAGCTGTTTCCCATAATGGGCCTTCTTTTCTACTTGTGGGACTTCACCACATGTAGAAACAACTTTATACATTCTTCTCTGAACTTGGAACGCTATACACACTTGTCTTTCAACTCTTTTACAGTTGAATACTACTTTTCAGTGAATTCTGCTGGTTTCAAACACTGGTTTCATATGAACTAACTCTATTTCAAGGATTTCTGCAGTGTAAAACATCCTTAACAGACTAGAGACTTACATTTTGGTGTCTTTTACACTTGTTCTCTCACTATTCTGTATTATTCATTAGTATTTCCTATGCATGACTACTGATTTCTAGCTGTTTCCTATAATGGGCCTTCTTTTCTCCTTGTGGGACTTCACCACATGTAGAAACTACTTTATACCCTCTTCTCTAGACTTGCGAAGCTATGTAAACTTGTCTTTCAACTGTTTTACAGTTAAATACTACTTTTCAGTGAATTCTGCTGGTTTGAAACACTGGGTTCATGGGAACTAACTATATTTCAAGGATTTCTGCAGTGTACAACATCCTTTCTAGACTAGAGACTTACATTTTGATGTCTTTTACATTTGTTCTCTCACTATTCTGTTATATTCATTAGTATTTGCTCTGAATGACTACTGATTTCTAGCTGTTTCCCATAATGGGCCTTCTTTTCTACTTGTGGGACTTCACCACATGTAGAAACAACTTTATACATTCTTCTCTGAACTTGGAACGCTATACACACTTGTCTTTCAACTGTTTTACAGTTAAATACTACTTTTCAGTGAATTCTGCTGATTTCAAACACTGGTTTCATATGAACTAACTCTATTTCAAGGATTTCTGCAGTGTAAAACATCCTTAACAGACTAGAGACTTACATTTTGGTGTCTTTTACACTTGTTCTCTCACTATTCTGTATTATTCATTAGTATTTACTATGCATGACTACTGATTTCTAGCTGTTTCCTATAATGGGCCTTCTTTTCTACTTGTGGGACTTCACCACATGTAGAAACAACTTTATACATTCTTCTCTAGACTTGCGAAGCTATATACACTTGTCATTCAACTGTTTTACAGTTAAATCCTACTTTTCAGTGAATTCCGGTGGTTTGAAACACTGGTTTCAAGTGAACTAACTCTATTTCAAGGATTTGTGCAGTGTACAACATCCTTTCTAGACTAGAGACTTACATTTTGATGTCTTTTACACTTGTTCTCTCACTATTCTGTGATATTCATTAGTATTTGCTCTGAATGCCTACTGATTTCTAGCTGTTTCCTATAATGGGCCTTCTTTTCTCCTTGTGGGACTTCACCACATGTAGAAACTACTTTATACACTCTTCTCTAGACTTGCGAAGCTATGTAAACTTGTCTTTCAACTGTTTTACAGTTAAATACTACTTTTCAGTGAATTCTGCTGGTTTGAAACACTGGGTTCATGGGAACTAACTATATTTCAAGGATTTCTGCAGTGTACAACATCCTTTCTAGACTAGAGACTTACATTTTGATGTCTTTTACATTTGTTCTCTCACTATTCTGTTATATTCATTAGTATTTGCTCTGAATGACTACTGATTTCTAGCTGTTTCCCATAATGTGCCTTCTTTTCTACTTGTGGGACTTCACCACATGTAGAAACAACTTTATACATTCTTCTCTGAACTTGGAACGCTATACACACTTGTCTTTCAACTGTTTTACAGTTAAATACTACTTTTCAGTGAATTCTGCTGGTTTCAAACACTGGTTTCATATGAACTAACTCTATTTCAAGGATTTCTGCAGTGTAAAACATCCTTAACAGACTAGAGACTTACATTTTGGTGTCTTTTACATTTGTTCTCTCACTATTCTGTTATATTCATTAGTATTTGCTCTGAATGACTACTGATTTCTAGCTGTTTCCTATAATGGGCCTTCTTTTCTACTTGTGGGACTTCACCACATGTAGAAACTACTTTATACACTCTTCTCTAGACTTGCGAAGCTATGTAAACTTGTCTTTCAACTGTTTTACAGTTAAATACTACTTTTCAGTGAATTCTGTTGGTTTGAAACACTGGTTTCATGTGAACTAACTCTATTTCAAGGATTTGTGCAGTTTACAACATCCTTTCTAGACTAGAGACTTACATTTTGATGTCTTTTACACTTGTTCTCTCACTATTCTGTGATATTCATTAGTATTTCCTCTGAATTACTACTGATTTCTAGCTGTTTCCTATAAAGGGCCTTCTGCTCTACTTGTGGGACTTCACCACATGTAGAAACAACTTTATACACTCTTCTCTGGACTTGTGAAGCTATATACACTTGTCTTTCAACGTTTTTACAGTTAAATACTACTTTTCAGGAATTCTGGTGGTTTGAAACACTGGTTTCATGTGAACTAACTCTATTTCAAGGATTTCTGCAGTGTAAAACATCCTTTCCAGACTAGAGACTTACTTTTTGGTGTCTTTTACACTTGTTCTCTCACTATTCTGTTATATTCATTAGTATTTGCTCTGAATGACTACTGATTTGTAGCTGTTTCCCATAATGGGCCTTCTTTTCTACTTGTGGGACTTCACCACCTGTAGAAACAACTTTATACACTCTTCTCTGAACTTGAGAGCTATACACACTTGTCTTTCAACTGTTTTACAGTTGAATACTACTTTTCAGTGAATTCTGGTGGTTTCAAACACTGGTTTCATGTGAACTAACTCTATTTCAAGGATTTGTGCAGTTTACAACATCCTTTCTAGACTAGAGACTTACATTTTGATGTCTTTTACACTTGTTCTCTCACTATTCTGTTATATTCATTAGTATTTGCTCTGAATGACTACTGATTTCTAGCTGTTTCCCATAATGGGCCTTCTTTTCTACTTGTGGGACTTCACCACATGTAGAAACAACTTTATACATTCTTCTCTGAACTTGGAACGCTATACACACTTGTCTTTCAACTCTTTTACAGTTGAATACTACTTTTCAGTGAATTCTGCTGGTTTCAAACACTGGTTTCATATGAACTAACTCTATTTCAAGGATTTCTGCAGTGTAAAACATCCTTAACAGACTAGAGACTTACATTTTGGTGTCTTTTACACTTGTTCTCTCACTATTCTGTATTATTCATTAGTATTTCCTATGCATGACTACTGATTTCTAGCTGTTTCCTATAATGGGCCTTCTTTTCTCCTTGTGGGACTTCACCACATGTAGAAACTACTTTATACCCTCTTCTCTAGACTTGCGAAGCTATGTAAACTTGTCTTTCAACTGTTTTACAGTTAAATACTACTTTTCAGTGAATTCTGCTGGTTTGAAACACTGGGTTCATGGGAACTAACTATATTTCAAGGATTTCTGCAGTGTACAACATCCTTTCTAGACTAGAGACTTACATTTTGATGTCTTTTACATTTGTTCTCTCACTATTCTGTTATATTCATTAGTATTTGCTCTGAATGACTACTGATTTCTAGCTGTTTCCCATAATGGGCCTTCTTTTCTACTTGTGGGACTTCACCACATGTAGAAACAACTTTATACATTCTTCTCTGAACTTGGAACGCTATACACACTTGTCTTTCAACTGTTTTACAGTTAAATACTACTTTTCAGTGAATTCTGCTGATTTCAAACACTGGTTTCATATGAACTAACTCTATTTCAAGGATTTCTGCAGTGTAAAACATCCTTAACAGACTAGAGACTTACATTTTGGTGTCTTTTACACTTGTTCTCTCACTATTCTGTATTATTCATTAGTATTTCCTATGCATGACTACTGATTTCTAGCTGTTTCCTATAATGGGCCTTCTTTTCTACTTGTGGGACTTCACCACATGTAGAAACAACTTTATACATTCTTCTCTAGACTTGCGAAGCTATATACACTTGTCATTCAACTGTTTTACAGTTAAATCCTACTTTTCAGTGAATTCCGGTGGTTTGAAACACTGGTTTCAAGTGAACTAACTCTATTTCAAGGATTTGTGCAGTGTACAACATCCTTTCTAGACTAGAGACTTACATTTTGATGTCTTTTACACTTGTTCTCTCACTATTCTGTGATATTCATTAGTATTTGCTCTGAATGCCTACTGATTTCTAGCTGTTTCCTATAATGGGCCTTCTTTTCTCCTTGTGGGACTTCACCACATGTAGAAACTACTTTATACACTCTTCTCTAGACTTGCGAAGCTATGTAAACTTGTCTTTCAACTGTTTTACAGTTAAATACTACTTTTCAGTGAATTCTGCTGGTTTGAAACACTGGGTTCATGGGAACTAACTATATTTCAAGGATTTCTGCAGTGTACAACATCCTTTCTAGACTAGAGACTTACATTTTGATGTCTTTTACATTTGTTCTCTCACTATTCTGTTATATTCATTAGTATTTGCTCTGAATGACTACTGATTTCTAGCTGTTTCCCATAATGTGCCTTCTTTTCTACTTGTGGGACTTCACCACATGTAGAAACAACTTTATACATTCTTCTCTGAACTTGGAACGCTATACACACTTGTCTTTCAACTGTTTTACAGTTAAATACTACTTTTCAGTGAATTCTGCTGGTTTCAAACACTGGTTTCATATGAACTAACTCTATTTCAAGGATTTCTGCAGTGTAAAACATCCTTAACAGACTAGAGACTTACATTTTGGTGTCTTTTACATTTGTTCTCTCACTATTCTGTTATATTCATTAGTATTTGCTCTGAATGACTACTGATTTCTAGCTGTTTCCTATAATGGGCCTTCTTTTCTACTTGTGGGACTTCACCACATGTAGAAACTACTTTATACACTCTTCTCTAGACTTGCGAAGCTATGTAAACTTGTCTTTCAACTGTTTTACAGTTAAATACTACTTTTCAGTGAATTCTGTTGGTTTGAAACACTGGTTTCATGTGAACTAACTCTATTTCAAGGATTTGTGCAGTTTACAACATCCTTTCTAGACTAGAGACTTACATTTTGATGTCTTTTACACTTGTTCTCTCACTATTCTGTGATATTCATTAGTATTTCCTCTGAATTACTACTGATTTCTAGCTGTTTCCTATAAAGGGCCTTCTGCTCTACTTGTGGGACTTCACCACATGTAGAAACAACTTTATACACTCTTCTCTGGACTTGTGAAGCTATATACACTTGTCTTTCAACGTTTTTACAGTTAAATACTACTTTTCAGGAATTCTGGTGGTTTGAAACACTGGTTTCATGTGAACTAACTCTATTTCAAGGATTTCTGCAGTGTAAAACATCCTTTCCAGACTAGAGACTTACTTTTTGGTGTCTTTTACACTTGTTCTCTCACTATTCTGTTATATTCATTAGTATTTGCTCTGAATGACTACTGATTTGTAGCTGTTTCCCATAATGGGCCTTCTTTTCTACTTGTGGGACTTCACCACCTGTAGAAACAACTTTATACACTCTTCTCTGAACTTGAGAGCTATACACACTTGTCTTTCAACTGTTTTACAGTTGAATACTACTTTTCAGTGAATTCTGGTGGTTTCAAACACTGGTTTCATGTGAACTAACTCTATTTCAAGGATTTGTGCAGTTTACAACATCCTTTCTAGACTAGAGACTTACATTTTGGTGTCTTTTACACTTGTTCTCTCACTATTCTGTATTATTCATTAGTATTTCCTATGCATGACTACTGATTTCTAGCTGTTTCCTATAATGGGCCTTCTTTTCTACTTGTGGGACTTCACCACATGTAGAAACAACTTTATACATTCTTCTCTAGACTTGCGAAGCTATATACACTTGTCATTCAACTGTTTTACAGTTAAATCCTACTTTTCAGTGAATTCCGGTGGTTTGAAACACTGGTTTCAAGTGAACTAACTCTATTTCAAGGATTTGTGCAGTGTACAACATCCTTTCTAGACTAGAGACTTACATTTTGATGTCTTTTACACTTGTTCTCTCACTATTCTGTGATATTCATTAGTATTTGCTCTGAATGCCTACTGATTTCTAGCTGTTTCCTATAATGGGCCTTCTTTTCTCCTTGTGGGACTTCACCACATGTAGAAACTACTTTATACACTCTTCTCTAGACTTGCGAAGCTATGTAAACTTGTCTTTCAACTGTTTTACAGTTAAATACTACTTTTCAGTGAATTCTGCTGGTTTGAAACACTGGGTTCATGGGAACTAACTATATTTCAAGGATTTCTGCAGTGTACAACATCCTTTCTAGACTAGAGACTTACATTTTGATGTCTTTTACATTTGTTCTCTCACTATTCTGTTATATTCATTAGTATTTGCTCTGAATGACTACTGATTTCTAGCTGTTTCCCATAATGTGCCTTCTTTTCTACTTGTGGGACTTCACCACATGTAGAAACAACTTTATACATTCTTCTCTGAACTTGGAACGCTATACACACTTGTCTTTCAACTGTTTTACAGTTAAATACTACTTTTCAGTGAATTCTGCTGGTTTCAAACACTGGTTTCATATGAACTAACTCTATTTCAAGGATTTCTGCAGTGTAAAACATCCTTAACAGACTAGAGACTTACATTTTGGTGTCTTTTACATTTGTTCTCTCACTATTCTGTTATATTCATTAGTATTTGCTCTGAATGACTACTGATTTCTAGCTGTTTCCTATAATGGGCCTTCTTTTCTACTTGTGGGACTTCACCACATGTAGAAACTACTTTATACACTCTTCTCTAGACTTGCGAAGCTATGTAAACTTGTCTTTCAACTGTTTTACAGTTAAATACTACTTTTCAGTGAATTCTGTTGGTTTGAAACACTGGTTTCATGTGAACTAACTCTATTTCAAGGATTTGTGCAGTTTACAACATCCTTTCTAGACTAGAGACTTACATTTTGATGTCTTTTACACTTGTTCTCTCACTATTCTGTGATATTCATTAGTATTTCCTCTGAATTACTACTGATTTCTAGCTGTTTCCTATAAAGGGCCTTCTGCTCTACTTGTGGGACTTCACCACATGTAGAAACAACTTTATACACTCTTCTCTGGACTTGTGAAGCTATATACACTTGTCTTTCAACGTTTTTACAGTTAAATACTACTTTTCAGGAATTCTGGTGGTTTGAAACACTGGTTTCATGTGAACTAACTCTATTTCAAGGATTTCTGCAGTGTAAAACATCCTTTCCAGACTAGAGACTTACTTTTTGGTGTCTTTTACACTTGTTCTCTCACTATTCTGTTATATTCATTAGTATTTGCTCTGAATGACTACTGATTTGTAGCTGTTTCCCATAATGGGCCTTCTTTTCTACTTGTGGGACTTCACCACCTGTAGAAACAACTTTATACACTCTTCTCTGAACTTGAGAGCTATACACACTTGTCTTTCAACTGTTTTACAGTTGAATACTACTTTTCAGTGAATTCTGGTGGTTTCAAACACTGGTTTCATGTGAACTAACTCTATTTCAAGGATTTGTGCAGTTTACAACATCCTTTCTAGACTAGAGACTTACATTTTGATGTCTTTTACACTTGTTCTCTCACTATTCTGTTATATTCATTAGTATTTGCTCTGAATGACTACTGATTTCTAGCTGTTTCCCATAATGGGCCTTCTTTTCTACTTGTGGGACTTCACCACATGTAGAAACAACTTTATACATTCTTCTCTGAACTTGGAACGCTATACACACTTGTCTTTCAACTCTTTTACAGTTGAATACTACTTTTCAGTGAATTCTGCTGGTTTCAAACACTGGTTTCATATGAACTAACTCTATTTCAAGGATTTCTGCAGTGTAAAACATCCTTAACAGACTAGAGACTTACATTTTGGTGTCTTTTACACTTGTTCTCTCACTATTCTGTATTATTCATTAGTATTTCCTATGCATGACTACTGATTTCTAGCTGTTTCCTATAATGGGCCTTCTTTTCTCCTTGTGGGACTTCACCACATGTAGAAACTACTTTATACCCTCTTCTCTAGACTTGCGAAGCTATGTAAACTTGTCTTTCAACTGTTTTACAGTTAAATACTACTTTTCAGTGAATTCTGCTGGTTTGAAACACTGGGTTCATGGGAACTAACTATATTTCAAGGATTTCTGCAGTGTACAACATCCTTTCTAGACTAGAGACTTACATTTTGATGTCTTTTACATTTGTTCTCTCACTATTCTGTTATATTCATTAGTATTTGCTCTGAATGACTACTGATTTCTAGCTGTTTCCCATAATGGGCCTTCTTTTCTACTTGTGGGACTTCACCACATGTAGAAACAACTTTATACATTCTTCTCTGAACTTGGAACGCTATACACACTTGTCTTTCAACTGTTTTACAGTTAAATACTACTTTTCAGTGAATTCTGCTGATTTCAAACACTGGTTTCATATGAACTAACTCTATTTCAAGGATTTCTGCAGTGTAAAACATCCTTAACAGACTAGAGACTTACATTTTGGTGTCTTTTACACTTGTTCTCTCACTATTCTGTATTATTCATTAGTATTTCCTATGCATGACTACTGATTTCTAGCTGTTTCCTATAATGGGCCTTCTTTTCTACTTGTGGGACTTCACCACATGTAGAAACAACTTTATACATTCTTCTCTAGACTTGCGAAGCTATATACACTTGTCATTCAACTGTTTTACAGTTAAATCCTACTTTTCAGTGAATTCCGGTGGTTTGAAACACTGGTTTCAAGTGAACTAACTCTATTTCAAGGATTTGTGCAGTGTACAACATCCTTTCTAGACTAGAGACTTACATTTTGATGTCTTTTACACTTGTTCTCTCACTATTCTGTGATATTCATTAGTATTTGCTCTGAATGCCTACTGATTTCTAGCTGTTTCCTATAATGGGCCTTCTTTTCTCCTTGTGGGACTTCACCACATGTAGAAACTACTTTATACACTCTTCTCTAGACTTGCGAAGCTATGTAAACTTGTCTTTCAACTGTTTTACAGTTAAATACTACTTTTCAGTGAATTCTGCTGGTTTGAAACACTGGGTTCATGGGAACTAACTATATTTCAAGGATTTCTGCAGTGTACAACATCCTTTCTAGACTAGAGACTTACATTTTGATGTCTTTTACATTTGTTCTCTCACTATTCTGTTATATTCATTAGTATTTGCTCTGAATGACTACTGATTTCTAGCTGTTTCCCATAATGTGCCTTCTTTTCTACTTGTGGGACTTCACCACATGTAGAAACAACTTTATACATTCTTCTCTGAACTTGGAACGCTATACACACTTGTCTTTCAACTGTTTTACAGTTAAATACTACTTTTCAGTGAATTCTGCTGGTTTCAAACACTGGTTTCATATGAACTAACTCTATTTCAAGGATTTCTGCAGTGTAAAACATCCTTAACAGACTAGAGACTTACATTTTGGTGTCTTTTACATTTGTTCTCTCACTATTCTGTTATATTCATTAGTATTTGCTCTGAATGACTACTGATTTCTAGCTGTTTCCTATAATGGGCCTTCTTTTCTACTTGTGGGACTTCACCACATGTAGAAACTACTTTATACACTCTTCTCTAGACTTGCGAAGCTATGTAAACTTGTCTTTCAACTGTTTTACAGTTAAATACTACTTTTCAGTGAATTCTGTTGGTTTGAAACACTGGTTTCATGTGAACTAACTCTATTTCAAGGATTTGTGCAGTTTACAACATCCTTTCTAGACTAGAGACTTACATTTTGATGTCTTTTACACTTGTTCTCTCACTATTCTGTGATATTCATTAGTATTTCCTCTGAATTACTACTGATTTCTAGCTGTTTCCTATAAAGGGCCTTCTGCTCTACTTGTGGGACTTCACCACATGTAGAAACAACTTTATACACTCTTCTCTGGACTTGTGAAGCTATATACACTTGTCTTTCAACGTTTTTACAGTTAAATACTACTTTTCAGGAATTCTGGTGGTTTGAAACACTGGTTTCATGTGAACTAACTCTATTTCAAGGATTTCTGCAGTGTAAAACATCCTTTCCAGACTAGAGACTTACTTTTTGGTGTCTTTTACACTTGTTCTCTCACTATTCTGTTATATTCATTAGTATTTGCTCTGAATGACTACTGATTTGTAGCTGTTTCCCATAATGGGCCTTCTTTTCTACTTGTGGGACTTCACCACCTGTAGAAACAACTTTATACACTCTTCTCTGAACTTGAGAGCTATACACACTTGTCTTTCAACTGTTTTACAGTTGAATACTACTTTTCAGTGAATTCTGGTGGTTTCAAACACTGGTTTCATGTGAACTAACTCTATTTCAAGGATTTGTGCAGTTTACAACATCCTTTCTAGACTAGAGACTTACATTTTGATGTCTTTTACACTTGTTCTCTCACTATTCTGTTATATTCATTAGTATTTGCTCTGAATGACTACTGATTTCTAGCTGTTTCCCATAATGGGCCTTCTTTTCTACTTGTGGGACTTCACCACATGTAGAAACAACTTTATACATTCTTCTCTGAACTTGGAACGCTATACACACTTGTCTTTCAACTCTTTTACAGTTGAATACTACTTTTCAGTGAATTCTGCTGGTTTCAAACACTGGTTTCATATGAACTAACTCTATTTCAAGGATTTCTGCAGTGTAAAACATCCTTAACAGACTAGAGACTTACATTTTGGTGTCTTTTACACTTGTTCTCTCACTATTCTGTATTATTCATTAGTATTTCCTATGCATGACTACTGATTTCTAGCTGTTTCCTATAATGGGCCTTCTTTTCTCCTTGTGGGACTTCACCACATGTAGAAACTACTTTATACCCTCTTCTCTAGACTTGCGAAGCTATGTAAACTTGTCTTTCAACTGTTTTACAGTTAAATACTACTTTTCAGTGAATTCTGCTGGTTTGAAACACTGGGTTCATGGGAACTAACTATATTTCAAGGATTTCTGCAGTGTACAACATCCTTTCTAGACTAGAGACTTACATTTTGATGTCTTTTACATTTGTTCTCTCACTATTCTGTTATATTCATTAGTATTTGCTCTGAATGACTACTGATTTCTAGCTGTTTCCCATAATGGGCCTTCTTTTCTACTTGTGGGACTTCACCACATGTAGAAACAACTTTATACATTCTTCTCTGAACTTGGAACGCTATACACACTTGTCTTTCAACTGTTTTACAGTTAAATACTACTTTTCAGTGAATTCTGCTGATTTCAAACACTGGTTTCATATGAACTAACTCTATTTCAAGGATTTCTGCAGTGTAAAACATCCTTAACAGACTAGAGACTTACATTTTGGTGTCTTTTACACTTGTTCTCTCACTATTCTGTATTATTCATTAGTATTTCCTATGCATGACTACTGATTTCTAGCTGTTTCCTATAATGGGCCTTCTTTTCTACTTGTGGGACTTCACCACATGTAGAAACAACTTTATACATTCTTCTCTAGACTTGCGAAGCTATATACACTTGTCATTCAACTGTTTTACAGTTAAATCCTACTTTTCAGTGAATTCCGGTGGTTTGAAACACTGGTTTCAAGTGAACTAACTCTATTTCAAGGATTTGTGCAGTGTACAACATCCTTTCTAGACTAGAGACTTACATTTTGATGTCTTTTACACTTGTTCTCTCACTATTCTGTGATATTCATTAGTATTTGCTCTGAATGCCTACTGATTTCTAGCTGTTTCCTATAATGGGCCTTCTTTTCTCCTTGTGGGACTTCACCACATGTAGAAACTACTTTATACACTCTTCTCTAGACTTGCGAAGCTATGTAAACTTGTCTTTCAACTGTTTTACAGTTAAATACTACTTTTCAGTGAATTCTGCTGGTTTGAAACACTGGGTTCATGGGAACTAACTATATTTCAAGGATTTCTGCAGTGTACAACATCCTTTCTAGACTAGAGACTTACATTTTGATGTCTTTTACATTTGTTCTCTCACTATTCTGTTATATTCATTAGTATTTGCTCTGAATGACTACTGATTTCTAGCTGTTTCCCATAATGTGCCTTCTTTTCTACTTGTGGGACTTCACCACATGTAGAAACAACTTTATACATTCTTCTCTGAACTTGGAACGCTATACACACTTGTCTTTCAACTGTTTTACAGTTAAATACTACTTTTCAGTGAATTCTGCTGGTTTCAAACACTGGTTTCATATGAACTAACTCTATTTCAAGGATTTCTGCAGTGTAAAACATCCTTAACAGACTAGAGACTTACATTTTGGTGTCTTTTACATTTGTTCTCTCACTATTCTGTTATATTCATTAGTATTTGCTCTGAATGACTACTGATTTCTAGCTGTTTCCTATAATGGGCCTTCTTTTCTACTTGTGGGACTTCACCACATGTAGAAACTACTTTATACACTCTTCTCTAGACTTGCGAAGCTATGTAAACTTGTCTTTCAACTGTTTTACAGTTAAATACTACTTTTCAGTGAATTCTGTTGGTTTGAAACACTGGTTTCATGTGAACTAACTCTATTTCAAGGATTTGTGCAGTTTACAACATCCTTTCTAGACTAGAGACTTACATTTTGATGTCTTTTACACTTGTTCTCTCACTATTCTGTGATATTCATTAGTATTTCCTCTGAATTACTACTGATTTCTAGCTGTTTCCTATAAAGGGCCTTCTGCTCTACTTGTGGGACTTCACCACATGTAGAAACAACTTTATACACTCTTCTCTGGACTTGTGAAGCTATATACACTTGTCTTTCAACGTTTTTACAGTTAAATACTACTTTTCAGGAATTCTGGTGGTTTGAAACACTGGTTTCATGTGAACTAACTCTATTTCAAGGATTTCTGCAGTGTAAAACATCCTTTCCAGACTAGAGACTTACTTTTTGGTGTCTTTTACACTTGTTCTCTCACTATTCTGTTATATTCATTAGTATTTGCTCTGAATGACTACTGATTTGTAGCTGTTTCCCATAATGGGCCTTCTTTTCTACTTGTGGGACTTCACCACCTGTAGAAACAACTTTATACACTCTTCTCTGAACTTGAGAGCTATACACACTTGTCTTTCAACTGTTTTACAGTTGAATACTACTTTTCAGTGAATTCTGGTGGTTTCAAACACTGGTTTCATGTGAACTAACTCTATTTCAAGGATTTGTGCAGTTTACAACATCCTTTCTAGACTAGAGACTTACATTTTGATGTCTTTTACACTTGTTCTCTCACTATTCTGTTATATTCATTAGTATTTGCTCTGAATGACTACTGATTTCTAGCTGTTTCCCATAATGGGCCTTCTTTTCTACTTGTGGGACTTCACCACATGTAGAAACAACTTTATACATTCTTCTCTGAACTTGGAACGCTATACACACTTGTCTTTCAACTCTTTTACAGTTGAATACTACTTTTCAGTGAATTCTGCTGGTTTCAAACACTGGTTTCATATGAACTAACTCTATTTCAAGGATTTCTGCAGTGTAAAACATCCTTAACAGACTAGAGACTTACATTTTGGTGTCTTTTACACTTGTTCTCTCACTATTCTGTATTATTCATTAGTATTTCCTATGCATGACTACTGATTTCTAGCTGTTTCCTATAATGGGCCTTCTTTTCTCCTTGTGGGACTTCACCACATGTAGAAACTACTTTATACCCTCTTCTCTAGACTTGCGAAGCTATGTAAACTTGTCTTTCAACTGTTTTACAGTTAAATACTACTTTTCAGTGAATTCTGCTGGTTTGAAACACTGGGTTCATGGGAACTAACTATATTTCAAGGATTTCTGCAGTGTACAACATCCTTTCTAGACTAGAGACTTACATTTTGATGTCTTTTACATTTGTTCTCTCACTATTCTGTTATATTCATTAGTATTTGCTCTGAATGACTACTGATTTCTAGCTGTTTCCCATAATGGGCCTTCTTTTCTACTTGTGGGACTTCACCACATGTAGAAACAACTTTATACATTCTTCTCTGAACTTGGAACGCTATACACACTTGTCTTTCAACTGTTTTACAGTTAAATACTACTTTTCAGTGAATTCTGCTGATTTCAAACACTGGTTTCATATGAACTAACTCTATTTCAAGGATTTCTGCAGTGTAAAACATCCTTAACAGACTAGAGACTTACATTTTGGTGTCTTTTACACTTGTTCTCTCACTATTCTGTATTATTCATTAGTATTTCCTATGCATGACTACTGATTTCTAGCTGTTTCCTATAATGGGCCTTCTTTTCTACTTGTGGGACTTCACCACATGTAGAAACAACTTTATACATTCTTCTCTAGACTTGCGAAGCTATATACACTTGTCATTCAACTGTTTTACAGTTAAATCCTACTTTTCAGTGAATTCCGGTGGTTTGAAACACTGGTTTCAAGTGAACTAACTCTATTTCAAGGATTTGTGCAGTGTACAACATCCTTTCTAGACTAGAGACTTACATTTTGATGTCTTTTACACTTGTTCTCTCACTATTCTGTGATATTCATTAGTATTTGCTCTGAATGCCTACTGATTTCTAGCTGTTTCCTATAATGGGCCTTCTTTTCTCCTTGTGGGACTTCACCACATGTAGAAACTACTTTATACACTCTTCTCTAGACTTGCGAAGCTATGTAAACTTGTCTTTCAACTGTTTTACAGTTAAATACTACTTTTCAGTGAATTCTGCTGGTTTGAAACACTGGGTTCATGGGAACTAACTATATTTCAAGGATTTCTGCAGTGTACAACATCCTTTCTAGACTAGAGACTTACATTTTGATGTCTTTTACATTTGTTCTCTCACTATTCTGTTATATTCATTAGTATTTGCTCTGAATGACTACTGATTTCTAGCTGTTTCCCATAATGTGCCTTCTTTTCTACTTGTGGGACTTCACCACATGTAGAAACAACTTTATACATTCTTCTCTGAACTTGGAACGCTATACACACTTGTCTTTCAACTGTTTTACAGTTAAATACTACTTTTCAGTGAATTCTGCTGGTTTCAAACACTGGTTTCATATGAACTAACTCTATTTCAAGGATTTCTGCAGTGTAAAACATCCTTAACAGACTAGAGACTTTCATTTTGGTGTCTTTTACATTTGTTCTCTCACTATTCTGTTATATTCATTAGTATTTGCTCTGAATGACTACTGATTTCTAGCTGTTTCCTATAATGGGCCTTCTTTTCTACTTGTGGGACTTCACCACATGTAGAAACTACTTTATACACTCTTCTCTAGACTTGCGAAGCTTTGTAAACTTGTCTTTCAACTGTTTTACAGTTAAATACTACTTTTCAGTGAATTCTGTTGGTTTGAAACACTGGTTTCATGTGAACTAACTCTATTTCAAGGATTTGTGCAGTTTACAACATCCTTTCTAGACTAGAGACTTACATTTTGATGTCTTTTACACTTGTTCTCTCACTATTCTGTGATATTCATTAGTATTTCCTCTGAATTACTACTGATTTCTAGCTGTTTCCTATAAAGGGCCTTCTGCTCTACTTGTGGGACTTCACCACATGTAGAAACAACTTTATACACTCTTCTCTGGACTTGTGAAGCTATATACACTTGTCTTTCAACGTTTTTACAGTTAAATACTACTTTTCAGGAATTCTGGTTGTTTGAAACACTGGTTTCATGTGAACTAACTCTATTTCAAGGATTTCTGCAGTGTAAAACATCCTTTCCAGACTAGAGACTTACTTTTTGGTGTCTTTTACACTTGTTCTCTCACTATTCTGTTATATTCATTAGTATTTGCTCTGAATGACTACTGATTTCTAGCTGTTTCCCATAATGGGCCTTCTTTTCTACTTGTGGGACTTTACCACATGTAGAAACAACTTTATACATTCTTCTCTGAACTTGGAACGCTATACACACTTGTCTTTCAACTGTTTTACAGTTGAATACTACTTTTCAGTGAATTCTGCTGGTTTCAAACACTGGTTTCATATGAACTAACTCTATTTCAAGGATTTCTGCAGTGTAAAACATCCTTAACAGACTAGAGACTTACATTTTGGTGTCTTTTACACTTGTTCTCTCACTATTCTGTATTATTCATTAGTATTTCCTATGCATGACTACTGATTTCTAGCTGTTTCCTATAATGGGCCTTCTTTTCTCCTTGTGGGACTTCACCACATGTAGAAACTACTTTATACCCTCTTCTCTAGACTTGCGAAGCTATGTAAACTTGTCTTTCAACTGTTTTACAGTTAAATACTACTTTTCAGTGAATTCTGTTGGTTTGAAACACTGGTTTCATGTGAACTAACTCTATTTCAAGGATTTGTGCAGTGTAAAACATCCTTTCCAGACTAGAGACTTACTTTTTGGTGTCTTTTACACTTGTTCTCTCACTATTCTTTGATATTCATTAGTATTTGCTCTGAATGACTACTGATTTCTAGCTGTTTCCTATACAGGGCCTTCTTTTCTACTTGTGGGACTTCACCAAATGTATAAACTACTTTATACACTCTTCTCTAGACTTGCGAAGCTATATAAACTTGTCTTTCAACTGTTTTACAGTTGAATACTACTTTTCAGTGAATTCCGGAGGTTTGAAACACTGGTTTCATGTGAACTAACTCTATTTCAAGGATTTCTGCAGTGTACAACATCCTTTCTAGACTAGAGACTTACATTTTGATGTCTTTTACATTTGTTCTCTCACTATTCTCTTATATTTATTAGTATTTGCTCTGAATGACTACTGATTTGTAGCTGTTTCCCATAATGGGCCTTCTTTTCTACTTGTGGGACTTCACCACATGTAGAAACAACTTTATACATTCTTCTCTGAACTTGGAACGCTATACACACTTGTCTTTGAACTGTTTTACAGTTGAATACTACTTTTCAGTGAATTCTGCTGGTTTCAAACACTGGTTTCATATGAACTAACTCTATTTCAAGGATTTCTGCAGTGTAAAACATCCTTAACAGACTAGAGACTTACATTTTGGTGTCTTTTACACTTGTTCTCTCACTATTCTGTATTATTCATTAGTATTTCCTATGCATGACTACTGATTTCTAGCTGTTTCCTATAAAGGGCCTTCTGCTCTACTTGTGGGACTTCACCACATGTAGAAACAACTTTATACACTCTTCTCTGGACTTGTGAAGCTATATACACTTGTCTTTCAACGTTTTTACAGTTAAATACTACTTTTCAGGAATTCTGGTGGTTTGAAACACTGGTTTCATGTGAACTAACTCTATTTCAAGGATTTCTGCAGTGTAAAACATCCTTTCCAGACTAGAGACTTACTTTTTGGTGTCTTTTACACTTGTTCTCTCACTATTCTGTTATATTCATTAGTATTTGCTCTGAATGACTACTGATTTGTAGCTGTTTCCCATAATGGGCCTTCTTTTCTACTTGTGGGACTTCACCACCTGTAGAAACAACTTTATACACTCTTCTCTGAACTTGAGAAGCTATACACACTTGTCTTTCAACTGTTTTACAGTTGAATACTACTTTTCAGTGAATTCTGGTGGTTTCAAACACTGGTTTCATGTGAACTAACTCTATGTCAAGGATTTGTGCAGTTTACAACATCCTTTCTAGACTAGAGACTTACATTTTGATGTCTTTTACACTTGTTCTCTCACTATTCTGTGATATTCATTAGTATTTCCTCTGAATTACTACTGATTTCTAGCTGTTTCCTATAAAGGGCCTTCTGCTCTACTTGTGGGACTTCACCACATGTAGAAACAACTTTATACACTCTTCTCTGGACTTGTGAAGCTATATACACTTGTCTTTCCACGGTTTTACAGTTAAATACTACTTTTCAGTGAATTCCGGTGGTTTAAAACACTGGTTTCATGTGAACTAAATCTATTTCAAGGATTTGTGCAGTGTACAACATCCTTTCTAGACTAGAGACTTACATTTTGATGTCTTTTACACTTGTTCTCTCACTATTCTGTGATATTCATTAGTATTTGCTCTGAATGCCTACTGATTTCTAGCTGTTTCCTATAATGGGCCTTCTTTTCTCCTTGTGGGACTTCACCACATGTAGAAACTACTTTATACACTCTTCTCTAGACTTGCGAAGCTATGTAAACTTGTCTTTCAACTGTTTTACAGTTAAATACTACTTTTCAGTGAATTCTGCTGGTTTGAAACACTGGGTTCATGGGAACTAACTATATTTCAAGGATTTCTGCAGTGTACAACATCCTTTCTAGACTAGAGACTTACATTTTGATGTCTTTTACATTTGTTCTCTCACTATTCTGTTATATTCATTAGTATTTGCTCTGAATGACTACGGATTTCTAGCTGTTTCCCATAATGGGCCTTCTTTTCTACTTGTGGGACTTTACCACATGTAGAAACAACTTTATACATTCTTCTCTGAACTTGGAACGCTATACACACTTGTCTTTCAACTGTTTTACAGTTGAATACTACTTTTCAGTGAATTCTGCTGGTTTCAAACACTGGTTTCATATGAACTAACTCTATTTCAAGGATTTCTGCAGTGTAAAACATCCTTAACAGACTAGAGACTTACATTTTGGTGTCTTTTACACTTGTTCTCTCACTATTCTGTATTATTCATTAGTATTTCCTATGCATGACTACTGATTTCTAGCTGTTTCCTATAATGGGCCTTCTTTTCTCCTTGTGGGACTTCACCACATGTAGAAACTACTTTATACCCTCTTCTCTAGACTTGCGAAGCTATGTAAACTTGTCTTTCAACTGTTTTACAGTTAAATACTACTTTTCAGTGAATTCTGTTGGTTTGAAACACTGGTTTCATGTGAACTAACTCTATTTCAAGGATTTGTGCAGTGTAAAACATCCTTTCCAGACTAGAGACTTACTTTTTGGTGTCTTTTACACTTGTTCTCTCACTATTCTTTGATATTCATTAGTATTTGCTCTGAATGACTACTGATTTCTAGCTGTTTCCTATACAGGGCCTTCTTTTCTACTTGTGGGACTTCACCAAATGTATAAACTACTTTATACACTCTTCTCTAGACTTGCGAAGCTATATAAACTTGTCTTTCAACTGTTTTACAGTTGAATACTACTTTTCAGTGAATTCCGGAGGTTTGAAACACTGGTTTCATGTGAACTAACTCTATTTCAAGGATTTCTGCAGTGTACAACATCCTTTCTAGACTAGAGACTTACATTTTGATGTCTTTTACATTTGTTCTCTCACTATTCTCTTATATTTATTAGTATTTGCTCTGAATGACTACTGATTTGTAGCTGTTTCCCATAATGGGCCTTCTTTTCTACTTGTGGGACTTCACCACATGTAGAAACAACTTTATACATTCTTCTCTGAACTTGGAACGCTATACACACTTGTCTTTGAACTGTTTTACAGTTGAATACTACTTTTCAGTGAATTCTGCTGGTTTCAAACACTGGTTTCATATGAACTAACTCTATTTCAAGGATTTCTGCAGTGTAAAACATCCTTAACAGACTAGAGACTTACATTTTGGTGTCTTTTACACTTGTTCTCTCACTATTCTGTATTATTCATTAGTATTTCCTATGCATGACTACTGATTTCTAGCTGTTTCCTATAAAGGGCCTTCTGCTCTACTTGTGGGACTTCACCACATGTAGAAACAACTTTATACACTCTTCTCTGGACTTGTGAAGCTATATACACTTGTCTTTCAACGTTTTTACAGTTAAATACTACTTTTCAGGAATTCTGGTGGTTTGAAACACTGGTTTCATGTGAACTAACTCTATTTCAAGGATTTCTGCAGTGTAAAACATCCTTTCCAGACTAGAGACTTACTTTTTGGTGTCTTTTACACTTGTTCTCTCACTATTCTGTTATATTCATTAGTATTTGCTCTGAATGACTACTGATTTGTAGCTGTTTCCCATAATGGGCCTTCTTTTCTACTTGTGGGACTTCACCACCTGTAGAAACAACTTTATACACTCTTCTCTGAACTTGAGAAGCTATACACACTTGTCTTTCAACTGTTTTACAGTTGAATACTACTTTTCAGTGAATTCTGGTGGTTTCAAACACTGGTTTCATGTGAACTAACTCTATGTCAAGGATTTGTGCAGTTTACAACATCCTTTCTAGACTAGAGACTTACATTTTGATGTCTTTTACACTTGTTCTCTCACTATTCTGTGATATTCATTAGTATTTCCTCTGAATTACTACTGATTTCTAGCTGTTTCCTATAAAGGGCCTTCTGCTCTACTTGTGGGACTTCACCACATGTAGAAACAACTTTATACACTCTTCTCTGGACTTGTGAAGCTATATACACTTGTCTTTCCACGGTTTTACAGTTAAATACTACTTTTCAGTGAATTCCGGTGGTTTAAAACACTGGTTTCATGTGAACTAAATCTATTTCAAGGATTTGTGCAGTGTACAACATCCTTTCTAGACTAGAGACTTACATTTTGATGTCTTTTACACTTGTTCTCTCACTATTCTGTGATATTCATTAGTATTTGCTCTGAATGCCTACTGATTTCTAGCTGTTTCCTATAATGGGCCTTCTTTTCTCCTTGTGGGACTTCACCACATGTAGAAACTACTTTATACACTCTTCTCTAGACTTGCGAAGCTATGTAAACTTGTCTTTCAACTGTTTTACAGTTAAATACTACTTTTCAGTGAATTCTGCTGGTTTGAAACACTGGGTTCATGGGAACTAACTATATTTCAAGGATTTCTGCAGTGTACAACATCCTTTCTAGACTAGAGACTTACATTTTGATGTCTTTTACATTTGTTCTCTCACTATTCTGTTATATTCATTAGTATTTGCTCTGAATGACTACGGATTTCTAGCTGTTTCCCATAATGGGCCTTCTTTTCTACTTGTGGGACTTTACCACATGTAGAAACAACTTTATACATTCTTCTCTGAACTTGGAACGCTATACACACTTGTCTTTCAACTGTTTTACAGTTGAATACTACTTTTCAGTGAATTCTGCTGGTTTCAAACACTGGTTTCATATGAACTAACTCTATTTCAAGGATTTCTGCAGTGTAAAACATCCTTAACAGACTAGAGACTTACATTTTGGTGTCTTTTACACTTGTTCTCTCACTATTCTGTATTATTCATTAGTATTTCCTATGCATGACTACTGATTTCTAGCTGTTTCCTATAATGGGCCTTCTTTTCTCCTTGTGGGACTTCACCACATGTAGAAACTACTTTATACCCTCTTCTCTAGACTTGCGAAGCTATGTAAACTTGTCTTTCAACTGTTTTACAGTTAAATACTACTTTTCAGTGAATTCTGTTGGTTTGAAACACTGGTTTCATGTGAACTAACTCTATTTCAAGGATTTGTGCAGTGTAAAACATCCTTTCCAGACTAGAGACTTACTTTTTGGTGTCTTTTACACTTGTTCTCTCACTATTCTTTGATATTCATTAGTATTTGCTCTGAATGACTACTGATTTCTAGCTGTTTCCTATACAGGGCCTTCTTTTCTACTTGTGGGACTTCACCAAATGTATAAACTACTTTATACACTCTTCTCTAGACTTGCGAAGCTATATAAACTTGTCTTTCAACTGTTTTACAGTTGAATACTACTTTTCAGTGAATTCCGGAGGTTTGAAACACTGGTTTCATGTGAACTAACTCTATTTCAAGGATTTCTGCAGTGTACAACATCCTTTCTAGACTAGAGACTTACATTTTGATGTCTTTTACATTTGTTCTCTCACTATTCTCTTATATTTATTAGTATTTGCTCTGAATGACTACTGATTTGTAGCTGTTTCCCATAATGGGCCTTCTTTTCTACTTGTGGGACTTCACCACATGTAGAAACAACTTTATACATTCTTCTCTGAACTTGGAACGCTATACACACTTGTCTTTGAACTGTTTTACAGTTGAATACTACTTTTCAGTGAATTCTGCTGGTTTCAAACACTGGTTTCATATGAACTAACTCTATTTCAAGGATTTCTGCAGTGTAAAACATCCTTAACAGACTAGAGACTTACATTTTGGTGTCTTTTACACTTGTTCTCTCACTATTCTGTATTATTCATTAGTATTTCCTATGCATGACTACTGATTTCTAGCTGTTTCCTATAAAGGGCCTTCTGCTCTACTTGTGGGACTTCACCACATGTAGAAACAACTTTATACACTCTTCTCTGGACTTGTGAAGCTATATACACTTGTCTTTCAACGTTTTTACAGTTAAATACTACTTTTCAGGAATTCTGGTGGTTTGAAACACTGGTTTCATGTGAACTAACTCTATTTCAAGGATTTCTGCAGTGTAAAACATCCTTTCCAGACTAGAGACTTACTTTTTGGTGTCTTTTACACTTGTTCTCTCACTATTCTGTTATATTCATTAGTATTTGCTCTGAATGACTACTGATTTGTAGCTGTTTCCCATAATGGGCCTTCTTTTCTACTTGTGGGACTTCACCACCTGTAGAAACAACTTTATACACTCTTCTCTGAACTTGAGAAGCTATACACACTTGTCTTTCAACTGTTTTACAGTTGAATACTACTTTTCAGTGAATTCTGGTGGTTTCAAACACTGGTTTCATGTGAACTAACTCTATGTCAAGGATTTGTGCAGTTTACAACATCCTTTCTAGACTAGAGACTTACATTTTGATGTCTTTTACACTTGTTCTCTCACTATTCTGTGATATTCATTAGTATTTCCTCTGAATTACTACTGATTTCTAGCTGTTTCCTATAAAGGGCCTTCTGCTCTACTTGTGGGACTTCACCACATGTAGAAACAACTTTATACACTCTTCTCTGGACTTGTGAAGCTATATACACTTGTCTTTCCACGGTTTTACAGTTAAATACTACTTTTCAGTGAATTCCGGTGGTTTAAAACACTGGTTTCATGTGAACTAAATCTATTTCAAGGATTTGTGCAGTGTACAACATCCTTTCTAGACTAGAGACTTACATTTTGATGTCTTTTACACTTGTTCTCTCACTATTCTGTGATATTCATTAGTATTTGCTCTGAATGCCTACTGATTTCTAGCTGTTTCCTATAATGGGCCTTCTTTTCTCCTTGTGGGACTTCACCACATGTAGAAACTACTTTATACACTCTTCTCTAGACTTGCGAAGCTATGTAAACTTGTCTTTCAACTGTTTTACAGTTAAATACTACTTTTCAGTGAATTCCGGAGGTTTGAAACACTGGTTTCATGTGAACTAACTCTATTTCAAGGATTTCTGCAGTGTACAACATCCTTTCTAGACTAGAGACTTACATTTTGTTGTCTTTTACATTTGTTCTCTCACTATTCTCTTATATTTATTAGTATTTGCTCTGAATGACTACTGATTTGTAGCTGTTTCCCATAATGGGCCTTCTTTTCTACTTGTGGGACTTCACCACATGTAGAAACAACTTTATACATTCTTCTCTGAACTTGGAACGCTATACACACTTGTCTTTGAACTGTTTTACAGTTGAATACTACTTTTCAGTGAATTCTGCTGGTTTCAAACACTGGTTTCATATGAACTAACTCTATTTCAAGGATTTCTGCAGTGTAAAACATCCTTAACAGACTAGAGACTTACATTTTGGTGTCTTTTACACTTGTTCTCTCACTATTCTGTATTATTCATTAGTATTTCCTATGCATGACTACTGATTTCTAGCTGTTTCCTATAAAGGGCCTTCTGCTCTACTTGTGGGACTTCACCACATGTAGAAACAACTTTATACACTCTTCTCTGGACTTGTGAAGCTATATACACTTGTCTTTCAACGTTTTTACAGTTAAATACTACTTTTCAGGAATTCTGGTGGTTTGAAACACTGGTTTCATGTGAACTAACTCTATTTCAAGGATTTCTGCAGTGTAAAACATCCTTTCCAGACTAGAGACTTACTTTTTGGTGTCTTTTACACTTGTTCTCTCACTATTCTGTTATATTCATTAGTATTTGCTCTGAATGACTACTGATTTGTAGCTGTTTCCCATAATGGGCCTTCTTTTCTACTTGTGGGACTTCACCACCTGTAGAAACAACTTTATACACTCTTCTCTGAACTTGAGAAGCTATACACACTTGTCTTTCAACTGTTTTACAGTTGAATACTACTTTTCAGTGAATTCTGGTGGTTTCAAACACTGGTTTCATGTGAACTAACTCTATGTCAAGGATTTGTGCAGTTTACAACATCCTTTCTAGACTAGAGACTTACATTTTGATGTCTTTTACACTTGTTCTCTCACTATTCTGTGATATTCATTAGTATTTCCTCTGAATTACTACTGATTTCTAGCTGTTTCCTATAAAGGGCCTTCTGCTCTACTTGTGGGACTTCACCACATGTAGAAACAACTTTATACACTCTTCTCTGGACTTGTGAAGCTATATACACTTGTCTTTCCACGGTTTTACAGTTAAATACTACTTTTCAGTGAATTCCGGTGGTTTAAAACACTGGTTTCATGTGAACTAAATCTATTTCAAGGATTTGTGCAGTGTACAACATCCTTTCTAGACTAGAGACTTACATTTTGATGTCTTTTACACTTGTTCTCTCACTATTCTGTGATATTCATTAGTATTTGCTCTGAATGCCTACTGATTTCTAGCTGTTTCCTATAATGGGCCTTCTTTTCTCCTTGTGGGACTTCACCACATGTAGAAACTACTTTATACACTCTTCTCTAGACTTGCGAAGCTATGTAAACTTGTCTTTCAACTGTTTTACAGTTAAATACTACTTTTCAGTGAATTCTGCTGGTTTGAAACACTGGGTTCATGGGAACTAACTATATTTCAAGGATTTCTGCAGTGTACAACATCCTTTCTAGACTAGAGACTTACATTTTGATGTCTTTTACATTTGTTCTCTCACTATTCTGTTATATTCATTAGTATTTGCTCTGAATGACTACGGATTTCTAGCTGTTTCCCATAATGGGCCTTCTTTTCTACTTGTGGGACTTTACCACATGTAGAAACAACTTTATACATTCTTCTCTGAACTTGGAACGCTATACACACTTGTCTTTCAACTGTTTTACAGTTGAATACTACTTTTCAGTGAATTCTGCTGGTTTCAAACACTGGTTTCATATGAACTAACTCTATTTCAAGGATTTCTGCAGTGTAAAACATCCTTAACAGACTAGAGACTTACATTTTGGTGTCTTTTACACTTGTTCTCTCACTATTCTGTATTATTCATTAGTATTTCCTATGCATGACTACTGATTTCTAGCTGTTTCCTATAATGGGCCTTCTTTTCTCCTTGTGGGACTTCACCACATGTAGAAACTACTTTATACCCTCTTCTCTAGACTTGCGAAGCTATGTAAACTTGTCTTTCAACTGTTTTACAGTTAAATACTACTTTTCAGTGAATTCTGTTGGTTTGAAACACTGGTTTCATGTGAACTAACTCTATTTCAAGGATTTGTGCAGTGTAAAACATCCTTTCCAGACTAGAGACTTACTTTTTGGTGTCTTTTACACTTGTTCTCTCACTATTCTTTGATATTCATTAGTATTTGCTCTGAATGACTACTGATTTCTAGCTGTTTCCTATACAGGGCCTTCTTTTCTACTTGTGGGACTTCACCAAATGTATAAACTACTTTATACACTCTTCTCTAGACTTGCGAAGCTATATAAACTTGTCTTTCAACTGTTTTACAGTTGAATACTACTTTTCAGTGAATTCCGGAGGTTTGAAACACTGGTTTCATGTGAACTAACTCTATTTCAAGGATTTCTGCAGTGTACAACATCCTTTCTAGACTAGAGACTTACATTTTGATGTCTTTTACATTTGTTCTCTCACTATTCTCTTATATTTATTAGTATTTGCTCTGAATGACTACTGATTTGTAGCTGTTTCCCATAATGGGCCTTCTTTTCTACTTGTGGGACTTCACCACATGTAGAAACAACTTTATACATTCTTCTCTGAACTTGGAACGCTATACACACTTGTCTTTGAACTGTTTTACAGTTGAATACTACTTTTCAGTGAATTCTGCTGGTTTCAAACACTGGTTTCATATGAACTAACTCTATTTCAAGGATTTCTGCAGTGTAAAACATCCTTAACAGACTAGAGACTTACATTTTGGTGTCTTTTACACTTGTTCTCTCACTATTCTGTATTATTCATTAGTATTTCCTATGCATGACTACTGATTTCTAGCTGTTTCCTATAAAGGGCCTTCTGCTCTACTTGTGGGACTTCACCACATGTAGAAACAACTTTATACACTCTTCTCTGGACTTGTGAAGCTATATACACTTGTCTTTCAACGTTTTTACAGTTAAATACTACTTTTCAGGAATTCTGGTGGTTTGAAACACTGGTTTCATGTGAACTAACTCTATTTCAAGGATTTCTGCAGTGTAAAACATCCTTTCCAGACTAGAGACTTACTTTTTGGTGTCTTTTACACTTGTTCTCTCACTATTCTGTTATATTCATTAGTATTTGCTCTGAATGACTACTGATTTGTAGCTGTTTCCCATAATGGGCCTTCTTTTCTACTTGTGGGACTTCACCACCTGTAGAAACAACTTTATACACTCTTCTCTGAACTTGAGAAGCTATACACACTTGTCTTTCAACTGTTTTACAGTTGAATACTACTTTTCAGTGAATTCTGGTGGTTTCAAACACTGGTTTCATGTGAACTAACTCTATGTCAAGGATTTGTGCAGTTTACAACATCCTTTCTAGACTAGAGACTTACATTTTGATGTCTTTTACACTTGTTCTCTCACTATTCTGTGATATTCATTAGTATTTCCTCTGAATTACTACTGATTTCTAGCTGTTTCCTATAAAGGGCCTTCTGCTCTACTTGTGGGACTTCACCACATGTAGAAACAACTTTATACACTCTTCTCTGGACTTGTGAAGCTATATACACTTGTCTTTCCACGGTTTTACAGTTAAATACTACTTTTCAGTGAATTCCGGTGGTTTAAAACACTGGTTTCATGTGAACTAAATCTATTTCAAGGATTTGTGCAGTGTACAACATCCTTTCTAGACTAGAGACTTACATTTTGATGTCTTTTACACTTGTTCTCTCACTATTCTGTGATATTCATTAGTATTTGCTCTGAATGCCTACTGATTTCTAGCTGTTTCCTATAATGGGCCTTCTTTTCTCCTTGTGGGACTTCACCACATGTAGAAACTACTTTATACACTCTTCTCTAGACTTGCGAAGCTATGTAAACTTGTCTTTCAACTGTTTTACAGTTAAATACTACTTTTCAGTGAATTCTGCTGGTTTGAAACACTGGGTTCATGGGAACTAACTATATTTCAAGGATTTCTGCAGTGTACAACATCCTTTCTAGACTAGAGACTTACATTTTGATGTCTTTTACATTTGTTCTCTCACTATTCTGTTATATTCATTAGTATTTGCTCTGAATGACTACGGATTTCTAGCTGTTTCCCATAATGGGCCTTCTTTTCTACTTGTGGGACTTCACCACATGTAGAAACAACTTTATACATTCTTCTCTGAACTTGGAACGCTATACACACTTGTCTTTCAACTGTTTTACAGTTGAATACTACTTTTCAGTGTATTCTGCTGGTTTCAAACACTGGTTTCATGTGTACTAACTCTATTTCAAGGATTTCTGCAGTGTAAAACATCCTTAACAGACTAGAGACTTACATTTTGGTGTCTTTTACACTTGTTCTCTCACTATTCTGTATTATTCATTAGTATTTCCTATGCATGACTACTGATTTCTAGCTGTTTCCTATAATGGGCCTTCTTTTCTACTTGTGGGACTTCACCACATGTAGAAACAACTTTATACATTCTTCTCTAGACTTGCGAAGCCATATACACTTGTCTTTCAACTGTTTTACAGTTATATCCTACTTTTCAGTGAATTCCGGTGGTTTGAAACACTGGTTTCATGTGAACTAACTCTATTTCAAGGATTTGTGCAGTGTACAACATCCTTTCTAGACTAGAGACTTACATTTTGATGTCTTTTACACTTGTTCTCTCACTATTCTGTGATTTTCATTAGTATTTGCTCTGAATGACTACTGATTTCTAGCTGTTTCCCATAATGGGCCTTCTTTTCTACTTGTGGGACTTCACCACATGTAGAAACAACTTTATACATTCTTCTCTGAACTTGGAACGCTATACACACTTGTCTTTCAACTGTTTTACAGTTAAATACTACTTTTCAGTGAATTCTGCTGGTTTCAAACACTGGTTTCATATGAACTAACTCTATTTCAAGGATTTCTGCAGTGTAAAACATCCTTAACAGACTAGAGACTTACATTTTGGTGTCTTTTACATTTGTTCTCTCACTATTCTGTTATATTCATTAGTATTTGCTCTGAATGACTACTGATTTCTAGCTGTTTCCTATAATGGGCCTTCTTTTC